>NW_023270469.1:21596773-21654361 GCF_011800145.1 Mirounga leonina | reverse complement strand
AAATAAATAAATAAATAAATAAATAAATAAATAAATAAATAAATAAAATCTTAAAAAAAGAAAATGGACTTTTAATTATCTAGAATGTAATTCTTTTTTGTTAAAAAATATGCATAATTACCTACCTTTCATGGTTTTTGTATTAAAAGGTATAATATATATAAGAGGCCATCCCCAAGTAAGACCCATCTGATTTTTTAAATTTTACTGATTTCCTTATCAAGTTATTATCATTCTTGGGAGAGATAAAACACTAAATTTTTCTGAAGTACATCATTTTCAGATTTAAATGACTCCATTTAAGCGCATCAGAGATCCATGCAAAGGCAGCATGTTGCACAAGGAAGAAAAGAGGTTTCAAGTGGAAAAATTCTTCTTTGAATCACAGGATATGCTGCTTACAGGATTACATTACACAAGACCTATATTCTTTGATCTTTGGTTTCTTCATCTCTAGACCAGAGATAATTGTGTTTGCCTGATCTTTTCCAAGGAGGCTTTGTTGGGGTGGGGAGTAGGGGAGCAGAAATGATAATAGATCTGCCTGTACTTTTTTTTAAACTGAAATATATATATAGATAGATATAGATATAGATAGATATAGATACAGATATAGATATAGATATAGATTATTAAGTCCATAGTTTTAAGTATATATCTTGTTTGTGCTAATCCTGTATGTGTCAAAACAGGAAACATGAAATTACTAAGTCATTTAAGAAGCATTTATAGATACTGTGCTAGGATTGTAAAGAGAAACTTCCAGATCTTAGGGATGAATCTACATTGTATAGCATAACCATCTTTCTCACCACACTCTCTCCTTTTAAAAATTTAGTATACTGATCTCTTACTTATTATTCATGATCTCATTCAACTGTTGCCTTTTTGGTGAAGGATTCCACAATCCACCAAGGTAGATTATGTTTTGGGTTTTTGTTTGTTTGTTGTCCCACAGTACTTATCCCAAGTTCTTATAATAGCATTTGCAACTGCCCTGCAATGGGTCTCTTTTCCAAGGCAACCTCTCCTGCTAGTTCCCTGACCCTCTGACCTGCATAGATTATTTAAGGCAGCCTATGGCATCCATCTGCTAATCATGCAACTAGAACATTAATGCACAACAAGCCATTTTCAGTAACGACATCCAGAGATATCCATATAAGACAAACTCCATCATCTTTCCATTCATTTGCACTGCTGAATAGCATTCAGAGCTGACTCCTGATTCAATTAATTTCCTTAAACATCTCTTTACCTGATCTGACCTGGTACCACTTTCCCCATTTGCTCTTCTTTCCCTCTTTAACTGTGATTTGAATTCTACTCCTAACCAAGTACACTTCTAGTTTAGAAGTAAATATTCATAGCAATCATACTTGGCTCCAGGATCCTCACAGTAGGACATTTAGAGGAGTCCTTCATAGAAAACTAATACATTGGCCCAACTATAAAACTAGAGAGCCTGCATATGATCTCCTCTCCCTATACCCTTAATCACTTTGTCCAAGACCTCTGATGTATTTAGTACATGATCACTGAACACATAATGAGATTAAACCTTAAAACAGTAAAGTATTATCCTCTGATAATCTTAATAAAATATTTATTTATTATAAAGACCTGCATTAACCTCATTTCAATAAAGATATAATGAGTACCAACTGTATTTAGACAATAGAGCTGTAGCTCTAAACAACACATTCTGGAGATGCTTACAATATAGTCCTAGAGACAGAGGGGCAAATAGACGGCCACAATGCAGCATACTGTGAAGGTGTTTTGATGGGGAAAGTCACGGATGCTAAGGGCATAGAGGAAGACAATGTATATAAGACAAGGAAGAATACAAGGGTAGATTCTAAAAGGAAATGACTCATAAAGGAAGACTGGGACCTAGCCAGGTGAAGACGGGGGAGAGAGCAATCCTCAGTACAGCTCTCCTTTCTCTTTTCTTCCAACATTTTTCAGGCATATTGAACACCCAGCAGGGTTTTAAACTATTTCTGCATAATTTCTTCACTTCTTTCCACCTTCTTTTAACCCTATGTGTCTTCATTTGTAAAATCTGCTCTGTAGTTAGTCAGAAAGCCTAAGTAATACAGCAACTATATCTCAATATTGCTGGTTTTAAAATCAAATAGATTTTATATTAGGCCTATAACAAAAGTTATGGGTTACATTAGAAACTGTTTAACATGTGATCTTCGGCCTTGTTCCTCCCACCATCAGTTTTATTCAAAAGCTACAATTGGATGTTTCGTGTGAAAATTTGTAAGATCATACCATTCAGTGACTACAAAAGCTCAGTTCCTTGGAATTTAAACCCAAGTTCCAACTAATGTGTTACATTATATTACATGGTCTGCTCTTATGAATGAAGGTAGAGTGTTTTAAGATTCTTATTTAAGCTTTCAAAATACAAGTCATGTTAGCACTGAGTAAAAGAGCTATTTAAAGGAACCAAAGTTTGTCACCAGTAGAGATTGAAATGGGTCAAAAAGCCCAATGTCACTACAGCACTCAACTATATGTGAATGCTTTCCTAGAAGTGTGATTCTTCAAGACCAGCTGGAGGAGTTTCTAGTCTATGCATCTAGTCTAAAATCTTGATTATAATACATCTAGAGGAATATTGCAGAAACTTCAAATTAGAGATTATATAAATAAAAGTAAAAGGAAACTCAAATTTGTGTAGGGTTTTTCAGCTTATTCAGTCTTAGTAATTTGCTATAAAGAAAAAAAAAATAAAGTGGTGCCTAGGTTTCTCAGTCAGTTAAGCATCTGACTCTTGGTTTTAGCCCTGGTCATGATCTCAGGGTTATGAGATGAAGCTCTACGTCGGACTCCATGCTCAGGGCTCAGCACGGAATCTGCTTGAGATTCTCTGCCTCTCCCTTTGCCCCTCCCCACACTTGCTTGTGCTGTCTCTCAAATAAGTAAATAAATAAAATCTTAAAAAAAAAGAAAATGTATTTTCTGCCAAATGCCTCACCTTGTTCTTCTTATTTATGACTTGGAATAGCCTTGGGAGTGATGTATTGTTACTGCAGTATAAAGATGAAGACTTTAATTCAGTTAGGTGATGCAATGACCAAATCAACTGCTTAGTACTCATATAAGCCAGGTCAAAACCCATGCTATCCTCCCTCAGATATCAAGCTTTTTTTTTTTTTTTTTCCACCCCCAGGCATCTCTCTATAAATGGTAGAAAGAAATTGAAGCAGAAAGAAAGGAAAACAGCTAAATGAAGTGATCTAAATAAGGCTGATCTCAAGGAACTCAAAGGGCCAAAAAGTCAGACTAAGGTTACAACTCCCTCTCTGAATTGAAGAAATGCAGAGCAGAAACTCTCTTGCCCACTGAGAACCATGTCCTGCCTTGGCAAATGACTATCACCAAACACAAAAGAAAAGTGATTGAATCATCTACCACCTAATAAAGTGAAGAAAGGTAGTGAAACAGAACACTCTGAATCTGGAGGTAGTGGTAGAGGGCATGGTGATTTGGGCCTTGAACTTGGTTGAGTCTTTTCTCATCACATAAGTCTTGATTTCTTTACGACAATCATTCTCCACCTCTTCCTGAGCAAGACTTGTCTTCTGACTCCTTATTCCCAAAAGCTAAGCTAAAGAATATCAGCCTCTCTTTTTGTCCAAACTCCAAGGCAAGGCTAATCAGTCAACTGTGACTTCCATTCTTTTGGGCCCATCTTGACTATTTAAAGTGTTAGACTAGGAAACAAAAATGAAACAGCTTATTTTATGGTGTCTAAGGTCTTGTGCTAAACTCATTTTAACTAGCTGGATATTGTTGCATTATTTCCATTTACTTGATTAGGAAACAAAACTTAAGGTATATTATTGGTCATTGCCTTAGCTTGGATTCAGAATTCATTTCTCTGATTGCAAATGTCACACTCTGTACTGGGAGAAGTCATTTTCTGTAACTCTATATATCTACATAATTGAAACCAAACTCTTACTTTGTACTATTGTTACAAGAAATAGATTAACATGGTAAAGTAAATAAAATAAATAAATGTTCAATAAATAGCATTCTTTTTAAAATTTTTCTACCAGATTCCTTGGTAACAAGTAATATATTTTCTCATCTACTGTTCACTATATGTCAAATGCTTAAGAAACATTTGTTATGTGAAGAGATAATTGATCAAATGAATACATTTTAAAAAACAAAAACAAAGAATAAATAGATGAAGGATTGAAATCTCTTGATAGTCCCCCCCACCCCCCGCCCTTTAGTTCTTCTAGATGTGTAATCCCTTTAGTCATCCAGAGCCTGGGCAATAGAAGATTTGGAAGGAAGGGTCTCCTAAATATCCTTCTGCTCCCTGGGTGAAAAACTGTAATAATAGTTCTTAGTCTTTCAATCATTTGCCCTTTCTCATGTTTGTAATTAATGCTGGCTCCCTGGATCCATCCAGTAATAGAATAAAAGGCAAACAGTGTTGGAGAAGCTTATTTCCACAACTATAAATATAAATTCATACTTAAGGTAACATATAATAATATCTTTCTATGAATTAATCATCAGGTATGTATTGAGTCACTACTCATATGCCAGGGAGCTCTTGCAAATAAAAAGATGAAAAAGCACAGCTGGAATTGGAAAAAAAGAAATTTCCTGCATTTTTGTCATTGTAAAATTTTTTAGAAATTAAAAATCTAAATGTGTATCAACAAATGGATACATTAAATTATGGTACATTTACATCATCAATCACCATGCATCCATAAAAAGAATGATTGAGATACCTCTATATGCTGATGTGGATAACACTACAAAGCATATTGCTAAATGAGAAAAAAAAGTGTATTATGAATATGAACACAGGGATTTTTCCATAGGGCATATACACCTATAATATGATTTTATGCCCATGTACAATATCATGGTCACAAATAATGTGCAAAATGCAACTCCATTAATGTAAAACAAAGCTAAATGCCATAGTATCCATATATATGTGTATAAAAGGAATGTGATGGGATGCATACTAAGCTATTGAAGGTGGTTTCTCCTGGAGGGAAATAAGAGATTTTAGGAAATTAGGTGAAGTTTTCATATCATGTGCTACATATTTATGATGTTTGTTACTAAACAAACAAAAGTGTTAGACCTTACTCCAAGATTTTATATTTTATAGGGATAATATGGGGAATATGGGCATAAAATCATATTATAGGTATATATTCTCTGTAGAAAAATCCCTTGTTCATATTCATAACACTATCTTCTTATTTGTGAATTTTGTTTGTGAAATAAAAACAGTTATGATAACAAGTAAATTAATTTGGTGCATCACTTAAATATCAAAGCAGGGTCTTTAACTTGCTAATGGAAATGTCAAAAATGATCAAGTTCCCATTTCTTCATTTTACATGTGTGAAAAATTAGGCACAGATAAGGAATGCTACCTGACCAAATCACACAGCAAATTACTGGCAGAGTTCAGGGAAATATATGGTTTGGAATCCACATTTGGATTGATTATTTGGGGGCTTCTCTTGATTCTAAAATCAAAGAGAGTAAATATAATGTGATGTATAGTACAATATATTAAGATACTTGGTTATCTTAGTTGCTCCAGGATTGTTTATTCCACAATACAAAGTAGGCAGAGGTGATATTTAACAATTTCAAAACACTAAGGTATGATCATGTTTTGCTCTCAGCATTAGGCTGCTGAACACTACTCCTCCCATTTTTCTTTGATCTCAGCCTTGCAATTTGAAAGCCAGAGGAGTAATAAATGGCCATGAAATGCAGACAAAGATTCCTTTTGTTTGTCCCACAGAATAGGAAGATGGTCAAATTGATCAGTCATCAAGGTATAATGATCTGAAATAAATACCAGCGTCTTTGATGTGGCTTAGGATGCCAGCATCATGGAAAGAGATCATTCTCCTGACTTTCACATAATTGATTATGTTGGTTTGTGAATGGGCTTCCTTAATTGCTAACTGGTAATTTGGCATCCTGACATGTGTGTATGGGAACTATGATCCCTCACCCTGCACAAGGGATAGAAGATTGAACTGAGAGGGATAAATGGGAAGAGAGGTCTCCAAATTAGAAATAATTTGAGCAGAGAGCAGGTGACAGGAAAAGGCACAGAAATTACTCCCCTTCCCTCAAAGAAATGACACTGAGTCATCTGTGCAAGGCCATAGCCTTGATCTCTGACAGGTGTGTATTTGTTTTTAGAAACCATCAAGCAAAGACTCTGGGATGTTTCCATTTATAAGAAGGATGTAATCTAAAAGCCTTAACCATCCTGATCTTGAGGAAGCCTTAACATGAAAACAAAAGGCCACATGAGCTAATAGGTGAAGGGCATCTGAAAAGGTCAGGAAATATGAGAGATGTTAAAAATTAATAATTTGGAAGAGTATAGATGTTAGAGCTAGCAAATATTATTTGGAGGACCTGCTGTTTTTATGTACCTACTCTGCTACACTGGACAAATAAGTAAAATTTCTATAACCCATTTTCTTCCTCCTTCTCAAAAAGGTGACAATGGGATCACAATTGTCCTTTTGTGATGATTGAAAGAGTTTATGAAAGTGGTACTTTCCGGGAAAAAGGTCTAACTGGCCGTTGGGTCCTCCCCTTCCTCCCTGTCTTTTAGATCAGAATGAAATAGGGTTTATGGTGTCAACATTTTACCAAGCCTTAAAGGCCAATTGGTAGTCCCCACTTATTCACAAACACTTCTCTGGGGAATTTCTCTTTCTTTAACACATGAGAAGCCTCATTTGTGACTTACAATATTTTTTGTAATTTGGATATGCAGAACCTCCCTGACCATCATCATTTCAGTCTCTTATAGTTTTTTACATACATTCTCAGACCCTACTCTCTAGTCTCATCATCTTCTCACTAGTATTTGAACATTTTCAAATTTAGCTATCTTATCATGAATTCATGTTCAAACTGGGATTAAATTTTTCCAGCCATCACCAAATTTTTCTTCCAGGATATTATTGATTTATTTATACCTGTGTTCTTTGATTAATGAACTCAAAATGATTTTTCAAGTACTTCCTATGAGCTAAGAACTGAGAAAGGAACAGAACCAGGGATATCTCATCAAGCTTACTATCCAGAGGAAAATATAAATAAATACAGAAATGACCATGAAAGGAAAAATGTGTTAAGATCTATGAAATAAAGTTATAAGATACCAAGAGGATATTTGATAGGGAAAACTCCAGTGGTGATCAGGGGCTACTTCCTTGAATAAAGGATGTGGGATGTGTAATATCTATGTTCATGTGTATGTGATGATGATGGTGATGATGATGATTTTACCCCAGGCAGAAGGCTAAGCTTGTGCAAACGTTCTCTCATTAGAGGTAATATAGCACAGTCATGTGAAAGATGGATCAGCATGATTGGAAAGCAAACTGTTAAAGGGATTATGGTAGGGGATGAGGTTGGAGACATGAAACATATTAAACTCCCCCAAACTCATTTTCTTCCTCAACCTCAGGTGACTTTGGCAGAGACACTAGGCCATTTCTCCTCCCTTAGCCCCTAAGCTCTGTTATCAAGAATAATGTGCCCATGATAACTATCATTTTGCTGACTCAGACAAAATTCTCCATTGCTTTGAGTGAAAATTGCAAATTCTATCCAAGAACATGGGCCGTTTCACATTCTTGCCTATATCTTCTGGCAGAAAAAAACAAATTTGCATTAGATGAAAGTGTCAATTATCTCCACCTAATGTCTTTCCCTTTTTCCTTTATAGGTAACCATTGCCAGTGGTTCTCAAACCATGGGGTTCTTCACATTATGCCTTTAAAGTGCCTTAATATTCAGATATGCAAGGCTTTTCTTCTCAAATTATATGTATAAAGTCAGGTTTAGACCTGAGAATATGAATGTTTAACAAGGGGATTCTCTGTTTGCAAACTAAAATGTGAGACCTAGTGTACTACGTGAATCAATATTCTTTCACTTTCTGAATAAGAATTTAAACTTTGGTTAAGTTATTTTATTTTAATAATAAGATAACAATAATTTTATTATTATCCCTGGCTCTATGCCTTGCCCAGTTCTTGGCTCATAGGAAGTACTTGAAAAATCATTTTAACCAGGGACACCTGGGTGGCTCAGTCGGTTAAGCGTCTACCTTTGGCTAAGATCATGATCCCAGGGTCCTGGGATCGAATCCCGCATCGGGGTCCTTTCTCAGCATGGAGCCTGCTTCTCCCTCTGCCTGCCACTCCCCCTGCTTGTGCCCTCCTAGTCTCTTTCTCTCTCTCTGAAAAACAAATAAATAAAATCTATAAAAAATCATTTTAACCAAAGGTTAAAAATCATTCTTATCTGCTCCTAAGAAAAAAACTCTTGTAATTGACATGTGTCACATAGGGATTCTGGAAGCTCTCCTCTGGAGTGGTAGATAGATACTACTCATGTTAGGGATAAAGATTCTAAACTAGGCTGAATCACACACCTGCAAGACATGAGTATTTGTTTGTTTGTTTTTGTTTGTTTTATTTTTTTATTACCTCAGCTTTCACCTGGGGGAGATAAGTGGAGCTGGCCAACAAATACCTGGACTTCTGCAAAGACATATTGACGTCTAGTATGCTGTATTTCCTGCCCTAAATCCTTCTGAGTAGCTGGAACAACATGTGGCCTGTAATAGCCTTGTAATTCTTAATATTTATTTGAAGGTAAGAAGATGAGTCCCTTGTGGGTATTGTCCCTGACATTAATATGCATGCTTTCCCAAACTGTGCAATCCCATGCCTTTCTATCCTGTTCACAGTGTCTCTTCCCCTGAGGAATAGCTCCCCACTCTTCTCCACAGAAAAGCTACAAGCCGTCTTTCAAGGCTCAACTTAAATGCTTCTTCAACTTTTTGTTCATTCTCAAGGAAGAAGAATGTGTTGTCTTCTCTGTATTCATGTGGCACCATGTCCGCATTCCTATTTTAGCACTTCATTATCTGAGTTGCTGTCATCTTTGAAGTGTCTGTGTCTCCTCTTGGGGGCACAGTGTGTCTATGCATTTTGCATATCCACTGTCTTGCACAATTCTTGGAGCAGAAAAAAATGATCAGCTGTTCGTTAAACTCCACTAAATCACAGGGATGGAGCTGGATGTCTTGGGATCAAGTATAAATTATACCACTTCTTCAAGATTTAGGCAATAGCTAAATTTTACCTTAAGGGATTCTATTCCTAGAATTCTTTATGTGCCTAACCCATGGGATTTAGTTTCTGTCTTTTAATGATTCATACTACTACAATTGTTGTGTGGTTGTATTATCATGACTATACTTAAAGAAATTATTGTATGCCTAAGTTTGTCCCCTCAGAATATCACACCCATGAGAGAAGCAGCCATATCTTACTCTTTACATGGTTTAAAATACCAAATTGAGGTATGAATGCAAAGGAAACATGCAATGGAATGTTTGTTAAAATACATTCAACTGCAGCTTTATAATTTAATGATTTAGAATTATTGTTGGATAGGAATCTGCTTATGTAGGTTGTTAGAATGGGTCTGATTTTGCTAACTTTAAAGAAACATATCATTAAATTATAGGTAGATAGGTAGATAGAAACAGTACAAATAGACAGATAGAAAGATGAGGCCAGAGATATTTAATTTCCCTACATGATGGCTTCAGAGTTGTTTGTATAATAGTAACCCCTACTCCACTCACACACATGCACACTAGATGGCCTTAATTTCTTTGTTTGGTCTCTACTACTGCTGTGCCCTGCCCCCCATATGCTTCCTCCTTTAGTGGATATCTCATTGGTCTATGTCTATTTGTTTATTTACTTATAAATTTGAATATAATCCCATATTTATTAGTCTTACAACAATTTAATAAATATGGGACAAGTAAGAGAGAGATAATTTCAGCAGGCTTCAGTTCACCATCCTGAAACAAGTATGCTATTTCCATAATCAATATATTTGTGATTAATAAGTATAAAAAGTAACAATCTCTACTTATCACCCTTTGTAGATTTCTCTGTAGAAATTGATGATTTATTTATTTTCATTGTTCAGTTTCCTATTTGTGGGTTAATTATTTCCCGTTGAGGTCCCACAAAAACATGGGGGGTGAACTTTCCTGGTAGTCCTCCAGCTAAGAAGCACAAAATACCCTTCATAAATATTGAAGTAATCAATTATCACTTTACCATTCTCATTTTAATTTATATAGCTAGTTTTTTTCAGATTCAGATCTGAATGAATCTAAAGATTAAGATTTGATTAAATGTATTAAATAGATGTGTAAGATGTTCCTCCAGCTCTTTAGTGATTAAAAAAAGAAAAAAAAAAGTATGTTTCACAAAATGATACAGGAGCAATGTTAATGAGTGTATTTGTATTATTTATTGCTTGCATTAATTTAGCTATACTCTTTTCCTTTTTAACTTCAAAGTACTTTCTATCAGTGATAATTAATTGGAAAGGCCCCTGTGATTCTTCGTGACACAGACCTAGGAAGGAGATTTTAGTTTTACCTCTTCATTGGAATACAAGCCCATGATTTACATGCCTCATGATATCTCGTGGCTTTGGAAAACTATGTCCAGTTTTTACATCCTCTTGTATGAACGAACACAGAGTATAATAAATGAGCCAATTCAAAAATACTTGAAACTAAATTCAGAGGGAAAATGAAGAAAAAGGATGGAGGATAAAAACCCCACACCTCTTGACATACTTCTGAAATATTGACAGTAAAACAATGACCAATGTGACCTCATTTACAAAAGATGTCAGGTTTTCTGTGACATTTCTCCTAGCTGAGTATTAAAAAAGTGTTGTATAGAATTCTATGTAATGAATGGAAGCTGGTTTTTATAACTATCTCTTTACCAATGTGAGCATTTAGTCCAGTTCCAGTTTTGCGATTTAAAGTTTTTAATAAAACGCCCCTTTGCTTTTTGTTCTATGTGGACAAGGTTTGGGTTGATTATTGCTTTTGTTTTGATTGATGTTGCTATTTTTTTTCCTCTTAAATAAATATTTGTGAATATAAATACTGAACAAAAGCAATGAATGCTTAAAATATCTACAAATGCTGACAAGTCTTGGTCTAAAAATGCTTGGCCAATTTTTATTTCCATTATAAATTTATGAAACTATGCTATACCCCACACTGTTTGCACTGCTGGGTGTTAATAACATTTCATTTATTTACTTTTTAATAATATTCCCTTTAAAATTTTTTCAGTTGTACCTATAATCAATAATGATGTATTATAAATTTTAAAAAAATGTTAGGAAAGTAGGCTTTATGTTAAGTGTGCTTACCACACTAAGTTTTAAAACAATAACAAAAAAGTTGGTTTTTTTTGATATATTATGCATTTCTTTAATTACTATTGAAGTTCAACCTCTCAAATGCTTATTTTTCTTATATGTCTTTGTCACTGTGTAGACGGTTTATATGATGTTTTCCATTTTTATTGGTACGTTATTTTTCTTTTGATTCTTTATTTGTCCTTTAAAATTATAGTAAATAGTCAACCAATGTTATATATATTTATAGTGCTCCCAGGTAGGTGAATCTTTTATATACTAATATCTGCTAACCAGTATCACCTCCTCCTTACTTTTTTTTTTTTAAAGATTTTATTTATTTATTTGACAGAGAGACACAGCGAGAGAGGGAACACAAGCAGGGGGAGTGGGAGAGGGAGAAGCAGGCTTCCCACAGAGCAGGGAGCCCGATGCGGGGCTCGATCCCAGGACCCCAGGATCATGACCTGAGCTGAAGGCAGACGCTTAACGACTGAGCCACCCAGGCACCCCACCTCCTTACTTCTTATATAATAAAGTCTCATCTTTTTTTTTTTTCCTTAAGATATATTTATTTATTTTAGAGAGAGAAAGAGAGCACAAGTGGGGGAAGGGGGAGAGGGTGAGAGAGAGAATCCTCAAGCAGCCTCTCCACTGAATGTGGAACCTGACATTGGGCTCAATCCAAGAACCCTGAGATCATGACCTGAGCTGAAACCAAGAGTTGGATGCTTAACCCTCTGAGCCAACCGGGCACCCCAAAGTCTCGTCTTTTTAATCTTCCATTTAAGTCTTTCTGTGATCTGACTTTTTTCTTTTACTATTTCATTTCGTTTCATTTTAGGTTTTAGCCTTCTCTTTTGTTAACATCGTTGCTGAATCTTGTGATGTTTCTAAACTTGCTCATAAATTCTACCAGGAATAAGCCTAGGATAACAATGGTTTGCAAGAAATCTTTGCTGAATGAATGAACTCAAACTGGCCATCCTCTACTCAACAGTCACCCAACATTCTCTCACAGGTACTACCCAGCTCCTAATATACACACCTCTGACATATTTCTCTATCTCTAATGTTTCAAGAAATTTTAGCAGAGTGCCTGGAAGAAATCAGTTGTTCTAATATAGATTATTCTGAGCTGCCCCAGTGAAAGAATTGTCATGCCATAAATGTGTTTTTCAGAGCAGGAAAAGTTGAAAGCAGTCCTCATCAGATGATGATAACAAATGATGGTGGTTTCTCATTCTCAGATCCTTAAAAATCTATTTGAAGTGTTTACACAGGACATAGTAAATTGCAGTCTCACAAAAAATATTAAAGGACCTCATTTTTATTCATTGAGAATCATTGTTACAGGTTTTGCTAGTTTAGATAGTCTACTTTCCCTCTAAAATGATGTGGCCTTGATGGTGTGACTAGTTTAACCAAAAGGGTGTTGACAAAAGTGATGCAAGTAGAAGCCTCATATGTATTTGTATAGTTTGATTTGGCTTTTGTACATCAGTGACCCACCATGAGAAAAGTATGCCACAAGCATTTGCTGGCCCTGGGTTCTGGGCCTCAGAACAAAAGCTAATGGAGCAGATCTGAACCCAATCCAGAGCCTAAAGCCATGCTCAACTGCATCTTCATGCTAAAGCAAATCTACCCAGCTGAGATGCAGACAGGATCAGCCAAATCACAGTTGACATGTAACTCCCACAGTGTAAGAACAAATGCTGACTGTCATAAGCCACTGAGTTTTGGGATCATTTGTTATGTCATTGTGCAGTAGCTAAAAGGTATATTACTAGTGCTCAGCAGCATCCATAATAATAGTAATAGATTGTCAAGGACTTACTATAGCTTTTCTCATGTGATCTTCCCATAATTATGGAATATTTTATTATCCTCAGACACAGAGTTTAAATATAATGCTAACATAAAAAAAAAAAAAAGGTGATGCACTTAGGATTGGAACCCAGGCTTTCTGAATTCAGTACCCAAGTTCTTTATGACCACACCACATAGCCCCTTTAAATGTCCAAAATGTGACTTCCCAAGAAGATAACATGAGATGTGTGTGTGTGTGCGTGTTTTAAGATTTTATTTTTATTTATTTTAGAGAGAGAGAGAGAGAGACCGTGAGTGAGTGGGTCCCATGACTACGAGACCATGACCTGAGCTGAAACCAAGAGTTGGATGTTTCACTGACTGAGCCACCCAGGTGCCCCAATATGAGGTGTTTTAAGGCCTTTGCAAGCATGTCTGATATTCTTTGTGAATATCGGGAATCTGACCTAATCTGACATTAAGAATATGGGGTAAAGCAGTAACTCCCAATCTCAGCCATTGGTAAGTATCACCCAGGATTGGTAGTGGGGAAAGGGAGTAAAGATATTCAGGGTCCAACTTGGACATTCTTAAGTAAAAGCTCCATGGGTAGAGACTATGGATATTTATTTGGAAGATACTCCTTAGGTAATCTGGAAGGAGTTAGGCTTGCACCTCACCAAGGGACCCTTAGGCTAGGAATGACAATCTTTTTTTTAGACTTTTTTATTGTTATGTTAATCCCCATACATTACATCTTTAGTTTTAGATGTAGTGTTCCATGATTCATTGTTTGTGCATAACACCCAGTGCTCCATGCAGAACGTGCCCTCTTTAATACCCATCACCAGGCTAACCCATCCTCCCACCCCCCTCCCCTCTAGAGCCCTCAGTTTGTTTTTCAGAGTCCATCGTCTCTCATGGTTCGTCTACCCCTCCGATTTCCCCCCTTCATTCTTCCCCTCCTGCTGTCTTTTTTTTTTTTTCTTAACATTTTTGCATTATTTGTTTCAGAGGTACAGATCTGAGATTCAACAGTCTTGCACAATTCACAGTGCTTACCAGAGCACATACCCTCCCCAATGTCTATCACCCAGCCACCCCATCCCTCCCACCCCACCCCCCACTCCAGCGACCCTCAGTTTGTTTCCTGAGATTGAGAATAGAAATGACAATCTTTATTAAGAAAAGAATTTTAGGGGAACCTGGGTGGCTCAGTCGTTAAGCGTTTGCCTTCGGCTCGGGTCATGATCTCAGGGTGCTGGGATTGAGCCCCGCATCGGGCTCCCTGCTCGGCGGGGAGCCTGCTTCTCCCTCTCTCACTCCCCCTGCTTGTGTTCCGTTCCCTCTCTCGCTGTGTCTCTATCAAATAAATAAATAAAATATTAAAAAAAAAAAAAGAAAATAATTTTAGGGGTGCCTGGGTGGCTCAGTCATTAAGCATCTGCCTTTGGCTCAGGTCATGATCTCAGGGTACTGGGATTAAGCCCCGTGTCAGGCTCCCTGCTCTGCAGGAAGCCTGTTTTTCCCTTTCTCACTCCCTCTGTTTGTGTTCCCTCTCTGGCTGTCTTTCTCTCTGTCAAATAAATAAAATCTTTAAAATAAAAAAAAAAAAAGAATTTTATTTATATTTTCTTTCCTAAATGCCAGAGTTATTTGAATGTCCATTTTTACCTGGAAAGAATGTCATGCCCAGTACACTGAGCTAACAGAGATTCATCAAGAGAAATTCCGTATTCCCCATCTTGACCTTTTTAGCAGTATGATGTCATGAAAAGATCATGACATGAGAAGTCAAAAAGCTGGTTCCCAAGCCCAGCTCTGCTTTACTAGGTGTGTAACTTTGAACATGCCAGTTAAATTCACTTTCCTTATTTAAAACAAACAAAACCCAGCACAATAGTCCTTATTGAGTAGGGTTTTTGAGAGATTCACTGAGCTAACATGTTCTAGAACAACCTGTCCAATGACACAATTTAGTGAGTGCTCAGTACACAGTGGGGACAGTGTTCCCTTCTTCTGTGCATCAAGTTGCATGGAAGGTTTGTGACAGTAAGAAAACAAAGAACTGTGCTTTATTTTTTTCTAAAGATTTTTTAAAAATTAATTAATTAATTAATTAATTTGACAGAGAGAGAGAGAGCACAAGCAGGGGGAGTGTCAGGCAGAAGGAGAAGGAGAAGCTGGCTCCCTGCTGAGCAGGTAGCCAGATGAGGGACTCGATCCCAGGACCCTGGGATCATGACCTGAGCCGAAGGCACATGCTTAACCGATTAACCACCTGGGTGCCACAAGAACTCTTCTTTAAATGCTCAGTTTTTAAGAGTTCTATGAGCAGTGGATGCTAGGTAAGTGCTTTTACCCCAAATCACAATCTGAGACAGAGTCTCTCTAAATATGGGATTATGACTCCGGATAGCATTGCCTTCATGCCTTTAATTAAAAAGAGAAGAGACTTGCCTGAGTGGCTCTGATCCCAAAGCCTTGACAAGATCCCAAATTTACAAAAGATGGAATTGTCTCCAGGTGGTCAATATGATCTGGAATCTGCCTTCTTTATTTTCTAACTTCACGTAGAAATGCGATAATGGAAGATGACTATATCCATTCATTTATATATTGTGGATGTCTGCTACCTGCCTATGCCTAATTTAGAGGAATACTTTTTGATATTTAAAATACATATATTTTTTTGGTTTGACTTTGTTTTAGTTTAGTAAGTAAAAGATAAACATGTTGGGTACTAAATAAGAAAAAAATATTGTTGGAATACAAAACCATTGTCTCTCCCATATCAATCTATCCTGCCTTGTTTTCCAGAAAGGCAAAGCAATCTGTCAGCTCTGTACTCTTACTGGGAAATTGAAGCTTAAAGCTGTTCAGTGATATGCCCAAGGAGCTATAGGAAACATAGGTAAGAATGGCACAGGGTTCATTCCGTTGAAACTTGCTGAACCACATTGTTACACCATACACAAAAATAAACTCAAATGCATTGAAGATATAAATGTGAGACCTGAAACCAAAAAATCTTAGAAGAGAATAAAGGAAGTAATTTCTTTGACATTAGCCATAGGTACATTTTTCAAGATACGTTGCCTCTAGAAAAGGGGAAAAAACAAAACAAAACAAAATTAAACCTATTGAGACTATACGAGATAAAAAGCTTTTGCACAGGGAAGGAAACCATCAATAAAACAAAAAGGCAATCTACTGAATGGGAGGAGATATTTGCAACTGGTTTATGCAAAAAAAGGTTAATATCCAAAATGTATAAAGAAGTTATACAACTCAGCAGCAAAGGAAAAAAAAAATAATCTGATTGAAAAATAGGCAGAGAACCTGAATAGATTTTTTTCCAAAGAAGACATATAGATGGCCAACAGACTCATGAAAAGATGGCCCTCACTAATCATCAGGAAATGCAAATCACAGCCACCATGAGATATCCCCTTATGCCTGCCAAAATGGCTAGAATTAAAATGAGAAGAAATAACAAGTGTTGGGGAGGATATGGGAAAATAGGAACCCTCATGCACTATTGGTGGCAATGCAGCCATTATGGAAAACAGTATGGAGGTTTCTCAAAAAATTAAAAATAGAATTACCATATGATCTGATAACTCCACTACTATTTACCTCATAAAACAAAAACACGAATTTGAAAAGATATATGTACCTCTATGTTTATTGCAGCATTATTTACAACAGCCAAGATATGGAAGCAACCTAAATGCCCATCCATAAATGAATGGCTAAAGAATATATATAATGGATCATTACCCAGCCATGAAAAGAATGGAATCTTGTCATTTATAACAACAGGGATGGACCTAGAAGGTATAATGCTACGTGAAATAAATCAGTCAGAGAAAGATAAATACCATATATTTTCACTCATAATTTAAGAAACAAAACAAAGAAAAAAAGGAGACAAAACAACAACAGTAACAGACCAACAAAATAATACAAAAAAATAGACTCTTAAATGCAGAAAACAGATGGTTGCCAGAGAAGAGGTGGGTGGGTGAAATAGATAATGGGGATTAAGGGTACACTTATCCTGATGAGCACCGAGAAATGTATAGAATTGTTGAATCATTATATTGTATAATATAATACTATATTAATATAACATTATGTTAATTATACTTCAATTAAAGAAACTTGCTGATTTTTTGGAGGGGGGAATTATGTCTTTTTGGAAATTAGCATGAATATCAAGGTGCAGAACTTCAGCACCTGGTTTATTTTTTAAGTTAACACCACACCCCTCAGTTCATAGTACACTATTAAGTTGTATTATTCTCAAGTAGACCAACATTAAAACAACAAACACATAAACAACAAAACAAAACACCCCTCTGATTTCAGTGTGTCAACAATTTCGCAAAGTCCTTTGAGCTCTAGCCTTAGTCCACTCATCATCCTTTTATTATGAAGTAGAGGATCTCGACACCATACACAGGAACCCACCAAAGCCTGGGAATGGACACAGGGCTGAGAGCAGCCCAGTTCTCGTTCCTTCTATTTTCTTTCTTTTCCTTTCCTTTTTCCTTTTATTTTCCCTTTTCCCCTTCCTCTTCTCCTACTTCTTCCTCCTCCTCCCCTCCTCCTCTTCTATCTGCTTCTTCTTCTTCCCCCTCTCCTTCTCCTTTCCTTCCCTTACCTTCTCTCTCTGTCTCTGTCTCTCTCTCTGTCTCTTTCTCTCTCTCTCTTTTTTTTCTTTTGAGTGGCTACAAGTGTCTCCAGGCCCCTACACACTGGAGAGGATCAGGACAAGTTACCAGCTCGGGGCCCTCAGGCCAAAGTCTTATCCCTCCCCTCCTATTGACAGGCAAAGGGCATGGCTGAGAAAACCAAGATGTCTGCACAGACAAAAAGGAAAACAGGACCCCAGCCTGCCACCCACCCCAACAAACTACTGTATTGCTACTTCTCAGCGAAGTGTCCAGGGACAAACCCTTTGAAGGACGAAGTAGAGAGATCATGTTCTGTAATCAGTAAAAAGAAATGAGTAAGAAGCCAAGGCTGATTTCTAGGAAGGGGAATTTATGATGAACGCAGTGCCAGAAGAAAAATAACACATCAGAGAATGAGGTATTGAACTGGATTTAGATAGGTTTAAGCTCATCCCAAGGCCCCTTGGTCAGTAAGTGGCAGAATGTGAAGCCATATCCTTAACTACTATGATCAAATGTGCTGGATAGTTTTAGGATATTTAGGTACTAGGCTATGTGGGTAGGATGCCTGCATGGAGGGGCAATTACATTTTTATTTCATAATCTGTAATGTACATAACATTATTAGTCATAATGGAGGGCATTTATGGGAGGAGGTACATGAGAAACACTTTGTCTTCTCCATAAAAAACATTTGGAAAGAAAAATACATAAAATGTTTCAGTAAAGTTTGTGCACATTTTCATGTTTGGGATCTAAATGTCCTTACTTTAGCAAACAGGTAACCTTAAATGACAATGCAAGCAAGGAAGAGCTCTTTTCCTGGAACGATTTGAACAGCATGACTATCCTGTCTCGCGTTTAGTAAGAAGGAAAGGCTGCTTTCAGCAGGGACTTGGCTTTGGATGTGGCCATAACTTTCTGGGAAGCATCTAACTCTCAGAGTAGTGTGTGTGTGTGTGTGTGTGTGTGTGCGTGTGTGTGTTTCCCCATCTTGATCCTGCTGATTCCTTTTCTATTTCCAAAAATTACTCACTGTCACCACTGTTGGGACCCCGTTTCCTTTGTTTGTTTGTTTTTTTAAGATTTTATGTATTTATTCGAGAGACAGAGAGAACAAGCAGGGGGGAGGGCAGAGGAAGAGGGAGAAGCAGAGATGCAGGACTACATCCTAGGACGCTGGGATCCTAACCTGAGCAGAGGGCAGATGCTTAAACGACTGAGCCACCCAGGTACACTGGGACCTGGTTTCTTTACCAGTTAAAAAAAAGAAGAAGAAAAAAAGAAAGAAGGGGAAAAAGGGCTCATTCAGTGATTTCTGAGATCATAAGCTCAGTCTACATTAGGCTCTTTTCTTTGCAAAAAGTTTTGTTTATGAAAAACAAAAACGAAAACAAAAACTTAAATCTCCTATGGAATTATTTTTGCTTTGAGATGCCATGACTTCAACTCTGGCTTCAAAATATTTCCGTTCCTTCATATAATCACATTCAATAATCATTTTTAGAAATGTGTTCCTTGCATGCCTACTGTTTTGTGCCCTTCATTTTTGTCTGCACCTAATTTGATAGCAAACTAAAGTCAGGAGTAGATAGAGAACATCCTCCAGCCATTGCATTAATTGATGTCTGGGAGTAAGGTAATGCTATCTAATGAGACTGAATCAAGTGATCAGTGTAAAATACTGATTTTCAAATACATTCTATCTAACCATTTGAGCTGCCTTGAAAATTGGCATAATTACACACTCTTGAGCCTCTAAGATATGGTAATTCTTGATTCAGATATTTCATTTCACAGGAGAGGGAATGAGAAGGAAAGGTTTGATGTGAGTGACTTCAGTACCCATTGACTAGAACAGAGTACACTTTTCAAACACACATGAAAGAAATGTAAATTATTAAATTACCTGAAGTGATTCTGAACAAGTAGACCCACCCTAACACCTCATACTACAAATAAAGCCTTCATTTTTTTCTTTTACAGAAAAAGAGCATCATAATCAAAAGACTATGAATATTCAGAACAAAAATGAGATTAGAAAATTTATGATGCTTACACAATGAGAGGAAAGAAATTAGATTTTTAATTCATTGGGTCACGTCATACCCATTTCAGATTCCACGGTTGGGCACTTTGTCCTAAAAACAGAGGATTCATTGTGAAGTGAAAGCCATTTTAAAAATACATTTTACTGAATTATGGCAAGAAAAACACCATAAAATGACTGGGAGTTAAAAACTGAAGTAATGTGTGTGCATGTGTGTGCAAACACATGTGCACATGTTCACACATTTTGCATGTATGGATGAGAGAATAAGCATAGATGAGAGGCAGAGTTAGTGTTTGGATCCTGTTTCTAGAAAGCAAACCAAGCTGTATGTGACTCTATAATTTCAGTGAGGACAAACCACCTCTCAAAAAAGAACATTATTGTCTGCCTACTATGTTCTAGCAGTTGGATAGTGCTGTAAAGCTGACTATGCCATGGTTTCTGCCCAGAGGAACTTAACAAGTAGAAGATATAGACATGTGAAAAGATCGATTCAATATAGTGTAAAAAATGCCATGATCTATCTGCCTCATCCAGACTGCTATACCCTAGGAGTCTACACAAGTCTAGGGTCCCCTCTTTCCAATCTGCTTCCATGTTATCATTTTCTAATCTGTCCTCCATCTGTCCCATTAGAGTAATAATTTTTCTATGATGTGAAAAGCTGGGCACATCGCCTCCCCAACAACTCTTTTGGAAAAAACAAATCTGGTTATGGAGTTTTCTGAAACTATGCAGACATTGCCGATAAGTCACAAGAAAACAAACTGCAATTTCTGACAAGAATAACTTTTCTTCTTGCTTTTTCAATATTAGAAAATGGCTTTGTGTAAGGTATTTGATACAGAGATATATAAATCAAGCCATTGATTTTTATCTTCACAAAATTTATGTGATAACATGAAGAGGAAGAAAACTGATTGTGCATGGAAAAAAATGCCATAAAGTCAAAGAAAATGACTGAGAATTTTTTTTTCATATTTTAGCACCTCCCCAGTAAAGGGTATTTAATTTACTTATATATATGTAATTAATATATAATTCTTATTATATGTTAATTATAATATATAATTAACAAATTAATATATATTAAATGTGTATAAAATTTATGTTTATATAAAACATAATACATATAAAATACCCTATATATGTACTTTATGTCATACTTAAAATACTTGTAACATCATTTTAGAGATCTAAATAAAGAAAAAATGCATTAAATTTTCAAAATAAGGCAATCTTTACTCAATCTTACATCAACAGATATAAGTTACCAGAAATGTATAGTATTTCAGAATGCCCAAAACAGAAAACTAGAGCTCAGAAAAAAGAAAAAAAAGAGAGAAAAATGGCATTGTTGAAATGATTTCAAAAGATGTCTAGAGATTCTAAACCCTTGTTTGCTCATCATGTGCTAAAGCTTACTAATAGGATTTTAACTATAATAGTAATAAGAAAATGAGTGGCTTCTATTCCATTTATCATTAAATACATACAGGGAAGTGAGAATGGGTTCTTTACATGCCTCACCATTATTTTTTCTTTCTCTTTTCTCCATTATGTTTCTATCTTTTTATTCTATATTTTTGGAACACACTTTTGGTGCTTAATTTTATGTGTCAACTATTATGTTAATTTTATTTGGGCTAAGGGAAGCCCAGATAGCAGGTAAAACATTATTTCTGGGGGACCCTGGGTGGCTCAGTCGTTGGGTGTCTGCCTTCGGCTCGGGTCATGATCTCAGGGTCCTGGGATCGAGCCCCACATCGCATCGGGCTCCCTGCTCAGCGGGAAGCCTGCTTCTCCCTCTCCTCCTCCCCCTGCTTGTGTTCCCTCTCTCACTCTCTCTCTCTGTGTCAAATAAATAAATAAAATCTTCAAAAAAAACCCCCACATTATTTCTGGGTGTGTCTGTGAGGGTATCTCTGGAAAAGACTGGCACTGAATCAGTAGACTGTGTAAAAAGGATTGGCCTTCACCGAAGCAGGTGGGAAACATCTATCCACTGAAGGCCTGAGTAGAACAAAAAGGTGAAGAAAAGGCAAATTCACTCTCTCTGAGCTGAGACATCCATCTTCTTCTGCCCTAAGACATCAGTGCTGCTGGTTCCTGGGCTTTAGGGCTCAGATCAGGATTTACACACCTGGCCCCTGAAATCTCAAGTTTTTGGACTCAAAGTGAATTATACCACCAGCTTTCCTGGTTCTCCTGCTTGCTGATGGCACATCATGGAACTTCTCAGCCTCTGTAATCATGTGAGCCAACTCCTATAATAAATCTCTCTCTCTCTCTCTCACACACACACACACACACACACACACACACACATCACCACCACCTGAGGCATATTTTCATTCATCCTCTCACTTCCTGATCCAATAGTTACGGATCTACTGTACTTATATCTGCTGGCTGGGCTGTTCAAATCATTGCAGAATTCCTCACCACTTTTTGAATGCATTTAATTCAAATCAACAGAGAAAAGTTCCTAAGTGTCCCAGAAATTACCAAGCAAGAGTTTCTGTGTCTGCTTTGTTAATGACATGTAGAAGGAAAAGGGCTTATTTTAAGGTCTGTCACAAAACTTAGAATGTAACAATAAGAGGATAAAGATAGAGCCCTATCCTTTTTTTGACTTTCACCAATTTACAAACCATTTAAGGTTCTGGCCATCAGTCCTGACCTGCCTGTCTCTGATTTGCCTGATGTCAGAGAAGAGAAAAAAGAGTTCACAAACAGTCCATTACCTTATTCCCCTTCTCTTATTTTCTGTAGCAAATACGTACAGAGCAAATTCATGTCAAAAGCCATTTCTACTATAATTTAGACTATAAATCCTCAAGGCATTAAAGTGTAGTCATTAGTTCATGCTAAACCACACAAAGTTTGAAGAAAAGAGAATTGCATTGTGAGGAAAAGTAAAAATGAGAGGGAGAGGTAAATAGATTGCAATTATTTTGCAAGGATCAAAAACTAGTCAGGGCCGTTTAAGATTCATCTTCTAGTCTAGTAAAGGCTACAGCACAGACAAAATTGAACAAGGGTCTGTTTAATTCAGCAGATCCAAAGTAAAATAAGGATTTTTTTTTTTTTTTTACATGAACAACTTAGCTTACACTTAAGGGACAATATTCTGAGGGGTTTTATAATTGGAAATGAATATTCAAGAAGGTTATGGAATCCATTGTGGGAATGTCATCATGTTACATAGGCTCCCACCATTTTGAATGCCATTATACTAAATGTTTTAATTATCCCTTTTCTAAATATATATTTATTGAGTATCTACCATATGCTAGTGTGTCACACATACACAAACATGTATTAATCATTTCAAAATCCATTTGCTCACTCAATCACTCTTTCAAACATATTAATTAAATAAGCTCCTCTCTCTCCTGTGGCATTTTTTTTTTTTTAACTAGGTAATAGGATACACAAGGAGTGGTGTAAAAAAATGTCTACATTTGATAAATTCCGGGATTTATGGGGCAGACAGAAATAAAAGTTTGTTTCAATACAGAGTAACATGATAAAATAGGGTGATAGGCACAAATATTAACTGTTAGAAGGATCAAAGAAAATGTCCCAAGAGCAATGGCACTTGAGTTAGATGGATAAGTAAAAATATGTTTAGGGGATACAAAAATTCATGTGTACATGGTTTTGTACATTTGAGGATATACAATGAGTTCCATGAAACCAGCATTAGGATTCTCAGTAAGGGAAAATTGTGTGCCCATGGGACATTTGCCAATGCCTGGGGCCATTTTTAGTTGTAAGGACTTGTGGGACAGTGCTTTGGGAATCCAGCGAATAGGAGCCAGGTATGCTGCTAAACACTGTATAATGCATAGACAACTTCCCCATCAAACATTAAAAAGTATTCAGCCTAAAATGTCAGTAGTGATTTAAAGCAAGTGGGTGAAGAACCAATAAAAAAAGAGATAAGAAATGAAGCCAATGATCTAAATATGGTGTTTTGATCTTTTATTATGGGTAATGAGAGGAAATATAATTTTCATAGGATAATTACATTTTTATAATTATTTTCTTTTTTTTAAAGATTTTATTTATTTATTTGAGAGAGAGAGAATGAGAGAGAGCGAGTACATGAGAGGGGGGAGGGTCAGAGGGAGAAGCAGACCCCCCGCCGAGCAGGGAGCCCGATGCGGGACTCGATCCCGGGACTCCAGGATCATGACCTGAGCCGAAGGCAGTCGCTTAACCAACTGAGCCACCCAGGCGCCCTATAATTATTTTCTAAGAAAACTATACAAGTCAAAGGGTGGAAGATAAATTTGTTGGCACTGAAATTGAATGCTACGATATCAATAGTTACACTATCACAGTAATTCATGTGTTAATTCTGGTAAGTAATTATAAGATTGTGAAATAAGACCACAGAGATAGAGCAAGTTACAGAATAGCAAATCAAAAGAAACTACATACAAAAGCACTTAGTGGGGAAAAAAAAAAAAAGTTTGAGAGAGCTCACTAGTTCACTTCATGCAACCTGTTTGAAAGATTTACATTTGAGGTAAGATGTAAAGAAATATGTGTGCTTAGAGGAGTAACAGTAACTCAGGTTGAATTCCCCCATCTCCTACTTTTTGCCCTTCTTATTCTTTTGAAATAGTTTATATTTTGAAAACTCTAGATCCTTGGCAATTTGTTGAACCATATCATCACTGATAGTACTAGAATTTAAAATATTTGTTCACATTATTGACTCCAAATTGGGCTTGTTAGTATAATGTTATTAAGGAAATTCTCCCACAGATCAATGCCTACTGTTCAGAATGTAATATATTCAAGTAGACACTTAAATCTTACAGAGACAAAAATATGTGCATAGGTTTCTCCTGTCAATTTTTAGTATTTTGTGTTTTTAAAAATTTCTTTTAGTATGAAAATTTTGAAACCCTCCCTGACTCTTTCATTTGCTTAAGCAAAGTATGTGTCTGTGATTCCTTTGGAAGATGCTTTACAGATGGACAGGGCCTCTGTTTTTTGCATTAAATAGAACCAAATGCCGTGTTACATTTGTACAGCAATGAACATTTATGCAAATCCAAAGAGTAGGCAGGTGCAAGAGGAAATTTCTTAATGCCATTTGCTCTGAAAATTATATAAAGCTTCTAAATCTATGCTTTTTATAGTAGCTAAAGGAGTTTTGTTTGGTATTTTTAAACAATAACACCTGCTCCGGGCAGAAAAGTAAGTTCCCATACAGCAGGAAGTGGGCTGCTTTTGGTGGGGAGAGGAGTTCCAGAGCTTGTCTCCAATAAGTAATGAGACAATAAAATATAATGTATTTTGGAAAGGCTGGGGTGGGTGGTGGAGGGAAAAGTACGGGGGTAGGAGGGGAGAGATTTTGCCTTTTGCACTGACAGATGCAGACAAACGGCAGAAATTCAGCCCAGGCAAGGAGATGGCAGAAGTCCACAGGACTCCATCTGGGGCCTGTTTCTTTGGCCTCTGAAACCTGGCAGGTCTAAATTTCCCTTTCTCTTTCCACAGTAGCTTAAAATGAGAAGGCCTTTGTGTCAAATTCTCTGATTGACTATCATAAGCTACTGATGGCCATTTCTCTTTTGCTTGATGAATGTGCCTCCATTATTTTCAACCCAATGCCACAGAATCACTAGTGATTAATTAAGGTCAATGATTTGTTCACTCAAAACCCTTTTACCAAAGCTGAATTCTCCCTGATGATATATTTTGATAACATCCTTATTTCCAAAAAGATGCAGAATATCTGTTTTTCTTCTTTTAACACATTTTTATTACATGATTTGTTAATATATTTCTTTGCTCTCGAGGATGCTGGTAATTCACTGATATTTCATTATTCCTTTAAAGAGGTGTTATCTTGTGTTGGAAAGAAACAGTGGTGCTAAAACTGAAGAAACTCCTATTTCATCCTAGCTGTGCCATTAACTTCCTTCACTCACTCAGTCACTTAATATAGTTTCACTGATCTTCCTGAGTAAAATGGCATTACGGCTATGACAGCATCACCCCATTCATCACAAGGTTTGTCAGCTATTGCAACTTTCTGGACTAATGTCCCATTCTTGTTAACGCCTCCCTGTACATCCCCCAGGAAACTACAATGCATAATCTTTAGAAGGAGGTAGTTTAACTACTCTTCAGCAAAGGATAAGAAAGGGATAAAGAGGGTGTCAAACAAAGGATAAGCAAGGAATAAGAAACTTTCTCTATACTTAGCACCACACTATGTGTTAGAAATTCTGAAATGAGTAACATTTAAGCTGAAATCTTATGAAGCTGAAATCTTTCTCAGATATAAGTATAGAAATATATCACAATAATAAAATAGAATATATCTATTTATTATATCAAATAAAGGAATAGGCATTCTTGTGTGGCAGTTCTGTAATGACAGCATAATTTACTAACTCTGTTGCCTTAAGCAAGATACCTATGCTCCTAGGCATTATCGTTTCTTCCATTTGCCTCTCCAGATCCACCCATACCTTAACCTTAGCCTTGATATATTTGCTTTTCCAGATCCTTCCATGCAGTGTACATTTAAACCAACTGTTTCCCTCAACCAACAGCCCCAACCCTTTGGAATGTGGTCCTCTCGAGAGGCTTTTCTCCTATATTCCTTAATTACCCGTGTACCTCTGGAGTCAAGGGTGGCATAATCTCTGCTCCACAGTGTAGGAAGGAATAGCTCTGGCATTTTCTCTATATTCTATCTATACCTTTTTACAATATTCCTTTTAATAAGCCCTCCTAAAATTATAATAGCTTTAATATGTCAACTATTTTCTACTGGTATCCTAATTATTGCAGTTTAAGCTGAAAGTGATATAGAGGTGTCCATGGAAGAAGGATGGTCCAAAAGGTAGCATTTCACAGTCATAAATATATAGGAAAATAAAGTACCTGAGGGGAATAACTACTAATTTGATGTCTTGATCATATTCCTAGGATAAGAGGCTCAGAGATGGAGACTTACATATTAGGAGCATTCTCAAGATCAACACCTATAGTGGAATGAAGGTAGTGGAGTTGTTCAGAAGGAGGAATCTAATTGTGATTGAATTGCAGTAAAAGAGTCAGATATTACCTGGGGAGCTCTGGTGATGGATTGGCCCTTCAGAATTGTTCTGTCTTTAAGGTAAAGCAGCTAGACCCTGACAATGACCAGTCAGAGAATACAGGTATGGGTGGGAGGGGGCATCAGCTTGGGTAAGGTGGCTCTGTTTGGCTAAACTAAACTCCCCAAGAAAGATTAATAGCTAGTCTTCAGCTGTCTACACTTCCAGCTGCCATTGAGGAAAGAGTGCCTTGGTGCAAAACAGATCTGAAAGGTTGGCACAACACAATATCCATTATCACACTTGGTATAGAATGATATTTTAGGTCATGTTTTGCAGAGTATCAAAAGAAAAGAGGGAGATATTAAAAAGTGTCTTATCATGAAAAGTCTTGCTAGCAGAGATAACTAATTGTAATTAGTAATAAGTTATTTACCCTTTCAAGGACTCACTTGACCATAAAAACCAATAGCTGCTAAGTGAAATAAGTCAAGCAGAGAAAGTCAATTATCATATGGTTTCACTTATTTGGGGAACATAAGGAATAGCATAGGGGACATTAGTAGAAGGAAGGGAAAACTGAAGGGGGGGATATCAGAGGGGGAGACGAACCATGAGAGACTATGGACTCAGGAAATAAACTGAGGGTTTTAGAGGGGAGGTAGGTGGGGGGATGGGTTAGCCCAGTGATGGATATTAAGGAGGGCACGTATTGCATGGAGCACTGGGTGTTATACACAAACAATGAATCATGGAATGCTAAATCAAAAACTAATGATGTACTGTATGGTGACTAACATAACATAACATAAAAAAAAAAAAAGAAACAAAACCCAATAGCTGGCTACATATCTGAGATTTTTAGGATTTTAACTTTTTTGCATGTATCTAGTTGCTACTCTCATGTATGTCAACATGAAAATAAGAATTACAAAGTCAAATATGTCCATATCCATCGGTCTGCTTAAATGAGCCCTTTATTAACCTCCCTGTTTTAAAGAAAACAGGAGGTAAGTGGTTTTTACTAAATGCCTACCCAGGCCAGTCACTGTGGTATTTTCCAACCTGCTTAAGTATGTTGTTCCTCTATATTGGAGCGTCTTTTGTCTCTTCTGTATTATCATTATATATGCACATTTTTCAATCTGCTCTGCTGTCAAGGTAAAACTATGATTTTTTTAGAAAGACTGACATGGATTAAGATTATTATTCTACTTAGTTGTTATGGGACCCCTGACTGATTCATTAAGTTAACTCAACCTCAGTTTCCTCATATGCAAAATAAATTCTCCCAAATTCTATAATGTATATAAATGCCCTGCAGAGGGCTTGAAAGATAAAAGGTACTCAGCACTGTATGTTACCTCTCCCCTCTCTTGACACATACTTTCATCTTTCAGTTACTTTTATGCTTCCTTCTCCTCTGGTTTTCTCCTTTCTTCTCTGGTGTGCTCCTTGAGAACAGAATATATGCATAGCACATCTTACTTTTACAGTGGTTAAAATAATGCTTTATGTTTAAGAGTGTTTCTCTTAGTGCAGTCTTTGGGCCACCAATAACAGAGTCACCAGTGTACTTGGCCCAAACAATCCGATTCAGAATATCACAGGTTATACCTATGGGTTTTATCAGCATTCCAAAGTTAGTCTTATATACCTATACTCTAAAAACTATAAAACACTGATGAAAGAGATTGAAGATGACACAAACAAATTGAAGACATTCCATGCTCATGGAATGGAAGAACAAATATTGCTAAAATGTCTATACTGCCCAAAGCATTCTACACATTTAAAGCAATCCCTATCCAATACCAACAGCATTTTTAACAGACCTAGAACAAACAATCCTAAAATTTGTATGGAACGACAAAAGACCTCTAAGAACCAAGGCAACCTTGAAAAAGAAAAGCAAAGCTAGGGGTATCATAATTCTGGACTTCAAGTTATACTACAAAGTTGTGGCAATCAAAACAGTATGGTACTGGCACAAAAATAGACGGAGAGATCAATAGACCAGAATAGAAAACCCAGAAAAGAACCCACCACTATATGGTCAATTAATCTTTGACAAAGCAGGAGAGAATATCCAATGGGGGAAAAGACTGTCTCTTCAACAAACATTGTTGGCAAAACTGGACAGCAACATGCAAAAGAATGAAACTGGACCACCATACACAAAATAAATTCAAAATGGATGAGAAACCTAAATGTGAGACAGGAAACCATCAAAATCCTAGAGGAAAACACAGGCAGTTACCTCTTTGACCTCAGCCACACCAACTTCTTAACTAGACATGTCTCTGGAGGCAAGGGAAACAAAAACAAAAATGAACTATTGGAACTTCATCAAGATTAAAAGCTTCTGTACAGCGAAGGAAACAATCAACAAAACTAAAAGGCAACTTACAGAAGGGGAGAAGATATTTGCAAATGATATATCTGATAAAGGGTTAATATCCAAAATCTATAAAAAATTATTAATTTCAACACCCAAAAGACAAAAAACCCAGTTAAGAAATGGACAGAAGACATGAATAGACATTTCTTCAAAGAAGACATCCAGATGGCTAACAGACACGTGAAAAGATGCTCAACACCATTCATCATTAGGTAGATAGAGATCAAAACTACAATGAGGTATCAACTCACACCTGTCAGAATGACTAAAATTATCAACATAGGAAGCAACATATGTTGGAGAGGATCTGGGGAAAGTGGAACCCTCTTACACTGTTGGTAGAAATGCAAACTGGTGCAGCCACTCTGGAAAACAGTATGGAGGTTCCTCAAAAAGTTAAAAATAGAACTACTCTATGATCCAGCAATTTCACTACTAGGTATTTACCTAGTAAGTAGATATTTACCTAAAGGATACAAAAACACTGATTTGAAAGGATACATGCATCCCAGTGTGTACTATAGCACTATCAATGATAGCCAAATTACAGAATGTCAATGTCCATTGACTGATGAATGGATAAAGAAGATGTGGTGTGTATACACACACACACATACACACAGACACACACAGGAATATTACTCAGTCATAAAAAAGAATGGAATCTTGCCATTTGCAAGGACATGGATGGAGCTAGAGAGTATTATGCTAAGTAAAATAAGTAAAAATAAGTCAGTCAGAGAAAGAAAAATACTATAAGATTTCACTCATAAGTGCAATTTAAGAAACAAATGCTCAAAGAGAAAGGAGAGAAAGAGAGGCAAACCAAGAAACAGGCTCTTTTTTTTTTAAATTTTTTTAATTGTTGTTATTTTTTTTTTTAAGATTTTATTTATTTATTTGAGAGAGAGAGAATGAGAGACAGAGAGCATGAGAGGGAGGAGGGTCAGAGGGAGAAGCAGACTCCCTGCCGAGCAGGGAGCCTGATGCGGGACTCGATCCAGGGACTCCAGGATCATGACCTGAGCCGAAGGCAGTCGCTTAACCAACTGAGCCACCCAGGCGCCCCTATTGTTATGTTAATCCCCATACATTACATCTTTAGTTTTAGATGTAGTGTTCCATGATTCATTGTTTGTGTAACACCCAGTGCTCCATGCAGAACGTGCCCTCCTCAATATCCATCACCAGGCTAACCCATCCTCCTACCCCCCCTCCCCTCTAGAGCCCTCAGTTTGTTTTTCAGAGTCCATCATCTCTCATGGTTCGTCTACGTCTACAAGAGAGAACAAACTGGTTACCAGAGGGGAAATGGGTGGGGGATGGGTTGAATAGGTGATAGGATTAAGAAGTGTACTTGTGATGAGCACCAGGTATTGTATGGAAGTGTTGAATCACTATATTGTACACCTGAAATTAATATTACACTGCATGTTTACTAACAGGAATTTAAATAAAAACTTTTTTAAAAAGACAAAGTTAGGGCGCCTGGGTGGCTCAGTTGGTTAAGCGACTGACTTCGGCTCAGGTCATGATCCTGGAGTCCCGGGATTGAGCCCCGCATCGGGCTCCCTGCTCAGCAGGGGGTCTGCTTCTCCCTCTGACCCTCTTCCCTCTCGTGCTCTCTGTCTCTCATTCTCTCTCTCTCAAATAAATAAATAAAATCTTAAAAAAAAAAAAAGACAAAGTTAGTATTATATAGGTGAAAATTTGGGGACCACCATCGTAGGTTATTTATGATAAATATTTGCATAAATATGTGTGGTATGGTACCAATGTTATTCTCCAAGGAAATGTTGGTAGTCAGTAATAAAAGGAGAGAAAGATAAACATGCTTCTTTTAATACGCTGGCCCTTTTGTGTAAGTTCTATGAAAATGAAATGATGAGTAGGGAGGTTCATGCTAGATTTGGTTAACTATGTCCTATGATATTATAAACCAGAAGGATGCTGGATCAAATTAGAACCCCCACACAATACCTTATCCAGACAATTTGAAGAATTAACTGGACTCTTCTCAAAATTTTCTTATTTAAGAAATGAGAACTAAGACTTCCTGGTGTCTTTGGCAGTATCCTAGATCATTTAGGTTCTTCTGCTATAAAGAGACACAACATAAATGAGATTCAAAGGCTAGAAACTGGCGGGTTACAGACACCAATATTATTAAAGAGTTTTGTTAATAGAGATTTCAGTCATCCCACTTAATCGTTTCTCTGCTTTGTGGGTTGAGTGGCTACTGTACAATGTTTTTAAAAGCTTGATCAATTTCCCTTCTCTCTTCTCTGTTTTTCATTTTTTGTTTTTATTTTGTTTTCTTTTCTGCTTTGGACTTAAAGGAATTCCAAGGACAATGATAACTTTCCTTGTGTACTCCTGTTGATTTCATTCTAAATTTTGATGTTATATGCATTGGTTTATCTTTAATCAAGAACACTTTTTTAAAAATTCTTCACATGAAATGAGTTTGGTTCTTCCATATCATATTGTATATGATTTCTGGGACTATGATTCTGCCACTTTTGGGAAGAGGTTGTTGTTATTTTCCAGCTAAACATGATCTAACTTTCATAAAAATTAACTACCTTTACTTCCAGTTTTCTGAGGGATATTTAAAACCAGGAAATCCTAAGAAACTGGTGTTGTACCAGTCTCTGCTGCACCATGGAAATAAACCTGACTCTTTCACAGTAAAATGTATGAAAATCAAAACAATAAATAAAAACAAATGAAAATTCTGTTGTCAGACTCAGGAATCTTCATTACAAACTGAGTTAATGACTAATACTCATTTCCAGGCTCTAATATAATGCTGATAATGTACAACAACAGAATAAATCCATACATATGTGTTTTTCCATCCTAATTAAACATTGCCTGCCCAAACTTATCCCTAATCGGCCTTAATTTTTACTTAATAAGTACTGTTTTGTCTATGGTCCCCAAACTGTATGTTTTATATGATTGGTATTTATTTGAATCCTTTCTGGTAGGTATCTTATCTTTCTTTTTTTGTTTATCTAATCCCTAAGATTCCCTCCATTCCACAGCCTCAGTCTTATAGAATGCAACCCACACCATGGCCAATCACTTAGTATTCAGCTAGAAATGCACCAGCACTTAAATAAGGATTGTAATACCCATGGCCAAATGATATCCCTATTCATCTTTCAATGTATGAACTACATACTTAGATAAAGGAGCTTCTTTATATATTATCTATTTTCTCATGCTGAGTCCTATTTGAATGCAAAGTACAAAACCAAAACACGTCTTTGAATTCTGTAATCTAATCGCATCCTCACACCTCACAATGGACTATGTCAAAATCCAACCAGATATTTCAGCATATGGATCATTAAGGCAAGAGATGAGGCTGACCTTGGCATTCTGGACAACTATTCAGGGGTCCAAATAATTTAAGCAACAAAGTTAATATGGAAGTCATTAAAGTATACTTGAAAAATATCATTCTGGAAAATCATGTTTTCTACAATGTTGGTTTGAGTCAAGGGAGATGAAGAAGTTATATATGGTTCATAAAACAGACTTCAACTGCATTGGGAAGAGAAAAAACTAAACTGCTAGAAACAAACCATGATAGTATCTTCTCAATACCTTTTTCTGTTCTTATTTTATTTCTTTAAACCATCTTCATAAATAAATTATGTTATAAACCAACGACATGAGAAATCTTCCAGGAACTAGATATTAAGAGAAAACTGTTTGAAAGGAGAAGCACAGTACAAATTTTACTCTAAAAAACCCAGAAATATAAGCAAATTATCATAAAAATATAATATATAATATATATACTATACAATACAGTATACATACAATATATGTATATAGTTGCAGCACCAAAGCGGTAGTATGGATTCTAGCTGGTAATCAGACTCACAGAATAAAAATAAGCTTTTGTCAAACACTATGTTTACTTAGCTTTATAAAAGTATTCCAGGTAATAGATATAACAGGTAGAGAGCATTGTCACCTCACTGAGAGACCAGACAGTTTCTGGAGTACACAGTTGTTTTTTTTTGCCTCCTTACCTGTGCAGGCCATATATGGCTTCCATGAATAAGACCCAAGATGTCTGTGGGTCGATTTGATACAGAGAAGCCATCCCCTCAGTTCTCCACCAAACTTTTATACCATTTGAGAGACAGAGGTCCAAGACTTGCTTGACTACCCAGCTTCACAAAACCAGGTCTATTCCCAAAAAGCAAGTGAGGCAGAACAACTTTGTACATTTATCTTAACTCTAAAGTTTCTAAGGAAACATTACTAGTAGAGTGATGAGGGACACCAAGGTCAAGGTTGCTCTCAGCCAAGCCTGCAGAGACTAGGCCTGATATTAACTTTTAGTCACAGTTATAAAACAACAACGCAATATGGTAAATGCTAACATATAGGCATGTAAAATACTATCAGAGGGAAAAAAAAAGAAAAGAAAAAGAAAAAGAGATGAATCCTAAATGGGGCACTAAGGAAAGGCTTCATATAAAAGGTAACATTTGAGGGTTTTTTGAGAGAATAAAGAGAATTTTTAGTAGTTGGACAATAAAGCTAAGGCAATTGAAACACAAGACAGAATAGGTAGGAAACTAGAGAGACTTGCAGATATTTGGGAGAAAAGATTTGAGATTTCAAGATGTTAGAAATATTTTGAGTATAGCATTTAAGGGATGTGAAACTAGAAGGGCTGGGTCCAACTGATCTGACCTTATGGAATTGAAAATATCAATACAGATTTTCTGTAATAAATTTACATGTTTAAATCGGCTTTGATTTAGGTTTACATTATTAAAAAAGTCAACCTGGGTCACTATCATAATATTATTTATAATTATGGACAATAAAAATAACCTTCATTAACAAAAAGAGAAAAGTATTAAGTACATTTTACCACTTCCCCTTGAAGGACCGTACATTCATTGACAAAGAACGCATGTGATGGACATATGCTATGAAAGCTAATACTATGCATAGTTTATCAGGCCTCCCTGAAATAAGCGGGTGTTGAAAGAACCAGAACAAGCAGACTAGAAGTACCACAATTTCCAAATTGGGAGTTACGCTCCCTGATGCATTGTTATCATAAAGAATTCTTTTGTGTTTTATTATTTATTGATGTAACTTGTCTTGGGGCACAATTAGCAGTATTGTATAAACTGGATAATATCTGTTCAGCCCCCAAAATATTTTAAAAGTATTTTTCCTCACTCTTAACTGAATAGTAACATCAAGCCAAATTCCTATGATTTCTCTGACAATATTGAAATAAGAATATGTCGAAGGGACAAAAAAGCCTATGGAGTTAAATCCCAGGGAATTAGGGTGATTTTGTTCTGAAATCTCCTGCATTGTGATCTTAGTACTTCTTTGTCTTTGAAAATTTTATATTGAACTGATGTGATTTCTTATGAAAATGGTTCAGTTCTAGGAGATAATACTAAGATCAGTACATTAATTAAGTATAATTTAGAGGGAGTTAGGGTGATACCTGTTACATTCCTCTCATCCAAGCTTCTAAGACTAAAATAAGGTCTTTATTAAAAAAAAAAAAAAAGAGTAGTAATTTGGGGGCTGTTCACTTCATTCTTTAAAATTCCAGAGTGTGACAAGTTTAGATATATTACTAATACAAAACCATCCCCTCAAATACATTTAAAAGAAAAATACTTACATGAAGAAATAATCTCCTTTTTCACTAATTGCTTCATTTTAGAATTTAGAAAAATGTATACTTTTTCTGACAATGACTTCTATGCTTATTATTGACAGTTTGGGAATTCAAAAAATTTGAGGTAGCACTTAATGCTATCCATGCCCTACACCTTAGATGCAATCACATCAATACTTAGGTGTTTTCTTCTTAAAATTTTACATTTTAAAATGAATGTCTTAATTTTTTCTCACCTAACATGAAGACATATCTTCCACTGAAGTAATACTACTCTTTTTCATAAAAATACCTTTGGTCCTACATAATATTACAATGGTTGAATGTACTATGCTTTACATTGTGATTTTTAAATTTTTTTGGATTTGTAGGCAGTTTTCAGTACTGAGCAAGTTGTAGTGAACATATTTGAGAATACAGATATTCTTTACCTGCTTTATTTTTTCCTTAATATTTATTTTTTAAGTTAGCCAAAATGTTTATTTTTTAAGTTACCCGAAAAAAATATTTATTTTTTAAATAAGCTGATATTTATATAAAAAAATTTCATTTATCACTATGGGTGAATCCTTTGCTTGAGGTCTCTTAACTTTAAAATGACTTTTACCGGGGGGCAGAGCAAGATGGCGGAGGAGTAGGAGACCTGGATTTCGTCTCCTCTCAGGAATTCAGCTGGATAGGGATCAAACCATTCTGAACACCTACAAACCCAACAGGAGATCGAAGAAAGGAATAGCAACAACTCTCTGAACAGAAAAGTGACCATTTTCTAGAAGGTAGGACGTGTGGAGAAGTGAATCTGAGGCGATATTCGGGAGGATAGACGGCGGGGGAGGGGCCTCCGCCGGCCGCTTCTGGCAAGTGATAGAACCACGGAGCACAAAATCGGAACTTTTAACAGTCTGCTCTGCTGAGGGACGTCACTCTGGTGGCTAAGCGGAGGGTGGAACCCTCCGGGACAGTGTGGCCTCAGGACCCTCGGGGTCACAGAAAGACCAGGGGTGCCTGAGTGTGGCAGAGCTCCCAGGTATCGGAGCAGGGAAGCCGGCTGCAGAGGCGGAGCCCAGGCGCGGGCTCTCAGCTCGGGGTTGCCATACACCGTGATCCGAGGCACAGTCGGGCCCCTGCTCCTCCAGCAGGGACCCAACAAGCGGCAGATCCGGGGAGACTCACCTTCCTCCCCCGGGAGGAGCCGCGCGGGAGGGCACCGCAGGGATCTGCTGGGTTTGGAGACTCCACCCGGGGTCGGGTGCCAGAGATAGAAACGCGCGGTCACAGGCCGGGCGAGCACGGAGTGCGGCCGGAGACCGGGGAGCCGGGAGTGACTGACGGCTTTTCTCTGGGGGCTCAATGAGGAGCGGGGCCCCGAGTTCTCGGCTCCTCCAGATCGGAGATTGGGAGGCCGCCATTTTCACTCTCCGCCTCCAAAGCTGTACGGAAAGCTCGCAGGGAACAAAAGCCCCGGAGAGCAAACCCGAGCAGATGACTTAGCCGGGAGGGGGCAAGGGCGGGGCAATTCCGCCTCCGGCAGCCGCATTTGGAAACCACGGCAACAGGCCCCTCCCCAGAAGATCAGCGAGAACAGCCGGCCAAGACCAAGTTTACCGATCAATGAGAACGGCAGAACTCCAGCGCTAGGGGACTACTGCACATAGAATTCACGGCTTTTTTACCATGATTCTTTAGTCTTTTAAAGTTAATTTTTTTTAACTTTTTGTCTTTTTATTTCTTTTTGAATTTTTCTTTTTCCCTCTTTCAACCAACATCTTATCAATCCCTTTTAAAAAAAAAAAAAAATTTTATTTTTCATTTTTAGAGTCATATTCTATCCCTTCATAGTAGTTACCCATATTTTTGGCTTATATATATAAGTTGTTCTCTCTTTAAAATTTTGAGATAGTTTCTTCTAACAGATTAAAATATACCCTAAATCTCTAATATATGGTGTTTTCTATTCCCCTGCCTGATCACATCCTCTCCCTTTTTTTTTCTTTTTCTTTTTTCTTTTTTAAAATCCTCTTCTTTCTTTTTTCAAACAACTTCTTATCAATTCCTTTTATAAAATTTTTTATAATTTCCATTTTTACAGTCATATTCCATCCCGTCATCATATCAACCCTTATTTTTGTACATATATAAGTTTTTCTTTCTTTAAAATTTTGGGAGGCACTTTCTTCTAAAAGACCAAAATACACCCCAAATCTAGTGTGTGGCACTGATCTATATACCAGCCTGATCATATTTGATCACATTCTGGTTTATTGTTGTTGTTGTTGTTTTGTTTTGTTTGTTTTTGCTTTTATCTTTATCTTTTTCTTTTTCTTTTTTTTCTTTTTCTTTTTTTTTCTCTTTCCCTTTCTTATCCCACTGCTTCAGGTCTTTTCTGATTTGTTTAGAGTATATTTTCTGGGGACGTAGTTACTCTGCTAGCATTTTGTTCTCTCATTAATCTATTCTCCTCTGCACAAAATGACAAGACGGAAAAAATCACCTCAACAAAAAGAACAAGAGGTAGTACCGACTGCCAGAGACCTACTCAATACGGACATTAGTACGATGTCAGATCTAGAGTTCAGAATCATCACTTTAAAGATACTAGCTGGGCTTGAAAAAAATATGGAAGTTATTAGAGAAACCCTTTCTGGAGAAGTAAAAGAGCTAAAATCCAACCAAGTAGAAATCAAAAAGGCTATTAATGAGGTGCAATCAAAAATGGGGGCGCTAAGTGCTAGAATAAATAAGGCAGAAGAGAGAATCAGTAATATAGAAGATGAAATGATGGAAAATAAAGAAGCTGAGAAAAAGAGAGATCAACAACTACTGGATCACGAGGGCAGAATTCGAGAGATAAGCGATACCATAAGATGAAACAACATTAGGATAATTGGGATCCCAGAAGAAGAAGAAAGAGAGAGAGGGGCAGAAGGTATAATGGAGCAAATTATAGCAGAGAACTTCCCTAATTTGGGGAAGGAAACAGGCATCAAAATTCAGGAAGCACAGAGAACCCCTCTCAAAATCAATAAAAATAGGTCAACATCCCGACATCTAATAGTAAAACTTACGAGTCTCATAGACAAAGAGAAAATCCTGAAAGCAGCTTGGGAGAAGAGATATGTAACCTACAAGGGTAGAAACATTAGATTGGCAACAGACCTATCCACAGAGACCTGGCAGGCCAGAAAGGACTGGTAGGATCTATTCAGAGCACTAAATGAGAAAAATATGCAGCCAAGAATACTATACCCAGCTAGGCTGTCATTGAAAATTGAAGGAGAGATAAAAAGCTTCCAGGACAAACAAAAACTAAAGGAATTTGCAAACATGAAACCAGCCCTACAAGAAATCTTGAAAGGGGTCCTCTAAGCAAAGAGAGACCCTAAAAGCAACAAAGACCAGAAAGGAACACAGACAATATATGGTAATAGTTACCTTACAGGCAATACAATGGCACTAAATTCCTATCTTTCAATAGTTACCCTGAATGTAAATGGGCTAAATGCCCCAATCAAAAGACACAGGCTATCAGACTGGATTAAAAAACAGGACCCATCCATATGCTGTCTGCAAGAGACTCATTTTAGACCCAAAGACACCCCCAGATTGAAAGTGAGGAGGTGGAAAACCATTTACCATGCTAATGGACACCCAAAGAAAGCTGGGGTGGCAATCCTTATATCAGACAAATTAGATTTTAAACCAAAGACTGTAATAAGAGACGAGGAAGGACATTATGTCCTACTTCAAGGGTCTATCCAACAAGAAGATCTAACAATTGAAATATCTATGCCCCTACATGGGAGCAGCCAATTATATAAGGCAATTAATAACAAAAGCAAAGAAACACATCGACAACAATACAATAATAGTGGGGGACTTTAACATCCCCCTCACTGAAATGGACAGATCGTCTAAGCAAAAGATCAACAAGGAAATAAAGACTTTAAATGACACACTGGATCAAATGGACTTCACAGACATATTCAGAACATTCCATCTCAAAGCAACGGAATACACATTCTTCTCTAGTGCCCATGGAACATTCTCCAGAATAGATCACATCCTAGGTCATAAATCAGGTCTCAACCAGTACCAAAAGATTGGGATCATTCCCTGCCTATTTTCAGACCACAATGCTTTGAAACTAGAACTCAATCACAAGAGGAAAGTCGGAAAGAACTCAAATACATGGAGGCTAAAGAGCATCCTACTGAAGAATGAATGGGTCAACCAGGAAATTAAAGAAGAATTAAAAAAATACATGGAAACCAATGAAAATGAAAACACAACTGTTCAAAATCTTTGGGATGCAGCAAAGGCAGTCCTAAGAGGAAAATATATAGCAATACAAGCCTTTCTCAAGAAACAAGAAAGGTCTCAAGTACACAACCTAACCCTCCACCTAAAGGAGCTGGAGAAAGAACAGCAAATAAAGCCTAAACCCAGCAGGAGAAGAGAAATCATAAAGATCAGAGCAGAAAGCAATGAAATAGAAACTAAAAGAACAGTAGAACAGATCAACGAAACTAGGAGCTGGTTCTTTGAAAGAATGAACAAGATTGATAAACCCCTGCCCATACTTATCAAAAAGAAAAGAGAAATGACCCAAATCAACAAAATCATGAATGAAAGAGGAGAGATCACAACCAACACCAAAGAAATACAAACAATTATAAGAACATATTATGAGCAACTCTATGCCAGCAAATTAGATAACCTGGAAGAGATGGATGCATTCCTAGAGATGTATCAACTACCCAAACTGAACCAGGATGAAATAGAAAACCTGAACAGACCTATAACCACTAAGGAAATTGAGGCACTCATCAAAAATCTCCCAAAAAACAAAAGCCCAGGGCCAGATGGCTTCCTAGGGGAATTCTACCAAACATTTCAAGAAGAATTAATACCTATTCTTCTGAAACTGTTCCAAAAAATAGAAACGGAAGGAAATCTTCCAAACTCATTTTATGAAAAATACATTTTTTAATCTCCAAACTCTCTTAGGTTAGTCAAGGTCCTAGCAGGAGGAGGAGAGAGATGGATCATTTAAGCTGGCTAATTTGTAACAAACTAAATTAAGTCACTCTTTATCAAGATATGGTCAGAATACAAGGGAAAAAATCAAGGGATAGTGAAATATTCTAGATCTAACAATAGCAGAAAGATATAACAAATACCAGGATTGAGGAAACAGGAGGAGATGGTGATTATTGCAACAACATGGAGTAAGCTGGGTGGATAAAGGGACCTGTTATTAGCCCGTGTTAAGGGACATTGTGGCCCACAGTCAACTGGCATGGAAGGATTTGTGGTAAATAAACACTGAGTCTCCTCCCATCCTCTGACCTCATTTGGTGTCTCTCATCTGCCAGACTAATATGGCAGGCAAAGAGTACAGGAGATGCCGGTATAATCCAGTTTCTGGGGCAGAACAGGGTGAAAAAGGGTCAAGAATGCATCTGAGTTGGCAAATGAAATCACCCTCATCTTAAAAGATTTCTATTATGAATCCTTTGGGGGGGGGGATTATTGCTTTGTGAACAAATAATTACTCTGTGTATTCTTTGCTTGCAAATCTGAGTAGAACTCTATATTATAATACAAAATGGAAGAAGATTATTTGAAAGATGTATTGTTGAACTTCAGCTCTAGGAGTAATTTAGATGTTAACAATTATAGCTTTTACAAATTATTTATTTGTTCAATTGTTTAGTGCTTGTTATGTACCAAACACAGTGCCATGTGCCAGGTATGTACTCTCTCATTTGATCCCACATAAGTATTGGATATTTTAAGTGTCTTGCCCACAGACACGGAAGCTAACAGAGGCAGAGCCAAAATTTTGGCATGTGGTGTCTAACACTAGCACAATTGAATATATTGCCCTATGTGCATTTGACACTATCCCTCCCTCGGGAAAGACAACTTCACTATGTTTTATCACCTTCTTTCCTCCTTCATTAACCTCCCCTACCCCTAAAAGACAATGATCATATTCTGCTTTTGTTTCTGTTGTTATTAACTGTCCATCTTTTCCCATTTCAACCAACTCTTCCTTTCAGGCATTGTTTCTGGTATTTCTCCTTGGAAAGCAGATTCTGAGTGCAATAACTATTCAGGATTTTTAGAAAGGAGTATTCCTAGGGTTAACATCTGAGAAAGGAGACTGTTTATTTCATGGAGATCTGCATGTCTGTTCAGATATGGGGGCTGAGCCTTGTATCCTTGTAGTGATCATCTGCAGTATGGTGGGTGCTACAGGAAAGAGGCCTGACACTGGATATTGTCATTTTCTTCAGCTGAGAGAGTCACAAGAAGGACTGACAACTGAAGGCCAAGGGTCATCTTGGCAGGACTGTCATCAGGTGGAAGAAAGAGCATTTCACTCCTAAAGGGAGACTGTGCAGTGCATGACAGCATCCACCGTAGTAATTATGAATCTCTTCTTTAATTTATAAGCAAAATAATATAAATTATGCACACATGCTTATACACATATATTCTATTATATGTATAAATGTGTTGTTATAAATAACAAATAAGGAGATTACAGCAAAGGCGTTTAGACAGTTACTACAGTAATACCTGATAAAATATTTAATCTACATACTTAGAAAAATAAAAGTACATATGTGAATTTGTAGCTAAACCTGAATTATTCCTAGATAAAAAGGACTCACTGGAAAATTTATGAATTGCTCAACCACAGAAATCAATGAGTTTATACACTAAATTTGTTTTTAGATTCTTGAATTAGGGCAATTGATGGCTGTACATTATAGGCACAATTTCTGAATTCTGGCATCCAAATAATTAATGATATTGTAGATTCTACATGTTTATTATTACTTAAGAAAAGAAAGCCTCTGTGAGTGGTCCTGATATTCTGCCCACAGTTGGACAAATTGTTCATTTTTATATTCAAGGTTGCAAACTGTCATGCATGAGTTTGACCCTTCCCTAACTATGGATCTCAAATAGTTTCTTCTGTAGCCAAGGAAAATGATATAGAGAAGTCAAGCTCTTCCTTTAAGATGAGTTCTGGGAGGCAAAACACAGACCAGAGTAAAGCTGGAAGAGCAGAGGTTACAGAGAAAAGAAAAGGAAACATGCACGCTGTATATTTTATTTATTTTAATCTTCACAATATACTCTAATCAAGAGGTATTTTCAAGTGAAAATCTGAGTTAAAGATTTTAGATGAACTTGCTCACGGTCACACACGAAATATTTTTATAGAGAGTATTTAAACCTAGTTCTATTGACCAAAAATGCAAGTTTTAATCCATTATTCTGGTTCACCTGCTACGAAACTCTTTCAAAGGTAAGCTTGCATTTGGGATATCTAACTGGAAGCACATATATGATGAGTGCACTAACATAATACCAGTTTGCCTTCTTTTCCCACTTCCCCATCTGCAATTCTTGATGTGGATTTGTGACTATTCCTCTTTGGAAGAGAATTGGTACAGATGTATGAAAAACCTGAACTCTTAAAAATGTTAAAATCTAGAGCAAATGAACCATTAAAGTGTTCAGATAAAAGTCAAATGAAACTCCTTGTGATTCACTTGTAAATTTGGTTTAAGATTTTTCAATTTCTGGACAAGCCTGCACCTGTCCACAGATTCTGCTTTTCCTCTTTTAATAATTCAGCTGCTGACAGTTGGAGCTTTGCTTCTGCTTCATTAATCTGCTCCTGGGAAGTAGTATTTTCTCAAAATTTTGGTGACATTTTCATTTCTCATCTTAAAGGATCCCTCTCCACCTCTTCCAGAGGTCGCACATTTCTACCAACTCAGACAGATGGACTGGCTCATTCTTATTCAACCTGACAGTGTTCAAAATCAAGTGCTCATTTTTTCCCTTTGATTTACCACTGCTCATTTACATCTTTGCCCATTAGATAGAAGTGCCAGTCTCGTTCCTATTCCTTTTGTCTCTAAATCACAATTCACTGAGTTTGCGTCCTCAGAGATATTTTGGATTTTTCTAAGGATGTAAGGGGTTCTTTTTATTATCAATGAAATGTTAATCAAACGAAAGTAATATTACTCTAACATGCTGACTCCTCAAACAGATCGTAATGCAAAAAGATCATGGCATATTTTAAATGTATATCTATTTTTTTTTTCAGTTTCAAAAGACAGTCTATTTAAATACTGATTTTTTTTCCTCTCTAATTCTGGAGGTTTAATTCTGGGCCCTTGTTTGGGTGCCAATGTGTTCAATAAGTAACCTTTTATGTTTGTTTTCCAAACTCCCAAACATACTAATTTCATTCATATTGAGTCTTATTTATAAAGTCAAATATTATAACACATGCTGATTTTTTTTTTATGAGTCAGAATATTTGAAACTATCAAGTTCCACAAAAGAAAGGATGAATGTGGAGCACAAAAGATTTAGAGCAAGGCTCTGGTGCTTACTGACTAAGTGACATTGAGTCAGTATCTTAATCTAAGACTCATTTTTTTTTTCTTGGCTCCAAAATAGTATAATTGTCAATGCCTATCTCATAGCACTGTTGTGAGTACCAAATGAATCGCTACATGTAAATTCCTAACACAGAACATGAAACATGGTGGCTTCTTGAAAATGCTATTATCGTTGATATGAAGAGTTTTGGAGCATAAGACACATTACTCTCCAATGGTAACTTGGTTATCCACTTTGAGTTTTAGAGTTTCCATCTTTGACTTGAGAAAAAAGTAAACTTAATGTTATTGGCTGGATTGTGTCCCTCATTCCCATTCATATACTGAGGTCCTGAACTCCCACTACCTCAGAATGTAACCACATTTGGAGATATATTTTTTTAAAACTTTTAAAATTTATTTGAGAGAGAGAGAGAGCACCAGAGAAAATGTTATTGGCTGGATTGTGTCCCTCATTCCCATTCATATACTGAGGTCCTGAACTCCCACTACCTCAGAATGTAACCACATTTGGAGATATAATATATATTTTTTAAAACTTTTAAAAGTTATTTGAGAGAGAGAGAGAGCACCAGAGAAAGAGCACGAGTAGGTGGGGGGGAGGGAAAGAGAGAGAAGCAGACTCTCCACTGAGCAAGGAGCCCGACATGGGGATTGATCCCAGGACCCTGGGATCATGACCTCAGTCAAAGGCAGACACTTAACCAACTGAGCCACCCAGGCGCCCCTAAAATTCTTTTCTTTATAAAGATTGTTATTCCTAGCCTAAGGGTCCCTTGGCAGTTTTAGGAAATCAATATTCTTACCCCTAATTATGAGGTATAGCATACTGCCCATACACAGGAGGCATTTAGTATTTATTTCATTTCCCCAAATTATAAAATTTACAACTTTCTTTGTTTTATAATTATTTGTGTAAATGTTTTTTTCTCTTAAGAATATAATCTCTTGATGTCAGTAATCATATAACCCCTACTTAGCACTCTTCCTTCTGTAGCAGAAGTCAGTGATTTGCAACTAGTGCACTGATGATTATTAAGTAAATAAATGGACATATGAATGATAGTGAGGCTGAAATATCTATAGGAAAACTAAAAATTCTGTTTGGACTTCATGTGGTTAAATTTAATGACAACTTTATCTCCAACATCCTGAAATTGCCAGATGGTTGTAGCCATTTTAACATAATACTAATTGGCAGCCTAGAAGCAACATATTACCAGAATATTTTCCCATGTAACTCTCCCTATTTGGGCAGTGTGGAAATGTTTACCTCTCATTTACCTTAAAGCCATGTGAATATGGCCTATTTAATATTTTATTTATGTCTTTTCCTTTGTTTTCAGGGTGAGATTATTAATGTAGCATAAGTAGTTTAGTTAAATATTCTTGCCAGCCACAAAATAAATGCAAACATGCACAGATCGGTAATGCCTTACTTGAAAAGTGCTCTATCAATATTTTGCAGAGAAAATGAAAGGATTTGTACAACCAGTCTGAGTTGACTTGAGACAACCAAAGAATTTCAGCATAGCTTATACCATGCCCATACATGAAAAGCCAATGAAAGGTTACGAATGCCAATACACAGACTACCATCTAGAGCACTGAAGCACATTGGACTGAGTTTTCATCATTGGGAAATCACAATCTTTTTCAAATTGATGCAGCAGGTCTATCTGAACATTGTAAGAGAGGTATTTGATTTCATAAGATTGTAGTTTGTCTTGCCCATTTGCAGTTAAATCAATTGTCGGTAAGTTCATTTTGAATCTGGCTACATGAAAAATTTTATAATGTAGGAACCCACACAGCATTTCCTGATGTGTGTCCTTTAGAATACCAATTTCTCCACTTATTAGTGAAAATAAGAAAGAAATAGTGGGATATTTTCTAGTCAATTCTATTTGGGAGACCATTACTCGGAGTTAAACTGAATTCTGACTCTCATAAATTTGCAGAAATTTTAATGTATGAATATATGTTAAGATTATCCAAACATGTTATTTTCAAAATGTACTTGACCATGAAACCCTAAATTTAGAGGGTGACTTACAGGCTCATCATACTGTACAATGCACCAAAGAAACTGCTAAACATAACAGTAAACATTGCCAGCTCGGACATTAGAAATATAATTTTTTTTTTTTTTTTTTTGGTATAGTGAGGAATATATGTCAGAGGAGGGTTGAAACTTAGGAACAAGAAACCTTGAGAATCTCTATTAATCCTCTTGGGTTTGGCACAAAACTGGTTTTGTGTGTGTGTGTGTTTGCTTGGTTTGGTTTGGTTTGTTTTGGTTTTTGTTCTGTGGCTTAGATGTGACCTTACTTATGATTCCCTCCTCTTGAAGGACATGTGAGACCAAATGGGTGTTACTTGGTTAAATCATCCAAAATGGGAATTAAAGCATAATCCAAGGCCAACTAACAGGGAGATAAGGACTATGGAATAGAGTTTCCGGTTAACAAAATAAGGTCTCCCTCAGTGGTTGAACTATTACTCAGTGTGACATAAGTGGTAAGTACTGGAGGTTTCTATTCTAAACTTGTTCTTGAATTCATTGTGCTAGGCAGTTGGGATAATGAATTCATATATATGTATATACACATATATACATATATATACACATATATACATATATATACACATATATACACATATATATATAATTTGCAAAATGTTTCAGACATAATTTTAGAATTTTATCACCCAAAAAAGAAATACTGTACTTTTTAGTTGTCACCCTCTAATCTCCCTCTCTGACCTGGGTCTAGGCAACCACTAATCTACTTTCTCTGTATATTGATTTTCCTATTTGGAATATGTCATATAAATAAAATAACGTAATATGTGGTCATTTGTGATTGCTTCCTTTCACTTAGCATAATGTTTTTAAATTTTCCCATTTTGTAACATATAAAGTACTTCAGTTTATGGTTGAAAAATAGTCTATTGTATGGGTATGCGACATATATATTTATCCACTCATCAGTTGGTATACCTTTGGTTTGCATCTACCTTTTAGCTGTTACTAGTAATACTGCTATGAACATCTATGTACAAGTTTTGTTTGTACATTCACTTTCATTTCTGTTTGGTATATAACTGGTATAATTGGTATACCTAGAATTTCTGAGTGAAATAAGTCTGTGCTTAACTTTTTGAGGAACTAAGAGACTTTTCCAAAGCAATGGTACCATTATATATCCAACAGCTGTGTATGGGGGTTTTGATTTCTCCACATCCTTACCACCACTTATTTTGTGTTTTGCTTTGTATTGTTTTGTTTTAAAATAAAAGCCATCCTAATAATGTAAAGCGGTATCTCATGGTGATTTTGATTTCCATTTCCTTAATGATTACTGATATTCAGGATCTTCCCATGCACTTTTGGCTATTTGTATATTTTCTTTGGAGAAATATTTATTGGAGTTCTTTGCCCTTTTTTTTTTTTTTTAAGTCGGGTTGTTTGTTTTCTTGCTATCAAGTTCCAGCAGTTCCCTTTATATCATGAATGTTAATACCTTATCATATATGATTTTCAAAATTTTCTCTAATTATACATGTTTTCACATCATTCATGGCATCCTTTAAAGCACAAGAGTTTTTCATTGTGATGAAGTCCAATTCTGTCTCGCCGCCCCCCCCTTCCCCCCCAGCTTTCGGTCACTTGTGCTTTTGGTGTCATATATAAGGTTACAAAGATTATCTTTACCTTTTTTACTAAGAGTTTTACAGAATTAGCTCTTACATTTAAGTCAATGATCCACTTTTAGTTAATTTTTGTGTTTGGTGTGAGGTATGAGTCACCTTCATTCTTTTGCATGAGGATATACGGTTGAATTATTTTTTGAAAAACTATTCTTTCCCAATTGAATGGTCTTGGCATTTTGTTGAAAGTCGGTTGACCATAGATATATTTTATTTCTTTCTCTCAATTCTATCTTATTCATTTATGTGTCTACCTTTAGGCTAGTACTACACTATCTTAATTACTATTATTTTGTAGTAAGTTTTTACATCAGGAAGGATAAGTTATCCATTTTTGTTTTTCCAGATTGTTTTGGCTATTCTGGGTTCCTTGAGTTTCCATGTGAATTCAGGATCAGCTTGTAAATTTACAAATAAGCTAGCTGGTATTGTGATAGGGATTGCACTGAATATGTAGGTCAATTTGATACGCATTTCTTTCCTTACAATACTAAGCCTTCTAATTTATGAACATAAAATGTCTCTTTATTAGCGATTTAATTTCTTAAAAAAATAATAATTTTCATACTATGAGTTTTGCATTTCTTTTGTAAATTTATTCTCAGGTATTGTATTCCTTTAGATGTTGAAAATTAATAGCTTTTTTAATTTATTTTTTGGAACGTGTATTGCAAGTGTATAAAAATATAATTTATTTTTGCATTCTGATCTTGTATCCTCAAGCTTCCAGAACTTGTTTAATAATTTTAATAGATTTTTTAATTGATTCCTTAGGAATTTCAATATAAAGATCACATTATCTTGCAACAGAGTATTACTTCTTTTTCTTTCTAATATAAATAATTTTTATTTCATTTTCTTGGCTAATTGATGTTGCTACAACCTCTAGTATAATGTTGAATAGAAGTGGTGAAAACAGACATCTTTGTGAAGTTTGTTGTGGGTATTGCATAGATGCTCTTTACCAAGTTAAGTCCCTTTTATACATAGATTGTTCAGTGTTTTTATCCAGAAAGAGTGTTGGATTTTTATAAATGCTTTTTCTGCATCTATGGATATGATCATATTTTGTCTGTTTTGTTATTTGTTTTGTTCTGTTTTCTTTTTTTATTATATTAATATGCTGTATTGTTGATTTATGGATGTTAAAGCAACATTACATTTCTGGGATAAATTCCACTTGGTCATGGTTTGTTTTGTTTTTTTTTAAGATTTTATTTATTTATTTGAGGGAGAGAGAGAAAGAGCGAGCACAAGCAGGGGGAGGGGCAGAGGGAGAAGGAGAAGCAGGTTCCCCTCTGAGTAGGGAGCCCAATGCGGGGCTCAATCCCAGGACCCTGGGATCATGACCTGAGTCAAAGGCAGATGCTTAACCAACTGAGCCACCCAGGTGTCCTCCCACTTGGTCATGTTATATAAAACTTGCTATATGTTGCCGGATTTTATTGCTAATGTTTTGTAGAGAATGTCTTTGGAGGGTAGTTTTAACATTATTAATTCAATCTCTTTATTTGTTATAGGTCTATTCGGATTTTCTCTTTTTCTTGAATCAGTTTTGGTGGTTTGTGTCTTTCTAGGAAATAGTCCATTTCATCTAAATGCCTATTTTATTGGCATACTATTGTTCATAGTACTCCTTTTTATCCTTTTATTATTCTAATGTAGTATTACCTACTCTTTTTATTCTGATTTTAGTAAGTTGAGCCTTGTATTTTTTTTCTTGATCAATCTACTGAAAAATTTGTCAGTTTTATTGAGCTTTTCAAAGAAAAAAACAACTTTTGGTTTCATTGGCTTTTCTCTATTATTTTTTCTGTTTTCTCTTTCATTAATTTCCACTCTAATTTTATTATTCCCTTCCCTTTGTTAGCTTTGGATTTGTTATATTTTTCCAGTCTTCTGGGGGGAAAGGTTTGGTTTCTGATGTTTAGATTTTTTTTTTTTTAGTTTAAAATAGGCATTTACAGCTATAAAATTCTAAGAATTGCTTTAGCTCCATCCTATATATAATGTTGTGCTTCATCTTATTTCTCTCAAAATATTTTCCATCTTGTCTTACAATTTCCTCTCTGACCCACTGCTTAAGAGTATATGGTTTAATTTTTACATATTTGTGAGTTTCTCAAATTTCCATCTGTTATTGATTTCTAATTTTATTCCATTGTATTTTGTTATTTTTTTATGGTTTGGCCCTTTTATTGTCATTACTGATACAACTGGATATAATTTTACTTTTAGTTTTGTTTCTATATGTGTCATGTGTTTTTTTTGTTGTGTTTTATTCCTCTTTGGTGCTCTGTTTTTAAGTGATTTATTTTATTTATTTATTTTATTATTATTTTTTTTTACAGAAATCTTTCAGTGTGAGGGCAACTCTTGCAACAATTTCACTGGTATGGCTGGAAGCAAATGAATATATATTTTTTCCAGAAGCCAAAAGAAATAACTATTTTCACCCACAGGTATCTTGGGATTTATGGAAATATTTGGTGAGCAAGTCCCCCAGAAAAGACTAGGTTTTATGACACTCTGTGTTGGTAGGGACATAAAATCATTGTAATTTGATTAAATAAATAATATATCCTATTTATGTACTCCAAGATTGCAGATCAAGGCATTTTATGTTACACTACCTTGAATAATTGTATGCATAGGCTTTCCATTTACTGAGGTAAGTGCTGCAGCTGATAAATCTGGTTTGGGGAAAAGGATCTTGTGTTCAAATTAAAGGGATTTAGAATTTACAGTATTCTTGGTATATCCAAAATATATGCCTACTACTCATTAGAATGCAATAGTAAGTCATTAAGGTAACTAAAAGGAGGACATCTGTGACCACTCAACCAGGTACCTAAGGTCTCAACTGGGCATGAGATAAGATCACTGTCTGCAAAATCATTCCTAATCCTCACTGGAGATCAGATTAAATGTATAGTTCTCAGCATTATCCTGATTAGGTTTGTCTAAAAAAACTGGGCAGAGATAATTTTGAGGAGTCCCAGGACAGTGACATTGGATGAGGTAAGGCATTACGGAACAGCGACTGATGCTTCCAATGAGTTTGTATTTATTGGTCAAGATAAGAAAGTGTTTGATGGGGAGTTTTGTGCTGTGGCTGAGTAAAAAATGTTGATATCACTGCATTTAGGGTCTCCTGTGAAAGTCAGTATGTATCAACAATGCACTTCAAGTTCTATTTGTTGGAGGAACAAAATAACTGTAGATTCTTCTTCTTTTTTTCTCCTGAGGGCAGATGTTTCTAATGAACAGGCATTAGTGTTTCTTCCATTAGGAACTTTTAAAAATATAAATTAATGTCTTGGTATTGTGGCTTCTGTAGCAGTCTCTTGTGTTTTAGAAGAGCATGAATCAATTCACCAAGGCTACAGCCTCTTACATTGTAAACCAGTGAAATTAAGTTTGTGAATCTGAAAAGCTGAAAAATTACTCCTGGGACTGAGGAAAATGTGAGAATAAGACTGAGAAGCCATGATTCCCTATCCATCTTCTTACACACTTACATAGCCTCTGTCATCTGGGAAAAGAAGAAAGGTTTTTACCATGCCAGTTAAAAACTGTGAATGTGACCTAGATAATTCTTGAAGAATTTAGGTGAAACACTGCCTTTAATGTCTATTGGAAGGAAAACTAAACCTTCATTCCTTAGAATGAATTGTGGTAAAACAAGTGTATCAAAAGGGCTAAATTGAGATTTTTAAAAGATTATACATCCAGGTAGCTGTCTGGATATATTTGGTTATTATCTAAAATAGTTTTATCATATTTAAAACACAGGAAATACAGTGTGTGTGTGTGTGTGTGTGTGTGTGTGTGTGTGTGTGGTAGTTTAAATAACAACCAGACATTATTCTCAGCCATAGGAATAAACAACCTTTCTACAAGAGTAAGAAAAACTTGACATTCAAGAAATATCTAATCTGGAATTATAATGCTATAAATAATTTTCTCACTGAAAATATGATATTTTATCCCTTACTAGAGTTCTCCTTTGCCACTTATCTCAAGAAAATAAATTATGTAATAAATTTTAATATTCTTAGCTTCCTGTTTTAATTAGAACAGGAACAGAGGATAAGCAGGATGATTGTCTGGCCTGATGCCTAGCTCTTTTATAGATTTCCAATAAATTTTTTGTGAATGATTCACAATTGGTATTGAAACATCAGAGGAATGAAAATTGAAGAAACTTGAGCTATCCAGCATATAAAGATAAAATCTCCATGTTGGCATTCCCAATAGCTAAAATTTAATAGGAAAGAGATGTTGGACATGATTTGTCCTGCTTCTAAGGAAAGCAAATTTAAAAGAAGGAGGGATTTGGTTCACTATAAAGAAAAACAGTAGGAATTGCCCTATGGTAGTTTAACTTTTTGGCCTTTATCCAGTAGTGTGGTTCACTGACTAAAAACAATGAAATGCCATTTTTTTCTTTAGAGACCTTGACTGGGTGACCTAAAATGTTTCCTCTAGTATCAAGCTTATAAAAAGTTAAATATCTCATGCTTTCAATTAATTTGTTTATTCACCCATTAATTCATTCACATTTAATTTTGAGTATCTACTTTTTCCCCCTAATTGTGTTAGTTACTAATGATCAGAGTTTTGGAAGATACACATTGCCCTTTCCCCTCATGGCTTCAAAAACAGTAGAGAAAATAAGAAGTAAACAGACAGTGCCGGTATCATGTGATAAGAGCTATAACTGAGAAAGGGAAAGTTATGGAAGCAGAGAGCAGGGGCTTTTCAGCCCTAATACTTTTCCCAAAAGTATGGAGGATTCAGGTACCATCTAGGAAATTTCACACTATTCCACATACTTATATCAAACACCCTGGGACCAAAGTAAAGTATGGACCATCAAAGAATCAGGAAGCTAGGGTCATGTTTAGATAGATGGAAGAGGCAGAACAAAAAGCCCATTTTCACTGAGACTCCTACGATTCAATTAATTCTGCTAGAGGTTATACTAGGATAGTAATGTACTTTCTTCATAAATGACATACTATCCATTGTTATATTCATTGCTGAATTCCTATGAAGTAAGTTGATCTTAGATAATGAAGAGATGGAAATTTTAAGTTTAGCTGTGCAAGTGTCTTCTGAGATTTAATTGACTTGACATTTGAGATTTACCCAGTCCACATTATGCACATTTGCAGCTCCAAAGGTTTGATAACATCAATTTTGAAGCCTCCCTATCAAAGGATGGAGAAAGCTCTTTTAGCCTTTCTGTAAATACTTTCCTAAAAAAATGCTTCCAATATGATAAAATAGTTTTCTCCAGGTGGTGGTATGCAATATATCAAGGTAAAAAATTTTGCCCCAAGTAGCTACAAGAAGTAGCAGAGTAGAATGACTGTAGGCATTCTTGTTCTGTGCACATTCCTTGTATACTTCTCTTCTTATTCATGTCAACTGTCCTTCATAAATGAGCTATAGGTTACATTTTTTATACAATACAGCCACAGAAGTCTATATGAACACACTATAAGTAATAGCACATGATGGACTTCTACTTTCCTAAATTCAAAGGTTACAGGTGAAATTAGGCTGATGTCTTAGAAAATCTACTTTATCATTGGTGACTAGACAGTTGGGGTGGGGAAAATTACACACATACACCCCCATATTAAGTTTGGACAAAGTTTGCAATTCATTAGCTAGGAATATAAAAACAGATGACAGAGGAGATTAAGCCATATTTATACACTTTTACTTGGCCCCAGAATTTTGAGGGAGACATCCGTCACATATGCTATCCACACAGAAGAGGGCCAATGAGAGGTTAAATATGTAATATGTACTGCCTTGTCATGTCCCTTTTATGTTTGTGGCTTAACAAAGCATGCATACTACTTGAATCATTATTTGAGAATATTTACAAATATCTAAGGCCTTCTTTCTTTCTTTTTCTTCCACTCCATTTTTAATGAAATATAGTTCACATAACAGAAATTCAACAAATTTAAGTATACAAACACAGCCATATCCATATTCAATTTTAAAACATTTCTATTACTGGCAAAAGATAAATTTAAAAAATATTAGGGATTATCTTCCTTATCCTCTTATCCCCAGTCTTAGAAAAATACAAGTCTACTTCTTGTCTGTATGGATTTGCCTATTCTCAACATAATAACATAATGTGGTTGTGTTCTTTAACAAAACAGTTCCAAGGTTTATGTGTGGTGTAATATATATCAATACTTCATTCCAATTTATGGCTGAATAATATTCCATTGTGTGAAAACACCACATGTTATTTATCCATTTATCAGTTGGTAGGTATTTGAATTATTTCTACCTCTTGGATAATACTTTTTTTTTAAACTTTGTGTACTTTTTTCTTTTTTTTGGTAGACACACATTTTTGTTCCACTTGGGTATTATACCTAGGAGTGGATCTGCTGGGTTATGTAATAACTTTATAATTAACATTTTGTGGAACTGGCAAAATGTTTTCCAAATTGGCACCATTTTACATTCCCACCAGCAATGCTTGTGGGTTCAAAATTCTTCTCATCATAGTCAACATCTATTTTGTCTGTTTCTCTTGTATCGATCCTAGTGAGTATGGAGTGATATCTCATTAAGGTTTTGATGTGTGTTCCTAAATGACTAATAATATTGAACATCTTTCCATGTGTTTATTAGACATTATGTATCTTCTTTGGAGAAATGTCTATCTGAAACACTTGCCTATTTTTTACTTGGTTATGTATGGTTTTTTTGTTGTAACACATATTTATATATACTGTATACAAGAGCCTTGTCAGATATATGATTTGCAAGTATGTTCTCCCATTCTTTAAGTTACCTTTTCACATTTTTGATGGTATCATTTGCAGCATGAACATATTTATTTTTGATACAGAACTATTTACCTGTTTTCTTTTGCCAATTGTGCTTTTGGTGTCATATCTAAGAACCAATGCCTAATCTGAGCTCACAAAGATTTGTTCCAATATTTTCTTCTAATAGTTTAGTTTCAGCTCTTACACTTAAATTACTGTTTGATTTAATTTTTGCATATGACATGCCATAGAGGCCATCTTCATTATTTTACATATAGATAACCAGTGGTCACTATACCATTTGTTGAAAAGATGAATCTTGCCTTCATTGAAATGTCTAAACACTCTTGTCAAAAAAATTATTGACTAGAAAGATGGGGGGGATGAACTGTTGATTCTATTTTATTAATATAGATACCTATTCTTAAGCCAGAATAACACTGTATTGATCACTGCAGCTTTGTTGTAAATTTTAAAATAGGAAGTATGAGACCTCCAAGTTTATATTCTTTTTCAAGATAAATTTGACTCTTCTAGATCACTTATATTTCCATATGAATTTTGAGATAAGTTTGTCACTTTATGCCAAAAAGCCAGATGGGAGTTTGATACAGATTGCATTGAATCGGTAGATCAATTTTGGGTATGTCCCCATTTTAACAATATTAAGGCTTCCAATCTGTGAAAATCGGATATATTTCCATTTATTTAAATCTTCTTTAATTTCTCAGCAATGTTTTGTAGTTTTCAGCCCTTCGTTATTAGTTTTATTCCCAAGTATTGTGTTTTATTCTTTTAGATGCCATTGTAAATGGAATCGTTTTCTTCATTTAATCTTCATATTGATCATTGCTTATGTAGAGAAATACAACTGATTTTTGTATATTGAGCTTGTATCCTGTATCTTAGATTACTTATCAGTTTTGTTTTTTTTTAAGATTTCACTTATTTTTGACACAGAAAGAGAGAGAGAGAGTGTACAAACGGGGGAAGCAGCAGGCAGAGGGAGAGGGAGAAGCAGGCTCCTCACTCAGCAGGGAGCCCGATGAGGGGCTCGATCCCAGGGTCCTGGGATCACAACCTGAGCCAAAGACAGATGCTTAACTGTCTGAGCCACCCAGGTGCCTGGATTTCTTATCAGTTCTAATTATGTTTGTGTGTGTGTTAGTGAACTCCTTAGAGTATTTTATATAAGACATCATGTGATCCACAAATAGAGATAATTTATTCCTTTCCAATCTAGATGTCATTTATGTTTCTTTCTTAATTGTCCTAGAATATCCTGTACAATGTAAAAAGAAAAGTGGTGAAATCAGGTATTCTTGTCTTGTTCCTAATCTTAGGAAATGATATTCATTCTTTCACCATTGAATAAGATTTTAGCTGTGGGGTGTTTTTCCTTAAAGTCTTTTATCAGGTTAAAATGTTTCCTTATTTTTACTAGTTTTTTGAGTATACATATCATGAATGGATGTTGGACTGAGATGAGCATTTAATAGGGTTTTTGTTTTTATTCTTTGAATATTATATATTATTTGATTTTTAGATATTAATCAGTTTATAGATATTAAATCAGCCACAGAATCTTAGGATAAATCCCTCCTGGTCATGGCATAAAATACTTTTATATATTGTTGAAATATTTTGCATCCATTTTCATAGAGGGCATTGGTTTGTTGTTTTGTTTTCTTGTGCTATTTTTGTCTGTTTTGGGTATCAGGTTAGTCTGTCCTCAAAGAGTAAATTCAGAAATAATCTTATTTAGTAGTTTGATTGGATTCACCAATGAAGCCATCTGGTATTGGACCTTACACAGTGGAAAGTTTTAAATTACTAATTTAATGTATTTCTTTTACACGCATATTTAGAATTTATTCTTCTTGAGTCAGTTTAGTTAGTGTTCTTCTAGGAATTTTCCTACTTCATATAATTTATCTAATTATAAAATTCATTTATGTGACCTTATATATCCTTTCATATATATCCTTTCATTTTTCTAAGATTAGTAGTTATGTCCCCCTTTTTGGTATGATTTTCATAATTTTCATCTTCTGTATTTTTTCTCCTTTGTCAGTTCAAGTAAGTTTCATCCATTTTATTACTCTTTTCCAAAAAAACACCTTTTTATTTCACTGATATTCTCAAATGATTTTCTAAATCCTTTTAAATTGGGGCATCTGGATGGCTCAGTCAGTTAAGTGTCTGCCTTCAGCTCAGGTCCTGATCTTAGGTCCTGGGATTGAGCCCCACACTGGGCTCCCTCCTGTTCAGTGGGGAGTCTGCTTCTCCTCTTTCCCCTACTCCTGCTCTCTCTCTCTTCCTCAAATAAAATAAATTTTTAAAAATCTTTAAGTCCTTTTAAAGTTATTTTCCTGTGATCTTTATTATTAACTGTTTAATAATTGCTTTGTGTTTGCTTTTGTTTTTCTAGTTTCTTAAGGTAGAATATTGTTACTACTTTGATTTTTTTAAAATACGGGGGTTAGAGTATAAGTTCCTCCTAAGTACTGTTTTAGCTGCATCCCATAAGCACTGGTATATAGTATCTTCATTTTCATTCATATCAAAGTATTTGCTAATTTTCCTTATGATTGCTTACTTGACAGACTGTTTCTTTAGGAGTATGTTGGTAATTGCCATATGATATACATGGTTGTATAGGTAGGTAGATAGATAGATATTATAATCATTAATTTGTATAATCTTATGTCCCTCTAAAAAGTTGAGCAAAGAATAGGAAGCAAGTATGTATTTATAGAATTTGTTATATTAATGTTTTAATTTATCATTTCTGATTTCCTTAATTTTTTAAATGTGAATTTGAATTTTTATTTCCTTATTTCAATACATCTTTTAATTTTTTCCCTACTCACCTCATTTGTGCTTTTACTCTTCAGTGTATTACAGTTCCATAAGTTATAGGTATAACATACATTATTTACTGTAGTTACTGTTTAAATCATTTGAGAATAAACAAAAATAAATATATAATTGTACTGTTTTTTGTAGTAATTTATATAATTACTTTTTCCAGGGTTCTTTTCTTGATGTTGATTCAAATTGCTATCTGATATCACTTTTTTTCTTTAGGCTAAAAGAACTTTTTTTGGTATTTCCTTTAAGCCAGATCTTCCAGTTACTTACTCTCTCTGTTTCATTTACATAGGAATGTGTTATTTTGATCTCCCTTTTGAAAAACAGGTTTACCGGATATAAGAATCTTAGTTGTCATTTTTTTTAATACTTAGAAAAATATGTTATTGTACTGTTTAACTAAGACAGTAGACAGATTTCCTAATTACCTCAAGCAAAAGAAGACACAGAGAGGGAGAAAAAGAGAGAGAGAAGGAAAAGAGAAGAGAAGAGAAGGAAAAGAAAGAGGAAGGGAGAGGAAGGGAAGGGAGCTGGAGAGGGGGAAGAGAGGAGATGGGAAGATAGGGGAGGGGAGAGGGGGGGAGAGGAGAGGGGAGGGGAGGAGAGAAAAGAAGAGGAAGGAGAGGGGAGGGGAGGAGAGAAAGGAGAGGAGAGGGGAGGAGAGAGAGGAGAGGGGAGGGGAGGAGAGAAAGGAGAGGAGAGGGGAGGGGAGGAGAGA
>NW_023270469.1:21576830-21596763 GCF_011800145.1 Mirounga leonina | reverse complement strand
AGGGGAGGGGAGGAGAGAAAGGAGAGGAGAGGGGAGGGGAGGAGAGAAAGGAGAGGAGAGGAGAGAAGAGGAGAGGAGAGGAGAGAAAAGGAAATAACTCTCCATTATTTGCAAATTGGCTTTGTGTTGAGGTATTCCTCCAATGCCTAGCCAAGACTTTTATACCTCAGCCTTAGCTTTCACATAGTGCTTGCAATGAGTCTGAAAATCAGCTAGAGGTAAAGCTTAGTTTCTTCTCAGTTCTTTTAAAAACATGCTTCCTGGGGCGCCTAGGCAGCTCAGTCAGTTAAGCATCCAACTCATGATTTCAGCTCAGGTCCTGAGCTCATGGGTTGTGATCTTATGGGTCGTGATCTCATGGGTCATGGGATGGAGCCTGAGTTAGGCTCTGAGCTCAATGGGGAGTCTCCTTGAGATTCTCTCCCTTTTCCTCTCTCTATGCCCCTCTCCCCTCTTTAATCAGTCAATCAATTAAAAAACATGCTTCCTGCCATGCCTTTGTTGATTGATTTGTGTATGGCTTAGGCAGTGCTTCACATCTTCCCATCCTACTCTGATTGTTCCTGAGTGGGCATAGCCTAGTACATTCATACAGCCTCCTGGCCCCCAAATTTTGTGTGATCCTATGAAGGGTCTTTATTACTATATCCCTTATTCTCTCTTTTATCATTCTGAATTGTCTGTTTTCTGTTATTTATTTATTTTTTTCTGGTTGCTCTAAATACCATGAAGCTACCAGTCCCCCATTCACTGTACTCTACCAAGTATTCCATCATTTTCAACAATTTTCTTACACATGCAATGAATTCTCCTTGGTCTGTTTCAAATATAATCAGTCCCTTCAGTGAGATACATATATTTCCATCCTTAATGCTGCCTTTACCCCTGGTATAACCTCTCCATCACTGCACCAGAGCTACGGGCAGAGACATTAACCTCTTTCCTCCAGAATGGGGTCTCTGCTCTATGAGCCAAAGTCCAGCCATGATGTTATTCCTTGCTCTTGGTTTGCCTCTCTCAATCTGAAGCCTCTGAACATTTGAAAGTGAGTGTGATCAGAGCTCCAGTATTCTCAGATTACCACACTTAACCTAGAGTTTTCACCCTAAGATTAAGAGCTACTTTGGGTAAAAGAGCCCTAGTCCTCTTGGCTATTCTCATCAAAACCACAGTTTCTACATCATTAGGCTGTGGGTGATGAGAAACCTTTCGCAGTCTACTGTACCCAGAATGAAAATGTAGCTCTGGAATGTATGCTGGAATGAGATGGAACCCTCACATTCTGGCCACATCCACACAGTACACAGCTTTTGGTATAGAGCTCTCATTACCTACAGCTTGGAGTGCTGGGAGTAGGAGCATTCTCTGGCATACATGTCTTAGTAAAACTCTGTCTTTACTAAGATTTATTAGGGTTTTCTTGAATAAATGTTTTGCCGCTTGATGTTTGCCCTTGCTTGGGACAATTTCTAGAGAATATAAATGGTTTTGATTTTGTGTGTTTGTTTTTTTTCTTCTTAAATAAAATTTTCTACTAAAGTAGTTGTTTTACTGAAAAGAGGGTTCACTGAGCTACTCAGAAAGCTACTCTTTCTGAAAGTTGCCCCATTTCTAGCTCCCCACATACTTTTTAATGCAACTCTTTTAAAGCTGTAGCATAAGGATGTAGATTTTGGGGTAGAGGGACAGGGGTTTAAGGAAGTGCATCTAGAATACTCATTAACAAGGCAAACTTGAGAGGTGATTTCTCAAAGTTACCTTGAGTTCTCCAGTAACTCACAATGGCATTTCCCCACAGTGATCAAACACTGGCTATTTAACTACTTGTATAAATATTTATTTTGATATAACCTGCTATATATTTGCTTGTAAAAAATAATAACTGAATTTCCTTTTGGATATCCATTCATCTGCCACTCTACATTCATGGACTTTCCATGATGTAGAGCTCTCTAATAATAATAATAATAATAATAATAATAATAATAACTATAATAGTAACTATATTCTTATTCAACAGATGTGCTAAGCAATTTCTATGAATCAAACACATAATTTTGATAAAACAATATGATTCAAGTACTGTTATTATCCACTCTCTATAAATGCAAATAGGAAGCAAAAGGATTAAGTAATTTGTTCAAAGCAATACTGTTATCAAGGTCATCAAGATATCAGGTTATCAAGATACTATAGTTATCATAGTTATCAAGGGAGACAGGTTAGAGTCAGGCAGCAGGACCCTAAAGACTAAACCATGAGCTGACCATCTACAATCTTTCTTTTCCTTAGAGTTTAGAAATAAGCTTATATTGAAATCAAACCAATGGGGCTAATAGATACTTGGCTTTCAGAAAAAACTCTTCCTGTATGGACATGAATCTCTGAGTATGTTAGGATCCTTCCTTCATCTACTACTATGTGGCTGTAGAGACTAAGACTGCAGAAAGGAAAACAGCTAAAAGTTGGAACTTCCTTGAGACTTGTTGCCACCATTTAAACTCTGAATCTGGCCACTTTAATTCATGAGTAACTCAACAATTGAAAGTTATTTAAAATCAGTTCTTTCTGTTTCTTGAGTGTCTTAACTGAGGTTCACAGATTCCAACGTTCAGTGAGATGCCTTTAAAAACACAATCTTGGTGGCTTGTCCTATCAGTGAAAACACAATACTTAAACAATTGTATCATGACAACATTGTCACTTTCCTCTAAGGAAAAAAGAATTTGTGTATATTTGTGTGTGTGCATGTGCATGTTTACATAAATGTACATTCAGTCATGATTCTTGTTTTCTGTCATATTAATAAGAGAAAATGCATGCATATATGCAGCATATGTGTGTATGTCTGTTTACAGACAAATATAAATTTTATTATGATTCTTTTTTTAAAAATATATATTTATTTACTTTAGAGAGAGAGGGCACACACTAGTGGTAGGGGAAAAGGGAGAGGGAGAGAGAATCTCAAGCAGACTCTGTGCTGAAGGCAGAGCTGGATGCAGGACTTGATCCCAGGACCCTGAGATCATGACCTGAGATGAAAACAAGAGTCGGATGCTTAACTGATTGTGCCACCCAGGCACCCCAGTTATTATCGTTCTTGTTTGTTTGCTTCCATGTTGGCAAAAAGATAAAATTCAGGTTCATGATATTGCTTGTGAACACCAACTCTTCCCACACAACCAAGAAATACATCTTTTCTTAATGATTTACAAAATTAATGAGGCCCATTAATATGAGTTGAAAGACTGATATCCTCCATTTTATTACATAAAAGAAAATTATTACATAAAATATAGTTTGTAAGTACAATTTGTTTGTTTTAACCAACACTAAAAAAAACAGAACTAGCAAAGTCGGAAGGAATATGCCCTGGAGTTATTTGCTTATCCTGTCACGGAACATTTAATTTAAAGGTCTGTATAATTCAGAACAATACTTCCATGTTTGTTCTGTTCAACTTCTGATATGTCTCTCCTAATCTTGACAACAAGAACAAGATTGTGGACAGATCAAAATAAAATGTATATCATTCATCATGTTACTTGCTAAGAACTGCATAAAAAGGAACAATCAATTATCGTTTCTGATTCCCTGTCTCTGATACCTTTCTCCCACCTCTTTTCCCATGCAGCCTAGTAAGACACAAACATGTTTTCAACAATATGATGAATTCTTTAATGCAGACATGAACAAAGTATTAATCATGTTTGCATACCCCACAATGCCTCTCTCAGGGCTTTTTACAGAGGAAGAACTGACTAAATGGTGGTTGATTAATATTTGTAAAATGCAGTGGGTTTACAATTCTCGTAACAATCCACTACAATAATAAACCTGTTTCTATGTCTAAAGACTTCATATGGAGTGAGGTTTATCTGTCTGTCTGCCTATCATCTATCCCTGTATCTATATCTATATATTTATCAACATCTACATATATCTTAAAAGGTTTTTTTTCTTTAATTTGGAAAAATCTTATAATGATAATGCTTTCCCTTCTTATCTTTGTATTTCAATCAAAATTGAATGGAATCATCAGAGTAACCATTACCATTTGCTTTTCCTCCACCAGGTAAACTCTTTTATATATATAAATAATACCAATTGTTCCATTCCATTTACATTTCTATATTTTATCTCCTAATCACCAAAAAATTCTACCTCGGTCTTATATTTCTGTTCCTGTTTTAAGGAAAGTCTTATAATGTAACAGACATTGAATGACAATCAAAATGCTCTTCATTGTGGTTTAAGTTGTTCCTTTCTTGGGACTCAACCAGAGATAACACAGACCTTCAGATGCAAGCACCTCTATCTTTACCACTATAGTAATGAAAAGGGGTATTATTTTTTTTCTTAAAGATTTTATTTATTTATTTGAGACAGAGAGAATGAGAGAGAGCACATGAGAGGGGGGAGGGTCAGAGGGAGAAGCAGACTCCCTGCCGAGCAGGCAGCCCGATGTGGGACTTGATCTAGGGACTCCAGGATCATGACCTGAGCCAAAGGCAGTCGCTTAACCAAATGAGCCACCCAGGCGCCCGAAAAGGGGTATTATTACCCACTGTGAATATGGCATAAAAGACGTTCTGGATCCAAAGTTCCAAGTCAATTATATTTCTAAACTTGAAATCAAGAAGAAAGAATGTAATATCAACTTCACACAAAAAGAATCATCACCTACTGGAATTATACTTGATTGAATGTCAGCTTATCGAGATTCTAGTCTAGCACTGATTCCTAATGATCAGGCATAAGTCCCTATATCTCCTAAGAAAAAGACATTGGCCAGTGGCCAGATAATCTGCTGTTTGAACCCTCCATTCATTCATAGGAGGGGACAAATGACCTTGTAGGTTTTTAACCCATGTTTTGATATTCCAATTCCTAATAACTTCAGTTATAAAATGCTGATAATATTTGTCTTATTGGCTGTACACAGATTTATTTCAAGATTCAAATAAGATGAAGGATATGAAATTACTTTAAGAACCATAAAAACAGGCTTTGTTTTTCTGATTATACCTTGACAACAAAGGCAATTGTTAAAATAATGAATAAAGGTATGATTTCTTGTGTCTTTACATTGTGTGACAAGCAAAGATTTCCAAGATAACACAAGAAATTGTTAACTGTGCAAGACTTACTGCATTATGCCAAGTCATTGAGTCAAGTGGAGCCATGCCCAACTTTGCCTGTTTGTGCATTTAGGCTTGGGCTGATGACTGCAGGAATTTCCATCCATATGTTAGGCAATGGCCCGCAGTAAAACATGCTCAGGATCAGGGTTATTTGCCAGGTTAGGCTGCTGTAATACTTTATAGAACAGCTGGATTATGTTTTCCAAGAGTACACAATAGCACCTAAATAGCTGTCGTGCCGTGATTTAGAGATTTTACATTCATTCCCATGTTTAATTCATCGTACAACTCTGTCCTGATACTTTGATATGCATTTTTTTCTTTTTCTTTTTGTTTTCTTTTTGTTTTTTCTTTTTTGATGAAATCTATTTCTTGCAAGTTGCCTTTTCCATTTTGGTATATTCTCTGATGGACCTCAATAACAAAACCAGCATTTGGATTCCTTTTAGAGAAGGAAAAGGCACCAAAGTGATTAAAGCAGACAGCAGGGTTAGAGGACCTAGTGGTAGAACCCAGCAATCCATGAGGGAAAGGAAAAGATGAGTGTTCAAGGATACCAAATTAAAAAACAAACAAACAAACAAACAAAAAAACAGATTTGGCAAAACCAAATTTGAAATTCCAGCTCCCCTAAACTATTGGGTGCCTGTATAAGGTGAGATAGAAAATAAATGCATTCCCCAGCAAATTTACCTTCATTTTTTTCTTTTTTTGAGGTAGTGGGAGAGGCAGAGGGAGAGGGAGACAAATAATCTTATGTAGGCTTCATGCCCAGTGTAGAGCCCAATGTGGAGCTCAGTCCCAGGACCCTGAGATCATGACCTGAGCCGAAATCAAGAGTGGGATGCTTAACCGACCGAGCTACCCAGGTGCCCCAACTTTAGCTTAGTTTAATAGTTTATTAGTCTTTATAAAATTATAAGCTGCAAAGAGGCTATCCAGAGCTAGAACAGGGGTTGAATGGTGTCATCCAAGACTCTAACCCTTCTAATTATTCTGTTCTATCATCTTAGGAGTTATGGCTTTACATCTTTCTGATTTTCACCTCACAATTCCATGACATTGCTAAAGATGCTTGTTGTACCTCTGAATATTTATGTTTTCTATAACAGGAAGGAAGAGGTATGGGAAAAGTGCACCACAGTTTATTCTAGGAAGGGGTTATATTTTCATATCATAAAAGAAATTCACCCTACCTAATTTATTCTTATTTAATATTAGCTAGAACTGGGTAAGATATGTTTCCTTAGACCAACTGGTCAAAGGAATACAATTTCTAAAAATAGTACAGATTAATGGTTCTTTGGGATGAGGACCAGAAGCCTGTGTTTTAACCAATGTTCCAAGTGATTCTGATGCTAGCTAAAGTTTAGGAACCACTCATATTTGATTGCAGGTTGGATGGGGTCTATCATTCCTAAATCAAGAACACTTTACTTATGACCTAAATAGACCATAAATGTGACAACAAGCAAGAAATAGGGCTGGAGAGGCATTGGCTATTGGAAACCTAGATCTAAAATACTCTTATGAATGCATCTAAACTCTTTAGGTTTCAGAGGTTTCTTCCTATTTAATATGAGATTAGGGGCACCTGGGTGGCTCAGTCGGTTAAGTGTCTGCCTTTGGCTCAGGTCATGATCTCAGGGTCCTGGGATCCAGCCCTGTGTCAGGTTCCCTGCTCAGTGGAGAGTCTGCTTCTCCCTCTCCTTCTGACCCTCCTCCTTCTCATCTTCTCTCTCTCAAATAAATAGAGTATAAAAAATATGAGATTAATTTCCCTTATACAACATTATAAGAGCAAACGGAAATAATGAAATGGTAGATGAAACGATAAACAGCAAACAATCAAGGAAAGAAACAAACATGATGATACTACAGTGGAGTTCTAACATGAGGGTGAGGATCAGAGTAAGAAACATGAGTAATAAATAGATGTTAAAAGATTATAGACAAGAAGGGTTATGGTATCCAAGACTTTTTATCATTGTCCAGTAAGAAATGCATCCTTTAGCCTGAACAACATTCAGAGTATGACTCTGCTCTACTATAGGCTGACACATGCTGTGAATCGACCCACAATCAATAGAAAGCAATTAAATTATAGAGAGAAGCTTTTTTCCTGAATGAGTAGTGAGAGCAAAGTATTTTGCTAAATTAATTGAAGAAGCAAATATCCACAGAAATCAGCTGATTAAATGTAACAATGGAAGGGGACATTTATAAATTGTAGTTGAGATTAAGGATAAATTTCTAATAGGAATAACAGCTTTTAAAATTGACCGATAAAAACACAGAGAGTATGGGAAAAGAAAGTCATGGGGCACAAAAAGATGACAGAGGAACATGGACAAAGGAATTGAGACCACACTGTGCCTTTCTGGGCCATATTGTTCAAAAATTCCCATTAGTCCTTTAGTAGAGGGAGAATTAAATCTTACTATCATAATATAGTGTATAATACTAAATTTTTGAATTTTATAATTATGCAACATTAAATGTATCATGAACTGTGTCTCATTATCACTCTGAAGTGAAAGTTAAGTCATTCTCAACTTATAATTTTGTTATCTTTACAATGTTGTAAATTAAAGAATCCTTCCAGACAGCACAGGTAATTAACAATGAGAAGCACATGTGAATATTAAGTATAAATCCAAGTGCTCAGAAGGAGTTAAAAAAGAGGAAAAAGCCCCTCCACCCCCAGCAGAACATTATTTCTTTTTTCTTTTTAAAGATTTTAATTATTTATTTGACAGAGATAGAGAGAGCGAAAGTAGACAGAGCGGCAGGCAGATATAGAGGGAGAAGCAGACTCCCCGTTGAGCTGGGAGCCCGACGTGGGACTCGATCCCAGGACCCTGAGATCATGACCTGAGCCGAAGGCAGATGCTTAATAACTGAGCCACCCAGGCGCCCCAGAATGTTATTTCAATAGGATTGTTTCTGACTGGGCTTTTTGAAACACTTAATGAATTTTAGATTAGTACGTAAGAGATAAATGGTTAATATTTTAAAATACCATGAAATGCTAGTGTAGACAGTAAAGGGAAACTATTTGTGGTAAAAAAAAAAAAATCCCCATGGATAAGTGTCTTTCTAATTATTTCAGTCAGAAAGATAGTTTACACCTGATCAGCTTGGTAACCAGCAGGAAAAGAAATCCATAGACACTGTGATACTGGGTCTATTTTGTGCCTGACCAGGCTAATTTGTCAAGGACAATCAATTTGGCCACTGAAGAGAAACAGGACATGTCTAAGGAAAACTTGTAATATATTTGTACTTCAGAGCTTATACCTGTCAAATGGGATATATTTTTTTTATAGTCAACTCATTGTTGCTCTGATTTAAATTCTTTCCACAACAGAACAAAAGTAATTTTGAAAATGACCTATTAAGTGAAGCTATTTATTTATGCTTTACTTTATATTATTATATTTGGAAACCAAAAAGAATCATGTGATATAAAAAAGAATGTAATATGTTTTCTGTGGAAAGAAATGCATTGAATGCAATATAGTCCGATGGATATAAGTATGGGATTCTGAATTGTATAAATATGTGCAATGCACAGAAGCAAGTTACATGGGAAAAATACCAACTTCATAGAATCCCAAGGTCACAATTACCCTCTTATCTAGATCATTGTCCTACATTATGACCTAGGAGAGGTTCCTACTTTATTGTTGTTTTTTTTTTAAAGATTTTATTTTATTTATTTGACAGAGAGACAGCTAGAGAGGGAACACAAGCAGGGGGAGTGGCAGAGGGAGAAGAAGGCTCCCCACTGAGCAGGGAGCCCGATGCGGGGCTCGATCCCAGGACCCTGGGATCATGCCCTGAGCCGAAGGCAGACACTTAACGACTGAGCCACCCAGGCGCCCCTCCTACTTTATTGTTAAATGAGAGGACTGGACCCACATAATCTTTCTCTCAATTCCTCCAGATTTAAGTTAATGAATACTAGATTTGGAAATGCATGTGAATGTATGTGTGCTTTAAAATATAGTTATTTTCTTATAAGAAATTTCTATAAGGAATAAAGCAGGTGGTTCTTTAAATTATATATATTAATATATGCATCCTAGCAAGGAACAGATGGAACACAGAGATTGTAAGATTTTAAGAATTATTAATAAAGACACTATTAAAACTTTTGTAGAGAAGTTTAAGTTATACCACAGAGGATAGCGCATTACTCCAAGGTTTTAACCACCCCTAGGTATAAAGAGATAACTAAATAGAAGAGGTTAAGGCAATCTAAAAGGAGAATGTCCTATATTACAAGAAACTTTGAGAGGAGCTTTAATTTAATTCGGAAACAACCAGTAAGAGGTGATTCTTCAGAGAGGAAATAAATACTCTGATCTCACTTTCTTCCCTGTCCCTCAGTCTTCTGTCATAGCTCCCAATTGGCCAAAGCCAATGGAAAGCCAGAGCATAAAAGAGCTCCACTGGTAAACTCCATACCTGACAGTCTCAGTGGGAGTAGAATGAGTGGGGGGAGAAACAGAGCAAACTGGAGAAGAGTGGGCAGTGGATCTGGAGGGGCAAAAGAAGATATCTTGCTTCATTGTTTTTTTTGCATTTAAATTCAAATGTTGGACAGTATCCCAACGGATTACTGATATACTGAATTACTGTTTGCTTTTCAACAAATTATCTGTGTGTAAAAATTAATCTATGTGATACTAGTTTACCTGCATGAATATAAAGGTATATTCATATTACCCCAAAACCATTTGTTTCTAAAAATTATAAAAACTACTATGAATGCAATAGTATGATTGTCCTTGGAACCTTGGACATGCACATGCAAACATGCATACATGACATACACAGATCATATACATACACTTAAAATAATTACTTCAAATTCTGTGACTTTAATAATAATAATGGGTACTAATTATTACACTAATCTACATAGCAAAATGCCTAAGAGTGTAGGCTCTGGATTCACATTACCTGGATCTCATCTTACTATTGCCAATAACTACCTCTGTGTTTTTGGTCAAGTTATTCAACATCTCTAAGCCACAGTTACCTTATACACAAATTGGGTATTTTGATAATTCTAATTGATTTTGGGTGGAAATAAAATAGGTAAAGACCCTAGCATGATTCAGTTTTAGGGATGCTAGATTAATGAGCAGTACCAGTAATAGTAATTTTCTTTCTCTTTATTCCTCCTACTTGTACTACTGATATTACTACTGCTTTCTATGAGAAAAGTAGATAAAGTGTTGGATATATATGCTGACTCTACCTCTATTATTATAAACACTTAAAAGTAAGGTAAGAATAGTGCCTAGTTGGCTCAGTTTGTAGAGTATGATGATGCTCGATCTCTGAGTTGTGATCTCGAGCACCATGGCAGGTGTAGAGATTACTTAAAAAAAAATAAAAATATTTACAAGTCAAGTAAGAATAAATGTCATTGTGTCTCCCTATGTGATTTTACTGAAATCTGGAATGCAGTGAAAATGGAATAATATGGGAATTCCACATATTGGTCTCCAACTGAAAAGTAGCAGCTTAGAGTAGATTATACCAACTAAAACGATTTTCTTTATATATTGTTACATTCCTTAAACGCTGAAGAAAAAAATTGTCTTTAGGGGTCACACTGTACGTCATTTGTGTGCTTACTTGAAATTCCCAAGTGATCCTACCAGAGTATTAGGTAAAGCTGAGTTCAACATCTCTTTCCCTAGGGAACATCTTCTCTTAGTTTTTTGCTTGCTTCTTTGTTTTTGTTTGTTTGTTTGTTTTGGTGGGGGTTTGTTTTTGTTGTTGTTATCGTAATTCTAGAAAGTTAGAGAAGATCAGGAATATTCAGGAAGTACAAAATCTGAGATCACTGATTTGGAAACGAAGCCAAATAAAACAAATTCTATATCACCTAGTGTAACAGAGGTTATTAAACATCTAATTACAGAGCAGAGAGAGCTTTGAGGCCTGGACTTCTACTCCAGCTTAATGAACTGGCAGGTCATGTTTAAATAGAAACTGAGGTCATATAGATTTATGGATATATTTGAAACATGGATATAGCCCAGTGCAACGTATCTTGACATGATAAACCTAATTCAATTATGGAAAGAGCTGTTTTTCTGCTTCTTACTTCCTCTGCAAGTCTTATGAGGAAAAGGAACTAATGACTGAGTGTTTTATGTGTGTGTATATGCATATATATATACACATACATACACATTACATGTTATATATAACATATATAATTATATATAATGCATATCATTGTTCAAACACAATGATAATTACTTTATATACAGAATTTTGTTTGTAAGGATTTAAATGAGGGACACCTGGGTGGCTCAGTCAGTTGGGCAGCTGCCTCTTAATTTAAGCTCAGGTCATGAGATCGAGCTCCACATCAGGCTCCATGCTCAGTGCAGAGTTTGCTTGAGATTTTCTCTCCCTCTCCCTCTGCTCCTTCCCACACTCACGTGCTCTCTCTAAATAAATAAATAAAATCTTTAAAAAAAAGGTTTAAATGAATAGGTGAGAGAGGTATCACTATAAATGATGGCCTTAATGGATGTCTAGGTGAATATTATAAATAGTAATCTATATGACTGGAGACACTTTTGGGAATCTTAAGAATTTTACTAGTTTAAGATGGTAAACAGAGCAACAATCGCTAATTGAGAGACACTAAAAGCTTAGCCAAATAGCATAGGTATGTCTCATTCAGCCTATAGTTGGGACAAAAATAGGGAAATCTGAATTGTCACCCCTTGAAACCTTTGTCTGCTGTCTAAAAAAAGAACCTTACAAAGAGTATTTAAATCACCCATACTACTAATACTTCTACTATAATATAAACACTACTGCATTCATTAGAAGATCATAAGATCTATATTAGATACAAATGGGTTCATATCCAAGTTCTACTACTCAGTAGTTGTATGAACAATGTTGACTAAATTAAACTCTGCGCCTGTTTTCTAATCTATGAACAGAAATAAAACTACAAAGGATATTTGAGAAATTCCAACAAATAAGAAATATTGCAACCATATCTAACATTATATATTTCAGAACTATTTCCAAATAAAATTATTTCAAAAGGTAAGCTCAGCTCTGGATCCACCAAAATAGAGCAGCCCCATTCTTCCTAGGTCTTCTTCCTCACAATTAAAGTAGCTTGGGAATACCATAAGAACCAAGAATAGACAAACTCTGAAAGGTGGAAAGAAGGTTGGCTGCTTAAGGTGCTTGACACCTGAGCTGCACAACAGCAAGTCTCCTGGGTTGCTTTATTGCCTCCCATACATCCTACACAGGGAGTTGAAAAAGACTCCAACCTTGAAACACTAATAGGCACAGACTAAAAAAAGCTCTATGCAAAAGTCTTTCCCACCCCCCGCCCCAGCCACAGGATAGGGGAAAGGGTGGCCTAACAAAAGGATATATATATATATATTTTTTTTTTTTGGCAATACATAATCAACTACAGACAAATACCACTGGAAAGCATATATCAAGGAATAAGTGGGGAGTTGATTTTTTCACCCTACCTTCCCCCACCTTGTAGAAAATGTCAGCCATGCTCCTATTTCCCAACCTAGTCATGTCAGCAGGACTAAGCACAGATCTGATCTTCCATGCCTTGCCCATCACAATCAGGTGAGTGGCATTACAGTTCCTCTGCTGAGACAATGATAATCAGCTGAGCAAGGAGCTCACCTTCAATCCCCACATAGTAGAACCAGACAGAGTTCTGTTTCCATTGCCAAGGTAGTGACAGTGTCATTCAGTGGAGAGCTGACCTACATAAACATTAACAAGTCTGAAGGAGATGGTATGAGTAAGGGCTACTAGGCACTCTGTTTTTATCCACCCTCAGAGTCAATGGACTCAGTGGGGAGCTAAGCTCTACCTCCATCCAGCATCAACAAGATACAATGAAGTGATAGAAGGTGTGGCTATTCGTCACTACCAGTCCACCCTTCCCCTTCAGTGGCAGTGTGTCTCAGCGGGGAGCTGAGCTTCCGTCACCACTCTGCAGTAGAAGTGGTAAGAGTCAGACCTCCTTGTCTACCCAAGCCATAGTGGGCTTACCCCCTCACTCAGATAAACTGAGATGGTACAAGTCAGTGCTCCAGTTTCACTGGGAAGCTGTCAGTGGGACTGGGGGACAGCTAAAATTCCACATCACCCATCTGCAAAAAGCCCAGGTCAGTCAGTGCCCACTGGGGCACTGGGGCACTGGGGTGGATTTGGAGAGTCCCAATGGGAAGTTGAACATAAAAACCTATGCATCCTTCCCACTACACTTAAAAAGGGAGACTGATCATTTAAAAAGAACATTTTCTAGAATCTAGAGCTTCATAACATATGAAATAAAAAATATCCAAGATATAATAGAAATCACTCAGCATAACAAGAACCAGGATAATCACCACAAGCATGAGAAAATACAATCAACAGACATCAAAACTGAGATGAATCAGATGTTGGAACTATCTGATAAGGATTTTGTTTTTGTTTTCCAGCCTTGAGCTATAATTGACATAACACTGTGTAAGTTTAAGGTGTACCATTTGGTTTGCATGATTTGATACATGCAGATATTGCAAAATGGGGGCACCTGGGTGGCTTAGTCGTTAAGCATCTGCCTTCGGCTCAGGTCATGATCCCGGGGTCCTGGGATCGAGCCCCACATTGAGCCCTGCATCGGGCTTCCTGCTGAGCAGGAAGCCTGCTTCTCCCTCTCCCTCTCTCCCTGTTTGTGTTCCCTCTCTCGCTGTCTCTCTCTCTCTCTGTCAAATAAATAAATAAAATCTTTAAAAAAAAGATATTGCAAAATGTTTATTTTAATACAACTATCATAAAAATACTTAAACGGCAACTATGAATTACCTTCAAACAAATGAAAACATAAATCTCAGGAAAGATATGAAAGTTATAAAAATAATAAATTTATTGCTCCCCCTTGCCACCAGCCTGAGAATTCCTCAAAGTCACAGATCATTTTGTAATCATTTATGTGTCTCCTAACTACAGGCAAAGGACATAATAAGGGGCTTAAACTTGTCTTCAACAAACAAAGAATAGATAGATGGATGATTAGATGAATGCATGCGTTATCCTCACTAAAAACCATTTTGAAATGTTTGTGTTTGGGAGAAAGGATACTAAAAAAGTCAGCCTGAAAGTTTCTAAATGAATATTTTAATACTCTTACAGAATATTAATACTTGATTAGGAGCTTCTAAACATAAAAAGGTGCAATTGAACCATTCTATCTTCTTCTATGGTGAATAAAGTGTGATTATTATATTTTGCAGAATTACTTTAGTAATATATGTAACTAATGTATAATTTATGTCAACTTTAGAACATTGGAGCATACCTAAAAATACAAAAGAAAAGAATTACGTATAATACCACCACCTTCCAATCACCACTAATGTTTTGTTGTTGTTCTCTGGAAACATAAATATATATTAAATTCAGTTTTATTTATTTTCAAAAGAGAAGACAATTCCCCAAATCAAATAATGGTAGAATAATGTACTTCCTTGGTAAATATGGTTGCACAACTCAGGAGTTCTTATGTCAGAACCATAGGCACATAAAATTTTATTTAAAAGTTGGCAGTTTTACATTGAAATTTGATTCCTACCTGACATCAGAGACAAAAGTAAAAGCTAAAACTATAAAGCTTCTAAAGCATAAGAAATAGAAGAATACTTAAAATTATGGCCTTGAGTTAGGAAAAGATTTTTTAAGTAGGACACAGAGAGCTCTAAATATTAAACTAAAAAGATAAATGGGACTTGATCAAATTCTAAAACTTTTGCTCATCAATAGATGTCATAAAGAAAATGAAAAAAATAAACAAGACACAGATGGGAGGAATATATTCACAACACCTATATCTGACAAGGGATTTATATCTGGAATATACTAAATACTCTTATGCCCAAATAATAAAAAAAGACAAGCAACACAATTAAAAGCAGGCAGAAGTCGTGAGCAGACATTTCCCAGAATAAGATGTACAAATGGACAATAAGCACATGGAAATGTGCCCAACGTAATTAGTTATCGGACAAATAAAACTAAAATGTGATAATACTTCACTTCCAATAACATGACTTAAAATTAAAAGATGGACAACACTAAATATTGGCAAGAATTTGAAACACCTAAATTCTTTTTTTTTTTTTTAAAGATTTTTATTTATTTGACAGAGACACAGCGAGAGAGGGAACACAGGCAGGGAGGGTGGGAGGGGGAGAAGCAGGTTCCCGTGGAGCAGGGAGCCCGATTTGGGGCTCGATCCCAGGACCCCAGGATCATGACCTGAGCCAAAGGCAGACCCTTAAGGACTGAGCCACCCAGGTGCCCCTGAAACACCTAAATTCTTATGTACTGCTGATGGGAGTGAATGTAAATTGGTATGGTTTTAAAAATATGTTAGCTCCTTATAGTTAATTACAAACCTACCATATAACTTAGCATTTCCACTCCGTAGTATTGTATTACATTGCTATTGCTACTGTAACAAATTATTACAAAATTAGTGGCTCAAATCATAACAAAATTATTATCTCACATTTCTGGAATTCAGGATCCCAAAGTGGGTCTCACAGGGGTAAAATCAAGGTGATGACAGGGCTCCACTCCTTTCTGGAAACTTGGGATGAAAATTCATTTTCATGCTTTTTCCAGCTTCTAGAGGCCACTCACACTTCTTGGCTTTGCCCCCTTTCTATCTTCTAAGCCAGCAATGGCCAAGTCCCTCATCACATCATTGTGACACTGACTATCCTGTCTTCCTCTTCCACATTTAAGGATACTTACGATTATATTGGGCCAACCTGGATATCCAGAACATGCTCCCTATTTAATCTATTTTAAGGTTAACTGAATAGTAACTTTAATTCCACCTTCAAACTCAATTACCCTTCCCATGAAACTAACTTATTCACAGGTTCTGGACAATAGATGTGGATATCTTTGAGGGGCTATTATTCTCCCTATCATAGGTATTTATCTAAAATGAATGAAAATATGTTCATGATATTCTTGCACAAGATGGTTTAAAACAGCTTTATTCAAAACAACCTAAAACTAGGAACAACTCTAACGTTTATCATTAAGGGAATCAATAAAAAAATGATAGTAAATTATTAGAAGGAAAAACTCCTCAAAATTTTTTTAAAGATGAAATAAGTCAATCAGAGAAAGACAATTATCATATGATTTCACTCATATGTGGAATATAAAGAATAGCACAGAGGACCATAGGGGAAGTGAGGGAAAACTGAATGGGAAGAAATCAGAGAGGGAGACAAACCATGAGAGACTCTTGACTCTGGGAAACAAACTGAGGGTTGCAGAAGGGAGGGGGATGGGGGGACGGGGTAGTCAGGTAATGGGCATTAAGGAGGGCACGTGATCTGATGAGCACTGGGTGTTACACAATTAATGAATCATTGAACACTACATCAAAAACTAATGATGTATGTTGGCTGATTGAATTTAAATAAAAAATAAATAAAATAAAGATGATTTCATACATTAAACAATACCCAAAACATTACACTGAGCAAGAGAAGCAAGACAAAAGAGTGAATACTATAGGATTCCATTTTCATGGCATTCAAGAAGACCAAAAGTAAACTATGGTGATGGAAATAAGAATACTGGTACTTTTAGCAAGACGAGATTATTTGGAAAGGAGCAGAAGGAAAATTTCTGAGATTGATGGAAATATCTTATATTTTGGTTGAGGTTATGATTACACAGGTGTGTGTGTGTGCACGCATGCACATGCATATGTGTTTTGTGTATGTGTTTGTCTATGAGTACTAAGATCTGTACATTCCATTTTGTGTAATTTAACTTGATAAAATAAATTAAAAACATATTGGAGTAATAAATAACCCATGCACATTTCTATAATTAACAACAAAAAACAAAAAGGAAACAAACAAATAGTAGTGGCTAAAATGTCATTGTTGCTTGTTGTTGTGAATTTGCAAATTCTTTTTTTTTTTTAAAGTAACTCTTTAAGTTTACTACCTATATCAATGTTCTCAACACAACTGAACATAGAAATTCTATGTTTTTACCTTAGTGGAGAAACCCTAGAGCTTTTCAAAAAATGTACATCAGATACAATGTTTTTCAATTTAATTGAGATATATTGACAAATAAAGTTTAATATGTTTTTAATTGGAATTTTTACACAGGTGACTTAAATATGCTGGCTTTTATCCATATTTTAAGGCACCTTTTACACTATGCCAAAATACTCATTCTTCAGATTTAACCCATATTTACCATCCATTAATTGGTAATAATTCAAAAAATAAGGTAATGCATTTTATGAGTGTTACTGGTTGTCTATACTTGAGGAAAATAATAATCACTAGGTCATGTCAGCCATTTCCAGGACTGCTTTGAAATTTGAGCTAAGACAGACAGTCCTTCAGTTTTAATATAATTCAAAGTGGGGTTGGGAGCAAGATGGCGGAGAGTAGGAGACCTGGATTTCGTCTCCTCTCAGGAATTCAGCTGGATAGGGATCAAACCATTCTGAACACCTACAAACTCAACAGGAGATTGAAGAAAAGAAGAGCAACAACTCTCTCATCAAAAAAGCGACCACTTTCTGGAAGGTAGGACGTGCGGAGAAGTGAATCCGAGGCAATATTCGGGAGGATAGACGGCGCGGGAGGGGCCTCTGTTGGCCGCTTCTAGCAAGTGATAGAACCACGGAGCACAAAATCAGAACTTTTAACAGTCTGCTCTGCTGAGGGACGTCACTCTGGTGGCTAAGCGGGGGGTGGAACCCTCCGGGACAGTGTGGTCTCAGGACCCTCGGGGTCACAGAAAGACCGGGGGTGCCTGAGTGTGGCAGAGCTCCCAGGTAATGGAGCAGGGAAGCTGGCTGCAGAGGCGGAGCCCAGGCGCAGGCTCTCAGCTTGGGGTTGCCATAAACCGTGATCCGCGGCACAGTCGGGCCACTGCTCCTCCAGCAGGGACCCAACAAGCGGCAGATCCAGGGAGACTCACCTTCCTCCCCTGGGAGGAGCCGAGCGGGAGTACACCGCAGGGATCTGCTGGGTTTGGAGACTCCACCTGGGGTCGGGTGCCAGAGATACAAACGCACAGTCACAGGCCGGGTGAGCACGGAATGCAGCCGGAGACTGGGGAGACGAGAGTGACTGATGGCTTTTCTCTGGGGGCTCACTGAGGAGTGGGGCCCCAAGTTCTTGGCTCCTCCCGGGCGGAGACTGGGAGGCCGCCATTTTCACTCTCCGCCTCCAAAGCTGTACGGAAAGCTCGCAGGGAACAAAAGCTCTGGAGAGCAACCCGAGCAGATTACTTAGCCCGGACCGGGCAAGGGCGGGGCAATTCCGCCTCCGGCAAAGACTTTTGGAAACCACGGCAACAGGCCCATCCCCCAGAAGATCAGCGAGAACAGCCAACCAAGACTGAGTTTACCGATCAATGAGAACGGTAGAACTCCAGCGCTAGGGGAATACTGCACAGAGAATCCATGGCTTTTTTACCATGATTCTTTAGTCTTTCAAAGTTAATTTTTTTTTAACTGTCTTTTTAAATATTTTTTTTAAATTTTTCTTTTTCCCATTTTCAACCAACATCTTATCAATCCCTTTTTTAAAAAAAAATTTTATTTTTCATTTTTAGAGTCATATTCTATCCCTTCATAGTAGTTACCCATATTTTTGGCATATATATAAGTTGTTCTCTCTTTAAAATTTTGAGATAGTTTCTTCTAACAGATCAAAATATACCCTAAAACTCTAGTATATGTTTTTTTCTACTCCCCTGCCTGATCACATTCTCTCCCTTTTTTTTTTCTTTTTTTCTTTTTTTAAATCCTCTTCTTTCTTTTTTCAAACAACTTATCAATTCCTTTTATAAAATTTTTTGTAATTTCCATCTTTATAGTCATATTCCATCCCTTCATCATATCAACCCTTATTTTTGTACATATATAAGTTTTTCTTTCTTTAAAATTTTGGGAGGCACTTTCTTCTAACAGACCAAAATACACCCCGAATCTAGTGTGTGGCACTGATCTATATACCAGCCTGATCATATTTGATCACATTCTGTTTTTTGTTGTTGTTGTTGTTTTGTTTTGTTTGTTTTTATCTTTATCTTTTTAATTTTTTTTCTTTTTCTTTTTTTTCTCTTTCCCTTTCTTTTCCCACTGCTTCAGGTCTTTTCTAATTTCTTTAGAGTATATTTTCTGGGGACGTTGTCACTCTGCTAGCATTTTGTTCTCTCATTAATCTATTCTCCTCTGCACAAAATGACAAGACGGAAAAAATCACCTCAACAAAAAGAACAAGACGTAGTACCGACAGCCAGGGACCTACTCAATACGGACATTAGTACGATGTCAGATCTAGAGTTCAGAATCATCACTTTAAAGATACTGGCTGGGCTTGAAAAAAGCATGGAAGTTATAAGAGAAACCCTTTCTGGAGAAGTAAAAGAACGAAAATCTAACCAAGTAGAAATCAAAAAGGCTATTAATGAGGTGCAATCAAAAATGGGGGCGCTAACTGCTAGGATAAATGAGGCAGAAGATAGAATCAGTGATATAGAAGACCAAATGATGGAAAATAAAGAGCTGAGAAAAAGAGAGATCAACAACTACTGGATCATGAGGGCAGAATTCCAGAGAGAAGCGATACCATAAGACGAAACATTAGAATAATTGGGATCCCAGAAGAAGAAGAAAGAGAGAGAGGGGCAGAAGG
>NW_023270469.1:21545483-21571830 GCF_011800145.1 Mirounga leonina | reverse complement strand
AAACCCAGCAGGAGAAGAGAAATCATAAAGATCAGAGCAGAAAGCAATGAAATAGAAACTAAAAGAACAGTAGAACAGATCAACGAAACTAGGAGCTGGTTCTTTGAAAGAATGAACAAGATTGATAAACCCCTGCCCAGACTTATCAAAAAGAAAAGAGAAATGACCCAAATCAACAAAATCATGAATGAAAGAGGAGAGATCACAACCAACACCAAAGAAATACAAACAATTTTAAGAACATATTATGAGCAACTCTATGCCAGCAAATTAGATAACCTGGAAGAAATGGAGGCATTCCTAGAGATGTATCAACTACCAAAACTGAACCAGGAAGAAACAGAAAACCTGAACAGACCTATAACCACTTAGGAAATTGAAGCAGTCATCAAAAATCTCCCAAAAAACAAAAGCCCAGGGCCAGATGGCTTCCCAGGGGAATTCTACCAAACATTTCAAGAAGAATTAATACCTATTCTTCTGAAAGTGTTCCAAAAAATAGAAATGGAAGGGAAACTTCCAAACTCGTTTTATGAGGCCAGCGTTACCTTGATCCCAAAACCAGACAAAGACCCCATCAAAAAGGAAAATTACAGACCAATATCCCTGATGAACATGGATGCAAAAATTCTCACCAAAATACTAGCCAATAGGATCCAACAGTACATTAAAAGGATTATTCACCATGACCAAGTGGGATTTATCCCTGGGCTGCAAGGTTGGTTCAACATCCGCAAATCAATCAACGTGATACAATACATGAACAAAAGAAAGAACAAGAATCATATAATCCTCTCAATAGATGCAGAAAAAGCTTTTGACAAAGTATAGCATCCTTTCTTGATCAAAACTCTTCAGAGTGTAGGCATAGAGAATACATACCTCAATATCATAAAAGCCATCTATGAAAAACCTACAGCGAATATCATTCTCAATGGGGAAAAATTGAGAGCTTTCCCCCTAAGGTCAGGAATGCGGCAGGGATGTCCACTATCACCACTGCTATTCAACATAGTATTGGAAGTCCTAGCCACAGCAATCAGACAACAAAAAGAAATCAAAGGCATCCAAATCGGCAAAGAAGAAGTCAAACTCTCACTCTTTGCAGATGATATGATACTTTATGTGGAAAACCCAAAAGACTCCACCCCAAAACTGCTAGAACTCATACAGGAATTCAGTAAAGTGGCAGGATATAAAATCAATGCACAGAAGTCAGTGGCATTCCTCTACACCAACAACAAGACAGAAGAAAGAGAAATTAAGGAGTCGATCCCATTTCCAATTGCACCCAAAACCATAAGATACCTAGGCATAAATCTAACCAAAGAGACAAAGGATCTATACTCAGAAAACTATAAAATACTCAGGAAAGAAATTGAGGAAGACACAAAGAAATGGAAAAACGTTCCATGCTCATGGAGTGGAAGAACAAATATTGTGAAGATGTCAATGCTACCTAGAGCAGTCTACACATTCAATGCAATCCCCATCAAAATACCATCTACTTTTTCAAAGAAATGGAACAAATAATCCTAAAATTTGTATGGAACCAGAAAAGACCCCGCATAGCCAGAGGAATGTTGAAAAAGAAAAGCAAAGCTGGCAGAGCCACAATTCCGGACTTCTAGCTCTATTACAAAGGTGTCATCATCAAGACAGTATGGTACTGGCACAAAAACAGACACATAGATCAACGGAACAGAATAGAGAGCCCAGAAATGGACCCTCAACTCTATGGTCAACTCATCTTTGACAGAGCAGGAAAGAATGTCCAATGGAACAAAGACAGTCTCTTCAACAAATGGTGTTGGGAAAATTGGACAGCCACATGCAGAAGAATGAAACTGGACCATTTCCTTACACCACACACAAAAATAGACTCCAAATGGTTGAAAGACCACAATGTGAGACAGGAGTCCATCAAAATCCTAAAGGAGAACACAGGCAGCAACCTCTTTGACCTCAGCTGAAGCAACTTCTTCCTAGAAACATCGCCAAAGGCAAGGGAAGCAAGGGCAAAAATGAACTATTGGGACTACATCAAGATAAAAAGCTTTTGCAAAGCAAAGGAAACAGTCAACAAAACCAAAAGACAACCGACAGAATGGGAGAAGATATTTGCAAATGACATATCAGATAAAGGGCTCGTATCCAATATCTATAAAGAACTCATCAAACTCAACACCCAAAGAACAAAGAATCCAATCAAGAAATGGGCAGAAGACATGAACAGACATTTTTCCAAAGAAGACATCCAAATGGCCAACAGACACATGAAAAAGTGCTCAATATCGCTCAGCATCAGGGAAATCCAAATCAAAACCTCAATGAGATACCACCTCACAGCAGTCAGAATGGCTAAAATTAACAAGTCAGGAAACGACAGATGTTGGCGGGGATGCCGAGAAAGGGGAACCCTCCTACACTGTTGGTGGGAATACAAGCTGGTGCAGCCACTCTGGAAAACTGTATGGAGGTTCCTCAAAAAGTTGAAAATAGAGCTACCGTATGATCCAGCAATTGCACTACTGGGTATTTACCCCAAGGATACAAAAGTAGGGATCCGAATGGGTACGTGCACCCCGATGTTTATAGCAGCAATGTCCACAATAGCTAAACTGTGGAAAGAGCCAAGATGTCCATCGACAGATGAATGGCTAAAGAAGATGTGGTATATATATACAATGGAATATTATGCAGCCATCAAAAGGAATGAGATCTTGCCATTTGCAACGACGTGGATGGAACTGGAGGGTGTTATGCTGAGCGAAATAAGTCAAACAGAGAAAGACATGTATCATATGACCTCACTGATATGAGGAATTCTTAATCTCAGGAAACAAACTGAGGGTTGCTGGAGTGGGGGGTGGGGTGGGAGGGATGGGGTGACTGGGTGATAGACACTGGGGAGGGTATGTGCTCTGGTAAGCGCTGTGAATTGTGCAAGACTGTTGAATCTCAGATCTGTACCTCTGAAACAAATAATGCAATATATGTTAAGAAAAAAAAAAGAAGAAGAAGAAGAAGAAGGTAGCAGGAGGGGAAGAATGAAGGGTGGGAAATCGGAGGGGTAGACGAACCATGAGAGACGATGGACTCTGAAAAACAAACCGAGGGTTCTAGAGGGGAGGGGGGTGGGAGGATGGGTTAGGATGGTGATGGGTATTGAGGAGTGCACATTCTGCATGGAGCACTGGGTGTTATGCACAAACAATGAATCATGGAACACTACATCTAAAACTAAAGATAATGTATGGGGATTAACATAAGAATTAAAAAAAAGTAAAAAAAAATATAATTCAAAGTGGCTCAGCCCAATTTTGACAGAATTTGAACTGAACTTTTAAGTAACTTTAATAATTTCATTCTCAAATCTTTACACTGCCTGAATCTCTGAGTACTAAACCAAGCCAGATAGCCCGAAGACATGAAATAGTATAAGTCACCATATTTGCATAATCAACTCTGAACAGACTGTAATAGTGCCCCACAGTTTAATTTGCTGGTTTTGAATCATTTAGCAGAAACTTAAAGCAGGTCTGGATATTTAACTATGTTTTTATCAATGAGATACTGGAAAATAAAAATTATATTTTTATGAGAATCTAGTAAAAGTCAAAGTGCTGTTAACCGTCTATTATCAGTGTCTAGAGAACCTTAATTATTTTAACTGCTATTTACAAGCCATGGGACCCCATTTGCATGAGTGTTTTGTTTTTTGGTTTTTTAAAAAGATTTTATTTATTTATTTGACAGAGAGAGAGAGAGAGAGAGCACAAGTAGGCAGAGTGGCAGGCAGATGGAGAGGGAGAAACAGGCTCTCCGCTGAGCAGGGAGCCGGATGTGGGGCTCGATCCCAAGATACCGGGATCATGACCTGAGCTGAAGGCAGCCGCTTAATGGACTGAGCCACCCAGGTGCCCGTTTTTTTTTTTTTTTTTTTTTCCAACTCATTTTATAGACGAGATCTTTCACTGTATTCAGAAATTGAACTTGTAGCACAGACTTAGGTCCACTTAGAGAGCAAATACTGTTTCTGGGAAGTGGTAAAGTGATATGGGGTAGAGATGGTGGTAAAGATGGAGTATGTGAGTAAAAATTATATTATGCAATATTCACCTTTACTTCCTTATTTTCATTGCCTTCCCTCCCTCCCTCCTTTCTTTCCCTCCCTACTTCTTTCCTTCCTTCCTTCCTTCCTTCCTTAGTTTCTTCTTTAGGACCATCCTCTCCTACAAATTATTCACACACATTTGAAAGGAAAAAACAGGAAAAATAAAAGAAAATTTTAACATTTTTATAGCTGTTATATTGTTCTTTCCTTCTTTTCTTCTTTCTTCCCACTCTTTTCTGGAGTTCCTTCATTTTTTGTTTCATCCATCCAAACATTCCCCCTATAATTTTGCTAAAACTTTTTATATTCTTTTTTTTTTTTTTTTTTTAGATTTTATTTATTTGAGAGGGAGAATGAGAGAGAGAGCACATGAGATGGGGGAGGGTCAGAGGGAGAAGCAGACTCCCTGCTGAGCAGGGAGCCCGATGTGGGACTCGATCCTGGGACTCCAGGATCATGACCTGAGCCGAAGGCAGTCACTTAACCAACTGAGCCACCCAGGCGCCCAAAACTTACTATGTTCTAAGTTCTGTGCTAAATGCTGGCAATATAAGGATTTGTCATGGTCCCTGAGCTTTAGATCCATATCCTCCTGTGGGTTTACAAATGTATAAGATGGTAAGCACTGCATACAGCAGTGATACACACTGAAATTGGTTTATGAACAAGGCTTGTGAATCCATAAGTATGGAAAGGAACATTGAGGGTCATACAGACCCAGGTTCATAGCATGAAGCAGGTTACTTCCCTTTTCAACTTTCACATCTCATGGAGATGTCAGGATCAATCACAGATAGTACATGCTGAGCTTACAGTAATTAGTTACTCTACTTTCATTTAAGGAAGATATAGTGAACAGACTTTACATAGCCTTCTGACCTTAACCTCAATTATGAATACTTCCTTACTTGGTTCTGAAAATTATACAAGTTGATGTACTGGGAATAGTATATATTTTAATCTAGGTAGTGGTGCCGTATGTTTACTCATGTTAACTCATTCAACTATGCTCTTAAGTTTAGTGGTCTTATGTGATTTGTGTGTGTGTGTATGTGTGTGAATGTTAATTCAAAATAGATGGAGAGAAAGAAAGAAAGATGGGGAGAGAGGAGAAGGAGAAAAGGAAAAAAAGAAGAAAAAATCTTGGTGGTAAATATGAGTTCTGAAACACATAGAATGATTTTTACTTTTTTTAAAAGATTTTATTTATTTGTCAGAGAGAGAGAGCAAGAAAGAGCGAGAGAGTGGCACAAGCAGGGGGAGCAGCAGGTGGATGGAGAAGCAGGCTCCCCGCTGAGCAAGGAGCCTGATGCAGAACTCGATTCCAGAACCCTGGGATCATGACCCAAGCCAAAGGCAGATGCTTAATCGACTGAGCCATCCCATAGAATGATTTTTAAAAGATACCAGATGTAATCAGAGTTGTTTTAATGTAAAGCTAATATGGATTTTGATATAGTTACAATATCACAATATTTGTGAACTGTGTTTATATTATCTTTAGATTTGTTAATTTTTGAACCAAGCATGAAAATGAGACTTATTTCATGGCACTATCTCATTTGATTCAATCAATCTTCCTACCAGCCAGGTACAAGAGAGATTAACATCTTTGTTACAGAGCTCAGTGATGTTCAGGGAGATGGTAATAGAGGAAATGACAAGAGGTGACAATACCTGGACTGGGAAATTACAATGTTGATGGAGAAGAGCAGGTAATGTGTCTCCACTATCATAGAATAAGATGCACTCATTTCAGTACTCTTCCTTTGGGTCTACTCAAACATTTAGTCTTTGACGTTCTATTTTCTGGGTCTTAGTTCAAGGAAAAATCTGAAGCTATCTTGAGTTTTGTTTTGTTGTACATCACCTACTTACTTTTTAAAAAAATGTATGCATATTTGTAGTTTTTGCCCTTTATCCTGAAATCCATCATTTTTATCAAGGCATGTCTTCAGTGGTTGATTTCATCAAAATGCCTTTGTTTCCTGGGAAGAATGCCAAGGTAGCTCACAGATTGAAAGGGAGAATTGCAGGCGCTTTCTTCTCACAGTTTGGAACTGGGTCATGAAGTGATAGGCCTCCCTCTGTCTTCTCTTTCTGCTTAGCTCTACCCAGTTTTACTGTGAAAACAAGCTTTCCACATATAGCAGTTAAAAAGTATGTCACAGCTCCATAGCCACACTCCTCAGCCTTAGAATTTGTCTTGTAAAAATAGAGTTTCTTCATCCAATTGCTGCAGATCAACTTCTGAGAAGACTCCTCTGCTTGGTTTAGCCTCAGTGATGCAACTGCCTTTGAATTAATACTTGAGTTAACAATGAAAATCACTGGGGAAATAGAGAGTGTGTTTTACTGGGCCCTATGTTATGGTCTATCTTCACAGAGCTAGATAGGTTGCTAAGATTGGCAGTTCAATTAGGACCACATGGAATGGGAGAAAGATAGTCTTCTGAAGGATGGAATATTGAAAAATTGGAATGAATATATATGAATATATACTAATGTGTCTAGCATGTACTCTTTAGGTTAATTTGCTTACTATTCAAATAAGATCTTTTTGAATTATTTTATTATTTATTATCATTTTTAGCATACTTCTACTATTTCTTTAAGTATTCTTGTCTTCCCATGTTCTCTGAGCTCTCCTTTTGAAATAAAAACTATCAGTGCATTGGTTGTCCTGGATGCATCCTCCATGTTTTCTTTTATATTCCATCATTTTATTTATTTATTTATTTATTTATTTATTTATTTATTTATTTATTTATTTATTTATTTTTATACTCCATCATTTTAAACACTGAATTTATTCTCATAGTCACTGCCCATGTACTAGACATAAGCATTTTACCTGGATTGGTACAATTCATTCTCTCTCTTTGCTTCTTCTTTAGTCTTAGGAAGAAAGTATCAGATGTCTAGCACAAGTAATAGGAACTAACAGGTTTAGTGTGTTGGATAGACATAAATTCAATCCTGGCAATTTGCTAGCTGAATAACCTAGAAAAATGTACTTTATTCCTCATTTATAAAGTGGAAAAATAATTCTTATATCTTATTTTTTTTTAAAGATTTTATTTATTTATTTGAGACAGAGAGAATGAGAGACAGAGAGCATGAGAGGGTGGAGGGTCAGAGGGAGAAGCAGACTCCCCGCCGAGCAGGGGAAGCCCGATGCGGGACTCGATCCCGGGACTCCAGGATCATGACCTGAGCCGAAGGCAGTCGCTTAACCAACTGAGCCACCCAGGCGCCCCTCAAGCTCAGTTTTGTCTGAATATTTTTATAGATCATGTTCTTAACCACTTTGCTATATTACTGTTATTTCAACTCTTTTATAAGGTAGCATCTCCTTTCTTCTTTTAAACTAATTTATATTCAACATATCCCCTACATTATGTGTTTGTTATTTTATATGAAAAGCCTGGTGAACCTTAAACAACAGGGGTTTGAACTGTTCAAACTTGTACATGGGTATTTTTCTGTAAATACAGTATGCTACTGTGAATGTATTTTCTCTTCTTTATGATTTTCTTAATAACATTTTCTTTTCTCAAGCTTACTTTATTATAAAAATATAATATATAATACATATAACATGAATATATGTGTTAATTGACTGTTCATATTATCGGTAAGGCTTCTGGTCATCAAAAGGCTTTAGTAGTTAAGTTTCTGGGAAGCGAAAAGTTATACATGGATTTTCAACTGTGTTGGGGAGGAAGTTTAACACCCCTAATCCCCATGTGATTTAAGGGTCAAATATATTCTCAATCTTAATTTATATACTACTTTCCACAGACAAAGTATTTATAAAGTCACTACCAGAATCCACATTTTTTAGTTTCTCCACAACTTCAAATGAAGCTTCCCTAGATAGCTGTATTTGTATCTAATTTAGTTCTCTTATTGGATATATTTATTATTACTTAATTTCAACCATTAGGATCATGAGCTACTGCCCCAGATCAACTGAATATGTTGTAGATTGCTGGTTCTTGCCATATGAAATGTAATCCCTATTAAGTCTTCAAGTCTTTACAATTTCCTTTCACGTTACTGATTCACCAACAATTCTCAATTCTACTCAATCTAGGCTTCCTGAGGCCTTGATTAGTAAAAATACTACACCCATCTCTGCTTTCAACCACATTTCCATTTTCCTGATAGGCTGACTCATCAGTGTAATGAAAGCAAATGAAAAAAAAAAAAAAAGAGAGAGAGAGAGAGAAAGTGAGAGAGAGAGGGAGTTAGAAATGAGATGAAAGCCACTCACCCAACATTGCACAAGCAACATCAACCCTTCGATCTTCTCTTATCACCCTTATAGAATTGTCCTGTCTAAAATTTAAGAACAAAAACAAAAAAGTTTCAGTCTTCTGGCTTTCAGTGTTATACACGTTATTCTCTCTGGCCCAAAAATCTTAGTATAATCTTTTTGACATCATGAAACAGTCAGGACATCTCTTTGCTTATAAAAGCAGCTTCTCATTGCCTTGTGGACAAAGTCAAAACTTTTTTCATGGCTTTCCAGATCTTGTGATTTTACAGATGAGAAGATTGAGCTTTAGAGAGACCAATATAAATTCCTCACAGAGTTAAGCTGTACACTGAACATCTTGAGTTTATTTAACTATAAAGCTAACATTCTTCATTGGTGTAGTCTACAGACTATCTAAGGCTTATCTTTTTAATGAAACTCTCTCATCTAGAACCTGAAAGGAAATTATGGCACACACAGAATGATTTAACTAAAGAGAATGTAACTGAGGAATTATTTACAGAGTTGTAGATAAGGCTATTGGAAACCAAGAAGAGATGATGAGTCACATGTGGGCTTATGATAGCTGGAAGCTGTTACCACTGCTCGAATGGGTAATGTAAGGGGAATGACTGAGTTATCTAGAATGTAGTATGAATGGGAGTTTTGGGAAAAGTCCACCCAACTATATTTATAGGGGAATTAAACCATTTCCAGAGCCACAGAAAAGCATAGAGGAAGGAGCATAATCCCTATATACTCTCTTCTTGTGCCTTTTTTATCTCCTGTTGATGCCTCCCATTGGCCAAAACCAAGAGAAGTTAGAGAGTATGGGAACTCAGGAGTTGCCTTCTTTAGACAGCATAGATCAAGACAAAACAGAGAAGGGTAGAAAATGGATCTGGGGGACAAATAAAGAATAATCCAGAAGCCTTTCTTTTTACCCCCCAGTGGTGTTAGGTGTCCCTCCAAGGAGCTTTCTTTGCATCTTGCCCTTTCTTCATATAAAGTCTTATCACATTCTATAAAAATGTACCCTTTTAAAAAATATTTATTTATTTATTTATTTATTTAATAGAAAGAGAGAGAGCACAAGCACAGGGAGGAACAGAGGGGGAGGGAGAAAGAATTTCAAGCAGACTCAGTGCTAAGTGTGGAGCCCAATGTGGGGCTCAATCTCATAACCCCGAGGTCATGACCTGAGCCAAAACCAAGAGTCGGTCACTTAACCTACTGAGGCACCCAGGTGCCCCTAAAAATGTACTTTTTAATTATCCTAACTCTCCCCTCCCCCCAGCATGTGAGATCGCTAAGAAAATAGATGGATTTGACTTTGTTTTATTTTGACAATTGCATCCCTGGTGACTACAATAATGCATGGGATGTGTTTATTACTGAAGCAATGTTGACTAAAAAAAAATGAATGAGAATGAATATATGTAAATAACAAAGAATCTTTCCAAACTTTCAAACATAACAAACAAATTTTGTCTTGATCAGTGTTAATAGCTCATTAAGATTAGAGAATCTAACATATCTGTATAAGAGGACCTCAGAGTTGTCAATCTGTGTATTAGTGATTTTTCCTGGGGGCTACATTTGCATAGTAAACTCTTTATTACTTGGATTATTTGTTTATTTTGCATGGATTGGGGAATCAGCACTGACAAAATTACAAGAGGAGCTGCTACATTACATTGCATAACTCCAGGAGGGACCATTCATATTATAGTACACATTAGTGGTACTCTCTTGACAGTAATGTTGGAGTCCTAATAAAGTAGCTAAAGTTCTCCCAAACTACCCTCTGGCCACTATCCCTAGTACCACTGTTTTCATTGTTTCCATTGTATTCAAGGAACTGCTGATAGTATTTGTTAAATAAATAAATGAACTAGTACTTGAGTGCTGATAAATCCATACATTTAATTTAAATAACATGGTACCTGGTACACTCTCCACTCACTTGTTACCTATATGTCATCTTGGAATCTACCCAACAGTTACACTTTTATCATAATGTAGCTGCCTGACCAAATCCCAGTTTTTCTCATGTTAAAAACAAGGAAAAAAAGAATGAAAAAAGTTAAGCCAACCACAATAGGTTTGGTAATAATAAAATTAGATAACACTTACAAAGCCCAATGCATAGAACCTAGTATAAGCACAATTAATATTATTCTCTTCCAGATAATTTCTAAATTCTGGAAAAAGAATAAAATTAAGGGCACATTTTTTTCATTATACAGTAAAATACTCTTTAATATCATCACTTCCATTTTTTTCTGGTTAAGACAGCCTGATTAAACACCATACCAAATCTCAGGCATTTCCCATATCCAGGCAATTTGTTTACCTGTATTATTTTCTAATAATTTTGACAAGGAAGACTATCAAAGACATTTATAGTCAGATAAGTAATATTTGTTCCAGAATATCCCTGCATCCCATTCTGTAATTAAACTGTGAATTTGTAAGATATATATATATATATATATATACATATATATAATATATATATAAAATCTTTTAAGAACATTTGTCTACCGATACTTTGAAGAATTAATGAGCTTACTTCTTTGAAAAAAGGAAGGAAGCAAGCAGATTTGGGAGAAGTCCACTTTATGACTTCAGTGAACTGGTTGTGTTCTGATTAAAGAATAATGCTTAGAACTTCATATTGTCAACACAAGGGAAATTAGCATGTCCATATTTGAATTTAGTGCATCATTTGGCATGCAGTATAATACCATAAATATGCTAGTACATGCCTACATAACAATTTGTGGCATGAATCACATGTAATATTTTCTCTGAGTTGGTTATAAAGTACATTTGGAAACCAAAATTAACCAGATGACATTTTATTATGCAGTTGGACTGATGTAATGTAAAATTTAATTACATAATATTTCACACACAGCTGTGACAAAACACATAAGAGCTTCCCAGATTCACCAGTGAAGGTGAAATGAAGATCTTTTGGGGAGGTGATTGAAGTGGGTTGTGCAAGAAGATCTTCCGAACTTACTCTCCTCTGGATAAATGAGAGTCTATTTATATGTCCTGAGGCTCTTTTCTTAAATACTCAAATGCCACTTTCACCAAGTTCCTCTGAGAGAGCAGATATGCTTCAAAGAATCTTTTACAACAAAGCAAAACAAGCAATAAGAAACAAGATAGTTCAACCGAATTGCTTTGAAAAGCATCACAAATAGTTGGTGAGCTCACCCTACTTTAATCCCCCTTGTGTTTACAAAACTTCAGATTTTTGGTATCTAATTGCTAGCAAACAGCAGATAATAAAATGCACTCATCAAACCAAACAGCATTTGAGTTCATTTTGTGGCTCCATTGTTTCTGTCTAAAAACTTCTATCTGAAATGTGCTCAATGAAAAGCCATTTTACACCTAGAGAAATTTAATTAGAATAAAGTGAATGAGCTGCCAATATCATCAATTAAACAAGCATTTATTGAGTCTTACTACTTACCCAGCACTGTGCAAAAAGATGAGGAGATATGGGAGAATGATTTACATCTTACATATCTAGTATATTTCTTTTTTGAAGTTATGTGGGAAACATTCTAATGGGCTACACAAGAGGACATTTGATGCTTACTAAATCCATATTTTAAAGCAAGACTTTAATGAGGCCCCTCCCAGACTGGGCCTTACCTGCTCTCAGTCAGCATCCCTCTCTAGTACAAGGGCTTCTTACTAGCTTCCAAGGTCTTCTGTCAGATGTTTTTGGGCAGGGGATGGAAAGAATGAAACTAGAAGAGCCAAATCACCCTCACAGTCTTTGTACAGGGAGCTTCTTCTCATCAACCTTAGGGTATCTTAACTTGCAACTCAAAGATGCAAAGCTGGCTGGATGTATGGTAAATATGTTAGTAGAGTTGACTCTCAGAAGAATTCTGGGGTGAAATTACACACACAGTGTTCGCAATTCATTAAAGGTAGCAAAATTCTGACAGCAAATCCATAGTGAGAAGATTAAGGGGAGCCAAGGCAGACTTCATTGTCAGTTTCTCCTTAGAAGACTGTCTTAATTCAATTAATCCAAATGCTCATTGGGGTAATTTATTGTCTCCCACACCAAAACTGTCCTTGCAACTACAAAACTGACCTCAGCATTTCTCTAACACTGTATGGTCAACCCTGTTCATGTCATGCCTTTATGTTTCTATTCATAGTGTTTATTCTCCCTACAATATTCATCATATGGAACTCAATTCCTTATTAGGATACAATACCACATTATTTCTTTAGGACAGTCCTCACTGAAGGTTTCTCAGGAGCTCCACTATTAAAGCTTGGTATGGTTATTACAATAAAACATTGGCATCATTTATTTTGTCTGTCTCTGCTAGCACATTGTAGGCCTCTTAAGAATATTTCAGCCTTGGGATGCCTGGGTGGCTCAGTTAGTGAAGTGACTGCCTTAGGCTCAGGTCATGATCCCAGCATCCTGGGATCGAGTCCCACACTGGGTTCCCTGCTCAGCGGGGAGCCTGCTTCTCCCTCTCCCTCTGCCTGACACTCCCCCGCTTGTACTCTCTCTCTGGCAAATGAGTAAATAAAATTTAAAAACAAACAAACAAACAAAAAACAAACATATTTCAGCTTTTTCACCCGTGTGTCACTGGTTTTAAACACCATGCCTGGTACAAGCTAAGTGCTGAACTGAAGAAAAAAATCAACTAAGATATCCCCTCAGCAGAAGTTGTCTTATACCTTTATAAAACTCCAAAACCCAAAGGAAAGGTAGGGATCATTGCATTTAGGGATTGTCAATCATTCCTTTTGCAAGACAAATAACAACCATATTTGCAAACACCACATATGGGAAATGTCTATTTGGGCAAAAAAGCAACAGTATAAACCACTACAGTAATACCTAGTCACCACATGCATTAAGAACGAACTAATATCGCTCTGTTCACTGCAGACCTAGATAAAGTAAATTTCAGATTTTTCACAATTTAAATTTTAATTGTAGATCTACGTACTAAGAAAGCATATCAAGATGGCCAGCCATTGCCTATTTAACTTTTTCAGTTTACAGGCCCTATGTAGGCAGCTGTGTGTACCAGAAAATTCATTAGCTTAATATGTATCTGTATAATTCTCTCAATTGACAATGTAAGCTAAGTTGTACAAACACTCAAATACATGTAGAATAAGGAGCTAAGCCATATATGAATGCAGAGCAAGGCAGGAGAAAGAGTCACATTATGGAAAGAAAAGATAAAATATACATCTTGAGAGACGGAGAAGATGTCTGATCAGTGATAGTGTTCCAGTTTCTATATCCTCTAGCTATACTACTTCTCAGGCTTTGGAGTCTGTGAAATTAAGACGTAAATATTGTTATAATCAAATCCCCCCCTTTTTTTTGTGAGCCAGCTTAAAGTGTTCTCTTATTATCTCAAACAACAAATATTTTAAAGTGGAAAACTGAAACCAATCATTTTATTTTTTTAAAGTAAACCATTTCCAAATCTTGATGGTTATATTTTTATTATTTTGTTTCTATTTCATTATCTTTGGACTCTTGAAAAATTATCTCACCATATTAGTGCAGTGTTCCACCTTCAAAAATACTGATTTCACCCAACCCATTCACTTTGTGCATGAAAAAACTGAGGTCCAATAAGGTTGGGTGGCTTAACAAGGCTAGCCAGATAACACTAAAATGTCAGTTATAGTGCATTATCTCATGCTTGGTCCTGAGATTTGGCATATAATGTCTGTTACTTGCTCTTTATTAAATTGCCTCTCAATGCCAAGTCTTCTCTTCCTTGTATGAATAGAGACTGGGAACAGAGCATGAAGGTATATTGTGCATACTTGAAAATAAAAAAAATAATTTTAAAGATAAAAAATGTATTGGAAGAAATGTCATTTTGTTGTTTTTATGTTCCAGCACCAAATAATCTTGATGTGTAAAGAATATTGTAAGCCTTATTTTGTCATATGTAAGAAAAGAGAATGTAGCTGAATTCTATGTTTCATTTCAGTCCACTACTGCATGGGGACTTCACTGGAAGAAACTAAGTGCCTGAAAAGTAATTTATTAATAGTGGATGAGTTCTGTGTGTTGAGCTCCAGCTGGCACAGCTTACCCTACCCCTGACTGAGTGCTGAGGAGAAGATAAGCTGATAATGCTCTGTGAGCAGACTACCCTCGTTCCTAGACAGTTACAGATAATAGATCATTGGTGCCAACCATATTTATAGGGCAGGGTTTATTTTTAAGTGCGGTGAAATTAAACTAGACAAAAGAGTTCTAGATGCCCATCCTCCCTCCTGCCCAGATAGATAGATCGATAGATAGATAGCCAACAAAAAATTCTCTGAACAGACTGTTGTCAGCCCAGCATTGTGTCACCATGGAAATGTCCACCTGATCAAGTGATGCCCCTAGACCAAGGGGAAAGAAACAGTTTCTGTAACAAGAGGCGCCCACAAGTAGATGGGGGCCTTTCTGGTAAGGGGTGTTCAATGTTTCCTAATGCTGTTCATCCTCCTGCTTCCAACAAATGTTTTGAATCTCAGATAGATCTAGTGTCATATCCTAGCTTTTCTAACTCTCTGTGGTATAAACTTTGATAAGTTACTCAACTACTCTGAGGATCAGTACTTGCCTTATAATGCTGCTGTAATAATCACATGAGGTAATAGATAGCCACTTCTAGCATAGTGGTTGATGTAAACTAAATGTTGAATAAGGGGTGGCAGTAGCTTGTAATATACATGAGGATATCATAACCATAATGAAATAGCTGAATTCACATCTTATTCAATACTTACCAAAAACATACAGTGTGTGTATGTATATATATATATATGTATATATATGTATATATATATATGTATATATATATGTATATATATATATGTATATATATATGTGTATATATATATATATATATATATATACATACAATTTTTAGCCCTTCCGTGTTTTGCTCTCTCATTTCATTGATGATCAGTTTGATATAGAAATATAGGAAGCTGCTATTTTTTTCATAAGAATTCTGAAGACATTGCTGCAATATATTTTATTATCCAGTATTAATGTTGGCAAGTCCAATACTATGTGCATTTACATTGGTTTGTACATGACCTGCTAGTCTCTCTCTCTTTTTTTTTAAGATTTTATTTATTTATTTGACAGAGAGAGAGAGATAACAAGAGCAGGAACACAAGCAGGGGGAGTGGGAGAGGGAGAAGAAGGCTTCCCACCAAGCAGGGAGCCCAATGTGGGGCTTGATCCCAGGACTCTGGGATCATGACCTGAGCTGAAGGCAGATGCTTAACGACTGAGCCACCCAGGTGTCCCGACCTGCTAGTCTCTTTAGAAGGCATTAAGGATTACCTTTTTATCCTTGGTGATTCTAAAACTTCACAGTTCTATGCCTTGATGTGCATGCTTGCATGTTACTCTGTGTGTGTGTGTGTGTGCGCATGCACACAATAGTTTGTTTTTCTTTAGGTTCTTGGTGATCCTTTTGGATTTCCTAGCCTTTATTTTTACTGTTTTCTCTGTTTAAAACTTGTTGAATTAAATGTTGAGCCTCCTGATCAATTTTTTTTTTTATTTGTCTCTCCTATTTTCCATATCTCTCTGCTTTTGGCTTACTCTGTAAATTCTTTCAATGTTATCTTTCTAACTTTCAAATGATTAAGGACATACAGATTTTATTTTATTTATGTATAAATCATTTTCATATTTAAAGATTTTTTCATTTTTATTTGTTCTTTGCATTTTATCATATTCTGTTTGCTTAAATTAGTCTTTTTCATGTTGGAGGATTTCCTGAAACATCTGGTGATTCTTGGCTGTCTATTCAACAAAGTACCAAAACTTGTGTATAGGAGAATTAGTGATGGTCAGGGATCCTCTGTTTATTGTTTACATATACATGCTTGACATTGTCCTGGAAATATCATGTAGGGGTATTTATTGGGATCATTCAGTTTTCTACAGAAAAATCCTCTAATTTCTTGTTTTGGTGTGCATAGGCCATGCTTCCTAAATTTTGTGATTAGGGTGGATAATGAAGAAAATGTCCCACAGTATAATATATAGACCATTACTTTTTTTCACTTTTCTTTAACTGTCTTTCCATCTTAGCTTTGCACTTCGACTAGCATGGCTGAGTGTAAATGTTTTGATTAAATATTTCTATATAGCAAGCTTGTTTTCTCTGGTGAGAAAGAAGAATCAGTGGGAGAGGAAGTAGTAATCTTCCAAGAGTGTGGCATGAAAAGGAAACCTGTGAGATGTTAACTGCTCAACAAAAGAAAAAAATATATATATACACACACATACATAAAGAATCCCCATGTTTTTGCACCTTCCTCACCTCCAAATTCTGAGTCCCTCAAGGGTTCGATAGGGCAAATTACCCAACTTCTTAATAGTCTTCCTCCTTGGAAGCCATTTATGTTTTGACTCCTTCCCTTCTATGGCAGCTACAATTCCTTCATCTGCCACATTTGTTGAAAAAATTAGCCTGCTCTTTTCTCCTTACCTGTCTCATTGTCATTTCAGTAAAGAGTGATTTTACCCAACTCTCTTTTTAATTTTATTTTTTTTAAATCCCAGCATAGTTAACATACAGTGTTATCATAGCTTTAGGTGTATAATATAGTGATTCAGCAATTCTATACATTACTCAGGGCTCATCACAATAAGTATTCACCTTCACCTAATTAACCCATTCCCCCACTAACCTCCCCTTTAGTAACCATCTGTTTGTTCTCTATAGTTAAGAGTGCTTTTTGGTTTGTCTCTCTTTTTTTTCCCTTTTGTTCATTTGTTTTGTTTCTTAAATTCCACATATGAATGAACTCATATGATATTTTTCTTTCTCTGATTGACTTATTTTACTTAGTATTATACTTTCTAAATCCACCCATGTTGTTGTAATTACATTTATAATTTAATTATTATATATATAACATTAATTATAACATTTATAATTTAAAATTACATAAAATGCATAAGTAATGGAAGAAAAAATAGATTGAACTGAGTCTCAAATAAATTTGACAGTAAAATGTTAAAATATCACTATTGAATGGGGTGCATAAAAGCCACACAGATGTTCTCTTACACAAACAGAAAACATAAAGATATACAAAATATGGGTGTGAAAATATAATGGCTACCATAGAAAAAGTAATAGACTTCTCTAAGTCAGGAAAATGAAATATGCCTTTTCACCTTTAAATCATCATGTTCAATACTGGAAAAGGTTAAAAAAAAAAAAAACAGACATGCACATCCTGATGAGGAAAAATAGATGAACACTTTGGAAAAAGAATATGACAAAATAATTTAGGAATTTTTTTTAAGAGAGAGAGAGTAGGTGGGGAGGGCAGAGGGAAAGGGAGAGAAAGAATCTTAAGCAGATTCCACATCCAGTGTGGGGCCCAATGCAGGGCTCGATCTCACAACCCTGAGATCATAACCTGAGCCGAAATCAAGTCTGATGCTTAACCAAATGAGCCACCTAGGTGCCCCAAGAATACTTTTTATACTATTTGCTTTATTAATCCTAATTCTGGCTATCTGTTTTATAGAGAGATAAATATTATAAGAAAAAGTAAATTACACGTAATGAGTGAAGGAAGGAAGATGGAAAGACAGAAAAGGAAAATAAAAGAAAGAAAAAAAATTGGATACCACCTAATGTCTAAGGTATTTTAATACACAGAAATAATATGACTTGTATATGGAAAACTACATGAATTTGTTCAAAATACTGATTTCACATATAAGAAAAATACTATATACTCTGTTATTTTTTAAAATTTAGGCACTAAATTATAGCACACATGCAATATGACCAAAACCATCAGAATGAGTGCTAAAGAAACAGCCCAGAAAGAAATATATTAAAATATATCAAATGGGTGGCTTTGTGTAGTTAAATAAGTGGGCAATTTTTATTTTTCAACTCTTCTGCATTTTTCCAATATTATCTCAAAATTTACATTACTACTAACATTGAAACAGCAAAATAAAAAAATCAATGTTAGGATGAAAAATGCCTATGAGGCTTTTAAGGAAAAGTAGACTTCCACTCCCACCATTTTGAGCCATGCTCTCCTGACCACTTATACACAAACTCAGAACACTAGCTCCTGACAGGCAAGAAGTCCTCCTACTACTGATTTTGTCCTTTAGTAGTTGAGAACACAGGTCTTAGGGTTAGTCTGATGTGTTTCAGGCCTGGATTGTACTCTTATACCAAGAGTTCTCAACACTGGCATTGTTGACATTTTGGGTTCTTTGCTACTGGGGAAGGGATGTTGTCCTGTACATTTTAGAAGGTTTAGGATGAGCATCCCTGGACTCTACCCACCAGATTCTAGTAGAATATCCTCAATGACAACTAAAATGTTTCCAGTCATTGCCAAATGTGACTTGATGTGCAAAGTCACCATCATTTGCAAATGAATGTCTTGCTAGTTACATGGCTTTAGAAAAGTTATCAACTTTTTATTTCCTTTTATAAAATTAGGCTACTAATACATTACTCTCAGAGTTGTGATTATTAAACATGTTTGGGAATTTAATCATTGTTATTGTTCTTTTACTCATTGTTATTGTTATGGGTTGAATTGTGTCCCTCAAAAATATGTACTTTTAAGTCTTAACCCTCAGTAACTCACAATGTCGCCTTATTTAGAGACAGGGTCTTTATAGATGTAATAGAGTTAAAATTAGACTTTTATGGTGGACCTTTGTCCTATATGATTGGTGTCATTATCAAGGAGGGAAGTTTGGAGACATACACGCATATAAGAAAAATAGCTGGAGATGAAGGCAGCTATCAGAGTAATATTTCTACAAGCCAAACATGTCAAAGGTTGTCAGAAAACCACTACAAGCTAGATGAGAGGCATGGAATAAATTCACAACCCTCAGAAGGAAAAAAACCTGTGGACACCTTGATTTTGGACTTCTAACCTTTCTAAGAGAGTCAATAAATTTTTGCTGTGTAGCCACCCATTTTATGGTACTGTTATGGCAGCCCTAGCAAACTAATGTAAGTATTATATTAAATACAATAAGTATTTATTGTCGTTGTTGTTATCATTACTACTTCTCCATTAATCTACCTATATTTCATAGCAGCTAACTCCTGTGTAGCTATTAGTAGAATGTTAGAGATGCCTTTGGCTTGGCAGTAAAAGATAAGAAAAAGAAAATAAAACTGCTTGAATTCGATTATGGTTCTTCAATATCCAGCATCAGGATTTATTGTAAAAGTATGAAATGCTGCTGGATCCTAATTCAAGTTATAAATGATAGAAAGTTAAAATTTTGTCCTCATTTCCTTAGAGTGACTCAGTTTTAGAAAAAGTCACAGGAACTTGAATAGTTGCCTCAGACATTTTTTAGATAGAGTGTAACTGTTGATCACAGATAAAGTCTCTGAGGAAAATGACTTTTTTGGGGGTAGTTGGAGTGAAAATTGGATACATGCATTCTAGTCCTGCTATAGGACTTACCACAAGTCGGTTTACTTTTATGGACATTAATTTTCTCAACTATGTAATTTGAGATGGTTATGCTAAATGACCTATAGGTTTCCTTGAAGCACTGATGGTTATATTTTTATAGAGAGAAATAGCAAGCAGAAAAGAAACAAGAGGCAATGATACCAACTTTGGTTGCCTCTCTAACATGTAAGTACATATATAATACTTATTTATTTCAGTTAATGTTTCTTGAAAGATGTAAACATGTCACACACACACAAGTAAATTCTGGATTGTGCAATCATCTGTATCTATGTACCATAGAACATCTGAGTAAAGTCACCTTGGGAGAAAATGCATGTAGTCTTTCCAAGAGCTCTGGCACAATGCAAGAGTATCTACATATACTGAGAATCCTACAGAATGACTGCCCTAAGGATTAACCTTATAAATGTCATCATCTTCAGTTCAGGGTAATAAAAATAAATAAATATTAACTTTCCAGTTTTACATAATTTAATTTCCCCTCCTGTTTTTTGGGTTAAAATCCATTTCATTGGTGGTATGAAAAAAGTATGTTTATATGTCCTTAAAACAGAAACCAACTAAAAACCTCTCACAAAAGACCAAACTACCAAAACCAATGGGATAAATGCTCTATATACATATATATACCTTTCAAACAACATTATTCACAAGAAACTAAGGTTCAAATAGTATATCTCCCCAAGTGTCACTTGGCTATATTCTAAAATTATCAAATGTTTTTGTTTTTTTTTCTCCCCTTCCTTAGGATACCGTGTTAAAGGGAACATAGATTATAATGGTGATGGTGATGATGGATGGATAGATAGATGATAGACAGATAGATAGCTATAGATAGATAGGGAGACAAACACAGTCACCAAACACTTTGTTTACATAATGTCACTTAGAAATATTTGGAGGTAACATCTTTTTGTTTTAACTTTTCTTTTAGGGCCAAAAAGGATTCAAACAAAGCTCACATGTAAACATACAGAGACTGTATATATATATATATATATATATATATATATATATGCTCCAAACATGATGTGTTTCTGTTCTAATTGAAATTTAATATTTTAATCTAACCTTTTAATTATGCCAACTTGCCAACTTGCTATGTACCTGATCTGGACATATTGCTGAGATCTTTGGAAAAACAAAGAAACAAACAAAACCAAGCAAAACAAACATTTAAAAAAGGTAAAACCCAGTCCTAACATGAGACATCTGTCTGCATCTCTTGCTACCTGTTCCTCTGACCCTAAAATACGCACACACACAAAGACACACACAGAAAGAAAAGCAAAGAGGCAAAAACCCACAAAATACATAGTCTTAACATAGTTGGTAATTTTCTCACTTTGGAGTGCTACTGCCTACCACAGATTTCTGCCTCACCTGTCTCCCTGGACTTTGAGATACCCCATCCATCTGGACTTTCTCTTCTTTCAGTGTCCTTCCTTAGATGGGACCTCTTGGTTCCCCAGTGATAACTAAACACTCTGGTTCAGTACTAACTTAGAATTGCTTTTGACATCAAATGATTCTCTTGAAACTCAGCAACCTGGGTTTGTTCATCTGTCTTAAGTTTATTCCAACAAGTCCTACTGAAACATTCCCACTACATGATATTAGAATATGTCTGAAAAACCACAGGTGCTGAGTGTATCCAGTTAGGCAAAATAATAAACCGATATTTTTTGTTCTTGTTTTTCCTTCCCCTCCTCTTTCCATTAACAAAGTATCATTTCTATAGGTAGAAGTTGACACAGGATAAAATCTGCACCTGTGTCATAAGAGAGACAACTGGAAGCAGTCCATATAGATTTTTATTTAATGTTAGTAAAGTTGTATCTTGGAAGAGTGTGTTTTTTAGCCATAGAACACAACGGAGTATTCATGTCAGTGAGGGTGAACATCCAGAATACATTATAATCACTTATGGCACCAACTGTCTTCTCTAGTAAAAGTCTAAAGGACAATGCAATTGAAATCATATTCACTCTATTCCCAGTCGATTAGTTTTCTCTCTCAAGAGGTGAATTATATCAGAAGATAAAATAAGTTTTTATTTGAATGCATGAATTTACTCACATAACCCCAGCACTGAGAAATGCAGTGCAGATTTTTGTGTCTCTCATAATCCTCATTATGTTGTCAGATTTTATTTTTCTAGTTATTAATTGTAGCACCCATTAGTCCACAAGTGACGTTCTTTGTCAACAGCATGTGTCACAGATTGTAATTTGGTGAAGTCATGTGATAGTACATGGAGCTAGTACAAGGAGAAAACATCAAGAGGCTGAGAAGCAAGTTTATGTGATTCTCTCACTGCTGCATCCAAGTTGCCTGGCATAGTGCCTGACAAAATACAAGGTGCTTCCTGAATTTTTTTTTTTAATTAAATAAACTGATAAATGAGTAAGTGAACTTCAGTGATGGCATTTTGTATTTTGTTGTTATTTTCAAAATACGTTAAATGTGAAATTCTTTTTCTTGCATCTCTCCCACCCCTCTTTTGTTAGAGTCTTGAGGGTTTCCCAATTTTAGGCCTAAAAAAGGCTCATCAATAAATATTGAATGGGGGCACCTGGGTGGCTCAGTCAGTTAAGCGTCTGCCTTCAGCTCAGGTCATGATCCCAGGGTCCTGGGATCAAGCCCCGCGACGAGCTCCCTGCTCAGCGGGGAGCCTGCTTCTCTCTCTCCCTCTGCCACTCTGCCTACTTGTGCTCTATCTCTCTGTCAAATAAATAAATAAAATCTTTAAAAAAAATAAATATTGAATGAATTGTGGTTCCTGATTCTTAGACTGTATCCCTGATATTCTGTTCTCACCCAGCACGTTTCCCTTAGTCAATTTGAATTATGTCAATGGTCTCAGCTATCATGCCTATGCAGAAAACTTCCAAATAAATGTCTTCAAATCAGATTCTCTCTGACCTCCAAATCTGTATGTAGCTCTGCCAACTTGCCATCTATTATGACACTGGCTCCCAGACAATATTTTCAAAACCCACTTTTTTCATGTTCTCCATCCGTGACCACTGTGTCATATTTCAGACCCTTGCCATTTGGCCTCTTGACGCTAGTCATTGTCTCTTGCTTCTGCTTTTTACTTTCTTTAACCCATCTTTGAATTGATGACTATATTACAGTTTGTTAATTCACTGTCTTGTTGGCATCCTTTGGTTGTTCATGATGATATATATTATAATTTGAATCTTTATCAAGATCTACAAGCCTCTTCATGATAGAACCATGTCTCCCTAAGCACTTCATCTTTGACTTGATAATTTGGCAATTCCCAGTGACTTTATGGTTATTTGAAATATATTTGCATTTTTCTAGACAATTGAACATGAGAATCTGTCCATCTGGAATGCTCTTTTAAACTTATCTATGTAGCAAAATGCTTTTGTCTATTAAATCTCATCTCAAATATTTCCTCCTCTGGGATGACTTGACTGACTCTAGGAAAGATTGTGAGATTACATTTCCTGCACATCATGTGTATTTATCCAGATCCTCTAAAATTTTAGTGAGTTTGAGTAGAGGTGTATGAATTTAGGGAGTCCTTGGATGAATGCCCTGGGGAGGTGGGGAGGATGTTCTGCATTTCCCACAGAAAATTTGGTATATAAAGCCATGTGCTCATACTTAAACATTTGCATGAAACAGTGCCAAGATTAAAATTAAAAAAAATTAACTGAAACTCAAATTCTAAATAATGGAGTTGAGAAGGTCACAGTTACTGAGTTACAGAGCCAAAAGAATTAGCCAAGGGGAGAAACCAGGAAAGTCAAGTGAATAAATTAGTAGAAGGAGGCAATCACCAGGGGCTGTACATAAGTTCTGAACTTAATATTATCTAACACTATTGCAAATATTGTCCCCCTCCCTATCTGTGTCTATTTGTTGAGAAATGTCCACATAGAAGGTGAGATACATAGCAAAGAGATACCTCCATTACATAACCATCTTCATGGTGATTTCATAATCCCTAAATCATGTATTTCCTCCTTGAAAATAGAGATGGAGTTTTATTTATCATGTTAATTCTGTATTTATCCAAGATATGAGCCAGACTAAGTGGCAATGAATGTTGGTTAAATTAATGAATGAAAAGTTATCATCAGTCTGCAACAAGAAAATCACCCAAATAACTGAATGGTAGTATAGTTATACGAACACTTCCCAGAAGGTTCTATTGAAACATTTTACTGACCTAGCTAAATTGGGTGATGCTAGCTCCTTTTCTCCTCCTATCCATGTCTCTGCATCTCTTCACCACATTTCACATAAGCAGCATCCTAAGAGGCACTCAGTAAACCTTTAATGACTTTGGAGATGCATTACCAAAGAAGTGATGTTGTGAGAAGAATGATTTCATGCTGAATTGCACTCACTTCTGGCAGGGGCTTACACTATTTCTTGAAACAGTGGGCACTCCAAAACTGCAGCTAAGAAAGACAGCAACTGCAGGGAGATTCCTGTCCCTGCTGATGATGGAAGGGTTTTCAGAATGAAGCTTATTGATCCTTGATAAGTGAACGTTACAACTGTGAATTCTCACTCCATGATATTGAAGTTTAAAACCCATTCTAAAAGATGTTATGCATAACCCACTGACTCTATTGAAAAAATTGATGAGAATTCCCCATCCCTTAGTGATATATTCCTGGAAAGGTTTTTTTTTTTTTTTTTTTCCAGAATGTGAGCTCATTTTGAGAGAGTCACATAGTTACCTATCTCTTAGGGAAGCAGATCCATTAGGCAATAATCTTTAAGGACGGAAGATGCCAGCACTCTCACTTGCCAAAATAAATTGCTTGCTAGCATTTCTGCTTTGAAATATTCTTAGGTAGCTTTTGCTTTATAATTCAGCTGTTACCAAAAGTTGGAAGCTATATTATTGTTAATTACATTTCTTTTTAATTTTTTTATTGATTTATTTGAGAGAGAGAGAGAGAGAAAACGAGCAGGGGTAAGGAGCAGAGGCAGCGGGGGAAGCAGGACCCTGGGATCACGACCTGAGCCGAAGGCAGACGCTTAATCTACTGAGCCACCCAGGTGCCCCATGTTAATTACATTTTCTCAAAGCAAAAAGAGATGTGATTCAGGATCATAGAATTTCATGTTCCAGAGAAGCCTCAGAAATTACCTCATGCTGCTGCGATACCTGAATTCCTGCCTAGACATTCCTCCATGAGGCTTTTGTCAGGGTCCTACCATTGGCAGAATGTACTATTGCTGACTCTCACACAGCTGATCTGTGATTTTAGGCAAAATGGCCTTATTGTTGTAGATACAGACAACGTGTGTGGACATAGAGGTCAGTTTCAGTAACTTAAATGATCATAGCTTCTGTGTAAGCTATCTGATTGAGATTTAACTGGTATTTATTGAACGTTTATTGTATGGCAGGCACAGAGTTGATGCATTTCCATACAGTTACATTTAACTTTCACAACAATTTTGCAAGTTTCTAATATTGTTCCAATTTTTAAAATGTTGAAATTTAAGCACAGATGATTTAAGTGTTTTGCCTAAAATGACAAAGATGAAGTAGCAGAGAAAGGATTAGGAACTAAGTTTCCTGATTCCAATATTAATGTTATTTCCTATGCTCTCAGCATGTACCTCTCATTCATTCTGTTTTTACTTGATAGGATTTAACACATCATGCTCAGATCATGCTCAGTGATTTCTCTTCATTATCTCTATTTTCCAAACTTCTTATTAAATAATTTAATAAATACCTCAAATATGTGTGTATATATTATATATTATATGTAATATTTATATGTATATATATGTAATCTCATATTACAAAAATTATTTTTCCCATTATTAAAACTAGGGGTCCAGCAAGTTACCAACTGCTTTTGTAAATAAAGCTTTATTGAAACACAGCCACACTCATTTATTAATTTCCTGAGGCTGCTTTTGTCCTGTAATGGTAGAGCTGAGTACTTGTAATAGAGACTTGGAGACTTTATAGCCTGCAAAGCCGAAAATATTTACCACTGGTGTTGTCCAGGGTCTTTCCACAGAGTTGAAATTCTGACCCTAAACACAGCCCCTGTATTGGTGTTGTTTCACCTGTTTGGCCTCTTTGCTTGATTGTACCAAGATGGCCCTGGATAATGATGATGTACTTTGCACATTTTAATTCAATGTGTTATCTGAAATGTTTGCTCACCTTGGTTTAAACCATGGGAAATCATTTATTTCCCATGGAAAATCATTTTCATTTGTGTATGTACATATAGGGATGCATACATGTGTACTTTAAAATGTTAATAAAACCTTTTTTGGAAAAAGACTAGGTGGAAACAAATGCTTGCATATGAAGATCTTATCTATATAAGGATATATATGTCTATCTATCTATCTATCTATCTATCTATCTATCTATCTATCTATCT
>NW_023270469.1:21458724-21545473 GCF_011800145.1 Mirounga leonina | reverse complement strand
TCTATCTATCTATCTATCTATCTATCTATCTATCTATCTATCTATCTATCTTGACCTATGTGTTTCAGCCATTTCTCATGCTCCACCTTTTATTCCAGCCATTACTGCAATAACAAGCTTTGCAAGTTAGAGTTGATTGTCTCAGCTGAACTATATTTCTCTCTCTTAGTGTCTTACGATTTTTCTGATGTCAAAGTATGGGATATCAGGAGGAACCTAACCCCTTGAATGCACAAACTTGGAAGATCAAAGGCAATAACAACCCATGGTCAAGTCTTGACTAATGCAGTAGAAGAACTGGGTACTCCCTTTTCTGTCCCCAGGTGGACAACTCAGAGGTGCATTCCACATGAGTCTTTAAATGTTCTCAGAAATAGAGGCCCAGGTGCCTATAACGATAATAACGTTTGATGATGTACTCTTTGATTGGCTTTTTCTTCTTCCTTATTTTCCCTTTCTAGTTCCTCACTACTAATCTCTAGGATCACTTTCAAAAATAAACTAACTATATACACACACACTCAAGCACACAGGATATAGAACAATATATGCATCGATGTTGTATATACTTAGTTGAGAAGTGGTGAATGAGAAATACACTTCCAATAATTTCCCTTTACCACAATATCCTTTAATATGCATATATTTTCCCAAGGCAGTTGGATGAGCCATCTGAATCTTGTTCACAATAGCATTTTAGAAAATAACTATTAAATATCCAGAGTTGCCACTGAAAATAAAAACTATGTTTAACTCACAGTATATATAGCATTATATAGCTTAAATGTAATGTGTGTGTTGATAGAGGTGGGTGGGGGTAAGTACTCATAGGTATGCATATACACCAGAGCATTACACAAAACACATTTTTAATATTATGCATATTCTTGCATATATTAAAAGTACTATAATTTTACATTACATAGTAAGATACTTTGTTACAATATACGAAATAAAATTATTTGAAACCCAGATATATATATCTATACATATATGTAGATATATAAATAAATAGAGATATATAGATATACAGATATAGATATAAAAGTTTTTGAAACCCACATATATATTTCCCTGTTTTGTGTTTTATCCAGTATTATATGTCACATCCTATACCTATCTAGCTAGCTAGCTATCATCTATCTATCTATATAAATTTAAAATAGAAAAAAAAATACTAATATAAAAACAGTGGTATATTTTTGACCAAGCCTATGTGACTAGATTTATTAGAATTTGATTTGTTAAACTTTTGTTGCTAGGTTCACATATTTTAAAAATTGTTACTGTTACTCTTCATTTTTTTAGAAAGAGAAACAAGGGCAATATAAAATATACTGTGTTATAAAGTTGCTGTTTTGTGGAAATATTAAAGTCCCTTCTAGTTGCACAGTGTCTCCTATCAGTGAAGAGTAAAATGGTATTTATCAGTCATGTGTGAATATAACTAGCATTGCCAAGTATAATAGACAACAGATTCTACCCTAAGTTTAGAGAAGACATAGACATGTTCCTCAAAATGATGTTTTTTATACTCACCTTCCATAAAATCCAATGTCATAGTATTATATCTTTACTCTGTGTAAGAATTTTCATGTCAGACCAGGAAATTACGTCTCCTGCTATAAAATCTGTCCTTGATCCACAAAAAGAGAGGCTTCTGGAGAAAATATGGTTCTCCAACATGGGTTAGTGTGATGGGGAGATTACAGAGCCTAGAGTCAGATCTCTCATAAGTCGAAGTCTGGAGTGTATGAATGTGTGTGCATCCTTCTCTGACCCTCTGTCTCAATCTCAGTGGGTTAGTTTTCTCTTGCTGCTGTAACAAATTACCACAAAGTTAGTGGTTTAAAAGAATACAAATTTATTATCTTACAGTTCTGTAAGTCAAAAGTCAGATATGGATCTCATTGGGCTAAAATCAAGGTTATCAAGAAGATTACATTCCTTCCTGGATTCCGTGACAGAATTGTTTTCCTAGACTGCTCTGTTTTCTAGAGGACACCCACATTCCTTGGTTCCTGGGTCCCTTGCTCTATATCAAAGTCACTAACATAGCATCTCTTTCACCATTCTTCCATAATAACATCTCCTTCTGACCACAGCTGGGGAAGATTCTCCACTTTTAAAAACTCATGTAATTACATCGGGCTCATTGACCCATGTAATTAGAGATCTCACCCAGAATTTTCCCATGTCATGGTCCATAATTGTAATCATGTTGAATAAGTCATTTTTGTCATGTAAAGTAACATAGTCACAGGTTCTGTAGATTAGAATATAAATATCTTTGGGGAGGGGGGCATGATTCTACCTACCTCACTCTGTGCTGAGATTTAAAATATTTGTTTCCAGTCAGCTGGGAAGATGGTGGAGTAGGAGGACTGTAGGCTTGCCTTGTCCCACAGATAAAACTAGATAACACCCATATCAGTGTAAATAACCCAGAAGATGACCTGAAGACTGGCAGAACAAACCCTACAACCAAAGACAGGGAAGAAGCCACATCACAGGAGGGAAGGGCAAAGACAAGGTCTGGGAGTGAAACAGACTGTGGCCATCTGTGGTGAGGAGGAAGCCAGTGGTGTGAAGGACAGAAAGCAGACTTTCATACAGGGGAGTCCATTAATGTGGAGGCCTAATTGCTGTAATACATACCTTTGAAAATGAGAGTGACTGAGTTTCATGAGTTCTTAAAACCAGTGGGACTTAAAGCTTGGAATTTTAAAAATCAGTGGGCTTACTTCTGGGAGAGCCTGGACTGCTTCAGGAAGTAGAGCCCCCACCCTTAAAGAGACAGAATGACAAACAGCCTGTGTGGATAAAGCACAGAACCAGCAGTTTGAAAAAGGTTGAGGCACGTGTGAGGGAAAGTGATTTGCTCATCTCAGTGTGCTGACCAGAGAAACAGGGATCATGGGAAGTCACCCTTCAGGAACAAAGAACCTGGCCAGCACCATTTCCCTCCACTGACCCCACACCCAGCATAAACAATGGCCACCTTCAGGAAGCAGAACAGCACCAATACTACTTACCTAACTTGCTTGCACCAAGCCGCCCTACCCACACTTTGTGGGATCTGCCCTTCCCAGCCATACTCCTCTCAGTCCTGGCATTGCAGGCCCCTTCCCAAGAAGACCTGCATGAACTCTGCCAACACCACATCTCCTGACTTGTGCATTTTGCCAGACCTGAGTTCTGGGGGCAGCAGGGGCATGTTTTGTTTTGTAAGCAGGCCATGGCACATGTCTCTGCCCACAATAGGAAAAGAAGCCTCTGCAGACAACTGGACTGAAGGAAAAGGAGGCCAAGACTCAACAGCAGAGTACATGCAACACACACAGCAGATACTCCCTGAAGCACCAGGCCATGGGGAACAAGGGATACTCACTGCATTGCAGGGCACTAAAGAAACTCTTTTTCATAAGGCTATTACTGTTAAGAGCAAGAGAAGGAGCTGACTTTCTTAACACACAGAAATAGACATAGAAAGTCAGACAAAATGAAGACACAGAGAAATATCTCCCAAATGAAAGAACAGGACTGAACCACAGCAAGAGACAAAAGTGAAACAAATTAACATGCCTGATAGAGAATTTAAGGTATTATTCATGAAGATACTCACTGGACTGGAGAAAAGAGTAGAGGACATAAGTGAGACCCTTAACATAGAGGTGAAAAGAACCAATCAGAGATCAAGAACACAATAAACGATATTAAAAATAAACTTGATGGAATAAATAGCAGCTTAGATGAAGCAGATGAATAAATTAATGACCTAAAAGACAGAGTAATGGAAAGTACCCAAGCTCAGCAAACAGCTGAAAGAAAATCATGCAAATTGAGAATAGTCTTAAGGAACTCAGTGACTGTGATCAAGCATAATAAGATCCACAATAAATGGATCCCAGAAGAAGAGAGAAATAAGGGGGCAGGAAATTTATATGAAGAAATAATAGCTGAAAATTTCCCTAATCTGGAGAAGAAAACAGGTATCCAGATCTAGGAGGCAGAAAGATCCCTCCCCCCACAAAATTCAACCCAAGGAGGTCCACACCAAGACATATAGTAATTAAAATTTAAAGTAGAAACAAGTAAATAAATGAATATACATATTCATTTATGAGTGTGTATATATATAATTTATATGAAAGCAACAATAGAAATAAAGACAGGTACATAGAAAAGAAACCCCATAAGTCTATCAGTGGATTTCACATCAGAAACTTTGCAGGCCAGAGGGGAGTGACATGGCATTTTCAAAGTGCTGAAATGGAAAAATCTGCAGCTAAGGATATTCTATGAAGCAAGGCTATCATTTAGAATAGGAGGAGAGATAAAGAGTATCTCAGACAAACAAAAACTAAAGGAGTTCATAACCACTAAACCAAGACTACAAAAATTATTAAAGGGGGATTCTTTGAGTGGAAAGGAAAGACCATGAGTGAGAGGATGAAGAGTGAAAGAAAAAAAGCAAAAAGCAAAAAGCAAACAAACAAACAAACAAACAAAAAAACACAAGAAAAAACACACACAAAACCCCCCCACAAAAACAGTAAAAATAATTATTTCAGTAAAAATCAGTCAAGGGATTCATAAAATGAAAGGATGCAAAATATGACATCACATACCTAAAAAGTGGTGAAGGAAGAGTAAAGAATGGGTTCAAACTTAAGCAACCATCAACTTAAAACAGACTGCTATATGCAGAAAATGTTATGTACAAATCTAATAGTACCGCAAATCAAAACCAGTGATAGATATGCAAAGAATAATGAGAAAGGAATCCAAGTATATCACTAAAGAAAGCCAACAAACCATAAGATTAAAAGAAGAAAGGATGAGAGAAAATCTTTAGAAACAACCACAATGGCAAGAAGTACATATCTATCAATAATTATTTTAAATGTAAATGGACTAAATGTTCCAGTCAAAAGACAAAGGGTGACAGAGTAGATAAAAACACAAGACTCATCTACATGCTGCTGACAAGAGACTCATTTCAGGCCAAAAGACACCTGCAAATTGAAAGTGAGGGTATGGAAAAACAATTATCATGCAAAAGGATACCAAAAGAAAGCTGGAGTAGCAATTGGACAACACAGACTTTAAAAGAAAGACTATAACAAGAGACAAGGAAGGACACTATATAATACTAAAGGGGACAATCCAACAAGACGATATAACAATTTTAAGAATTTATGCACCCAGGCGCCTGGGTGGCTCAGTTGCTTAAGCGACTGCCTTCAGCTCAGGTCATGATCTCAGGGTCCTGGGATCGAGTCCCACATCGGGCTCCCTGCTCTGCGGGAAGCCTGCTTCTCCCTCTCCCACTCCCCCTGCTTGTGTTCCCTCTCTCGCTGTGTCTCTCTCTGTCAAATAAATAAATAAAATCTTTAAAAAAAAAAAAAAGAATTTATGCACCCAACATGGGAGCACCCAAACACACAAAAGAGTTAACAACAAACATAAAAAAAAATAATCAATAGGAATGCAATAGTACTAGGGAACTTTAACACCCCATTTACAGCAATGGACAGAACCATCCAAACAGAAAATCAATAAGGAAACAGTGTCTTTGAATGACGTACTGGATCAGATGGATTTAAGAGACATATTCAGAACACTCCATCCTAAAACAGCAGAATACAAAGTCTTTTCAAATGCACATGGAACATTCTCTAGAGTAGATTATATATTAGGCCACAAAACAAGTCTCAACAAATTCCAAAAAAAAAACTGAATCATACCAGGCATCTTTTCTGACCACAATGTTATGAAACTACAAATGAACCACAAGAAAAAATCTGGAGAAGGCACAAATACATGGAGATTAAATAACATGCTATTAAACAATGAATGGGTCAACCAAGAAATCAAAGAAGAAATAAAAAAAAATTACATGAAAACAAATGAAAAGGAAAACACAACTGTCCAAAATCTTTGGGATGCAGCAAAAATGCTTCTAAGAGGGAAGTTTATAGCAATATGGCCCTATCCCAAGAAGCAAGGAAAATCCCAAGTAAGCAACCTTACTTTACATCTAAAGGAGCTAGAAAAAGAAAACAACAGAACAAAACCCAAACTCAGGAAAAGGAAGGAAATAATAAAGAGTGGAGCAGAAATAAATTATATAGAAGCTAAAAACAAAAACAATAGATCAATGAAACTATGACCTGGTTCTTTGAAAAGATCAACAAAATTGATAAACCTCTAGCCAGACTCATTTAGAAAGAGAGGCAGACAGAAAGACAGAGACAGAGACAGAGAGAGAAACCCAAATAAACAAAATTACTGATGAAAGAGGAGAATAAAACCAACACCATAGAAATACAAACAATCATAACAGAATATTACGGAAACCTATATGCCAACAAATCAGACAACCTAGAAGAAATGGATAAATTACTAGAAACATATAACCTACCAACTGTAGCAGGAAGAAACAGAAAATTTAGAACAGACTGATCACCAACAATAAAATGGAGTCAGCAATCAAAAAACTCCCAAAGAACAAAAGTCCAGGACCAGATGGCTTCACAGGAAATTCGACCAAAAATTTAAAGAAGAGTTAATATCCACTCTTCTCTATCTATTCCAAAAAGTACAAGAGGAAGGGAAACTTCAAATTCATTCTCTGAGGCCAGTATCACATGGATACTAAAACCAGATAAACACACCACACAAAAAAAGAGAAGTAGAGACCAATATCCCTCATGAATATAGATGCTACGATCCTCAACAAAATATTAGCAAACTGAATCCAACAATATATTATATCATATACTACGATCAAGTCGGATTTATTCTTGGGCTGCAAGGGTGGTTCAATACTTACAAAATAATCAAGCAATTTAACATACCACATCAATAAGAGAAAGGATAAAAACATATGCTCATTCCAAAAGATTCAAGAAAAGCATTTGATAAAGTACAACATCCATTTATGATAAAAATCCTATCTATGCAAGGTGGGTCTAGAGGGAATATATCTCAACATAATAAAGGCCTTCTGTGAAAAACCTGTAGCCAACGTCATACTCAGGGGTGAATAACTCAAAGTTGTTCCTGTAATGTTAGAACAAGACAAGGTTGACCACTCTCACCACTTTTACTCAACATAGTAATGCAAGTCCTAGCCACACCAATAACACAAGAAAAAGAAATAAAAGGAATCCAAATTGGTAAGGAAGAAATAAAACTCTCTTTTATGCAGATGACATGATACTATATATAGGAAAACCTGAAGACTCCACCAAAAAACTACTAGAACTGATAAATGAATTCAGTAAAGTCAGAGGATACAAAATCAATGCACAGAACTCTGTTGCATTTTTATACACTAATAAAGAAGCCACAGAAAATTAAATTAATAAAACAGTTTCATTTATAATTGCACCAAAAACAATAAACTATCTAGGAATAACTTAACCAAAGTGGTGAGAGACATGTACTCTGAAAACTATAAAACACTGATGAAAGAAATTCAATACAACACAAAGAAATGGAAAGACATTCCATGGTATGGGTTGGAAGAACAAATACTGTTAAAATGTCTATACTACCCAAAGCAGGCAATAATCGCTCTGACATTAGATGTAGCAATATTTTTCTAGATATGTCTCCTGAGGCAAAAATATGTCCTGAGGACATAAAAGCAAAAATAAACTACTGGGACTATACCAAAATGAAAAGCTTCTGCACAATGAAGAAAACAGTCAACAAAACAAAAGGCAACCTAGTGAATGGGAGAAGACCTTTGCAAATGACATATCCAATAAAGGGTTAGTACACAATGTATATAAAAACTTATACAACTCAACATTCCCAAAACAAATAATCCAATTAAAAAATGGGCAGAAGACATGAATAAACATTTCTCCAGAGAAGACATGCAGATGACCAACAGACACATGAAAAGATGCTCAACATCACTCATCATCAGGGAAATGCAAACCAAAACTACAATGAGATATCACCTCACCCTGGTCAGAGTGGCTAAAATCAAAAACACAAGAAACAATAAGTACTGGCAAGGACTGGAGAAAAAGGAACCTTGTATACTGTTGGTAGGAATGTAAATAGGTGCAGCCACTCTGGAAACCAGCATGGAGGTTCCTTAAAAAATTAAAAATAGAACTATTCTATGATCTAGTAATTGTACTACTGGGTATTTACCCAAAGAATATAAGAACACTAATCCAAAGGGATACATGCATCCCTATGTTTACGGCAGCATTATTTATAATAGCCAAACCATGGAAGCAGGCCAAGTGTACATTGATTGATGAATGAATAAAGAAGTGGTATATACACACACACACGCACACACGCACACACATGCACATACACACAATGTATTATTATTCAGCCGTAAAAAAAGAAATCTTGCCATTTGGAACAACATGGATGGAGCTTGAGAGTATAATGCTAAGCAAAATAAGTCAGAAAAACACAAATACCATCTGATCTCACTCATTTGTCGAATTTAAGAAACAAAACAAAGAACCAAAGGAAAACAAGAGACAAAGATAGAGACAAATCAAGAAACAGACTTTTAACTATAAAGAACAAACTGATGGTTACCAGAGAGGAAATGGGTGATGGGATGGGGGAAATAGGGAATGTGGATTAAACAGTATACTTAAGGGGCACCTGGGTGATTCAGTCAGTTAAGCATCTGCCTTCAGCTCAGGTCATGATCCTGGAGTCGTGGGATCGAGCCCCATGTCGGGCTCTCTGCTCAGCGGGGGTCTGCTTCTCCCTCTGTCTCTTACTCGTGCTCTCTCTCTAATATAAATAAATAAATCTTAAAAAAAAAAAACAGTATACTTAATAATGATGAAAATAAACAATAGGAAAAAAAAAGATCAAAGACCTAATGCATGAAAAACTAAAAACCAACTATTTGCTCTATAGTAAGTAATGCCTTATTGAAATACAATGCCAGTAATAAAGGCTGATTGTTACTTCATGCATAAAATAAAATAAATAAAATACTTGTTTCATAGAACTACAAGATTGATTCAATAAGATGACATGAGTAAAACTAACTAACTAACTAAATAAATAAATAAATATTCAATATTTGGCTATTATCACACATGCTTGTTTATTTACTTTTGTCACTGAATATGTGTCATGACTTTTGTTCTGTCAAAAACCCAAATCATAAGACACAGTAAAATGGTTGTGATTTTAAGCTGTCAAATTTCAAAGTAATTTATTCTTTGCAATTGATAACTATTTAAGAGTGAAGGTAAGGATGATCTTGAATTCTTAAGAAGTCCATGAAAGATGGTGGAGTGTAAGGCAGTATTTCAGTCTATGATTCAAGTTATATGGAGATTGGGAGTAAAAAGACCATGCATTATCAACATAGAAAGATTGAGTCCTCCCTAAGTTTTAAATTTAGTTTTGAGGAATGCTGACTCTGAGATTTCAATATAGCAAGGGCATATATGTGCTAGGTGATCTTTGTTTGTTTATTATGTAGGAGGATAGTAGCCCAGAAGGAAGGAAGGAAGGAAGGAAGGAAGGAAGGGAAAGAGTGGGGATGGAAGGAGGAAATAAGGAAGGAAGCAAGCAGAAAAGCAAGCAAGCAAGAAAGGGGAAGGGGGCAGGAAAGAGGAGGGAAGGAAAGTCAGATAGATGTTTAGGTTGAGAAGCAAATAAGTATGTAGGTTAAATGAACCAGGATCTAAATAATCAGCTTCCTACTGGCTGAAAGGGCCAGTTCTTGGAATCTGTCTTCTAGTAGATATACCTTACTTCTTAAACCATCAAGATGCACAGAATGTCATTCAAACTTTATAGAAAGTGTGGTGCCTCTCAAGGACTGCATGGGTGCTTTCTGGTAAATTACTTTTGTGTATTTAACTGTTTTCTAATGTTAATGCTAACTTATCTCACAGTACATTATAGAACATGGTTTGGAAACACCACCACTAACTATATTCAAAACTCTCTCAATTGCAGCACATACTGGTCCTTTTTCATCAGAGTCCTTCATTACATTTACATTTTCTTCCTTATAATGAACTCATATGCTGTCATTGAGTTAGTTTAGCATGGAGTGCTGGCTCATGAGCTCGTTTTGCCTGGATCCAAATCCTGTTTCTGCCTTTTAGCAGCATTGAGACACTGACAAAGTCACTTTACCCCTCTTGGCCTCTATTTTTTATCTTAATGCACTAAAAATGGCACTGATCATTTAGTTTATTATAAGGAATCAAAGAGTTCATGCACAGGAAGCAATTAGAAGAGTACGAGGCATGTAGTATGAACTCAAAACATATTCAATATCATCAGACTCAATTTCAATGCTTCTTTGAGGACTTCTTAGAATACTCAAGTCAGCTTCATTTCCTCATCATATCTCTTACCATAGCACATTTTGAAACATCTGTCACCTTGCAATATCACTGTCTGTCTTTCTGACTAGAGACTAAATCCTTGAAATGAAGACTAACTTAGTTATTGCTGTATTCTTGGTGGCTTACAAAGTTCAGACACAGATTCGTACTCACAAAACAGAATCCAAATAAATAAATTATTCAATACATCTGTCAACATATTTTAGATGATTAAGATTAAGCGGGGATTTTTTTTAATTTTTTCAACTAAAACTCCCCCTCTCTCTGTATATAAATATATATATAACATATATAAATATATATATACATATATTTATTACATATGTAAAGGTTAATATAAAGGCAGAAAGTATTAGTTGAAAAAATGGAGGAGCTGAAATCATACAGAGCAGGATTAAAATAAAAAACAGTCTGGCACCAAGCACTTGCCGTTTGACCTTCAGGAAGTAACAACAAACCAGAGCCTCTTTTATCTACCTACATTGCATTGACATGAAAATTCATATAAAATGTATAAAGAACCTGCCGCCTTGAAGACACCTAATAGCTAATAGCTATTGTGTTGGCATTGCCAAAGGTTATAGGCTTGGCTATTCATAGAGCACATTATGGATTCTTAGGAATAAACAATTCTGCCTAGACACAGCCACATTATTATTGTTTTTAAAACAAAAGTAGTGAAGTAATTTAGTGCCTTCCAGATCAGCTCAACTTTCATATATTGTTACTTGGGGCCAGAGAAAGTATCAGTGGGAAAGCAACTGGTAGAAATAGATAGGGCTATTTGCTTTTTAACTGTCTCTGGGCCTGTGATGAAAGTTCTACAGGCAGATTTCCCAAAGCTCATGAGAGGATAACTGCTCTGCTGGAGCCTTTTACCTGTACACTAAAATAGACAGAGTAGCTTCCTTTATATAAGAAGTCTTAAGTTTGTCCATTTACTCCAAGAGATCAGTAAATCCCAGTTTCTGATTTTATTCTAAGTATTCATTTGCCACTATCATAAAATCAAATGAAAAAGTTTTATCCTCAAAGAAGAAATCATCATCATAACAGGTGCTATGTGTGCGGTGCCAACAAAGCCATGTTAAGTGTTTATGTGTATTATTTTATTTAATCCAAGCAAAGGCCTTATGACTAAGATTCTATTATTATTAGCGTCATTTTATAGAAGAGGCTGCTGAAATTTGGAATAGCAGATTAATATTCACAGAAAATAAGGGGTAGAAATGAGATTTAAGCTCAGCTTTCTATTACTCCATGACGTGGTTCTTTCCTTGAATTACACTGTCTTTCAAAAACATTAATTAATTAATTGTCACATGTTAGCGGGAAAGAGCTAGACTAGACATTGAGCTATGTCAGCTAAAAGGCCTTACTTTAATCATACAGTGAAGGAACATGTGATCAGAGGATGGCAGGAACAAAAGTCCACAGGAAGACTTTTATCTCAGCGCAATTCTTGAGGCTAAAAATACAGTGTTGTGTTTGGGATACAGGTATCATTGCCCCACCTCTACCAATTCTTAGCTGTTTAAGTTTAAGGTAATCACTGATCTTCATAAACTTTTCTCCCCAGAAATTGACCTTGTAACAGACTTGTGCACAAGTATTTTACTTAGGAAGCAATTCTAGAAGATAGTAGGGAAATGGGGTGGGGGGGAGGTACATAGGGGAAAAAAGGAAGTCAATACAGAGTTCAATGATGAAAAAGACAGGAATATGGGCAAAAAAAAAAAAAAAAGGTTCAGTCCCACTTGATATCTCTGGAAGCCTGCAAAAAACATGTTTCAGAGTCATGCATCTTGGAAAAAGAGTGAGGAAGTTGGGAACTTTATCTATCAACTCCTGTCCATCTTTGGACAAGGACTGCACTATAGGCATTAGCACCTGTTGTTTCTGGTCTGTCTTGTGGAGGTAATCCTGCTCCAATTGCCAGAGAAAATCATCAGTTGAAACATCACAGGTTTGGAAGTAGAAAACCATCAATGCATACAGAAATGATGAGTGCTGAAGACATGTGGATGGGGCACTGACAGCATGTGCTATACTCACAGAGCCTCAAGGCTCTTACACAGAAAATAAGGATAATAACCCTTACTCTGTGTAACTTGTTACTAAAATATAAATAACGTGAATACAAAAATGAAGAAAAATCTTAAAGTAAATGCTATATATTTTTGGTGAAATCATTAGTCTTATTGTTATAGCAAATCTTACCAAACTACCTTAAGTACTTCCTATTCAGGATGACAAAACCTAGCATTTCTCATTCCATCTTTGTTAAGCTAATAAGAGATATGTTATTATCATCTTGTTTTTCAAGCCATATACATTTGGGCTTTTCAGTTGAAAAGGTTTCTTTTTTTTAATTTATTTTTTATTTTTCTTTTTCTTAGGGGATGGTCAGAAAATCATTTGTAATTCATCCTGGGGGAAGAATACCTCATTCATCTTTGTGTATGCTCAGTATCAACTACATATTGGAGGTGATTCATGAATATTTCATAGATAAATGAATGGAATTTATAAAGCCTTAGATGGTAGGCTAAAGACCTTGGAAGTATATTCTTCCTTTTTTAAAGATTTTATTCATTTATTTGAGAGAGAGAGCACACAAGCGAGAGAGCACAAGGAGGGGGAGCGGCAGGGGGAAAGGGAGAAGCAGGCTCTCCATTGAGCAGGAACCTGATGTGGGGCTTGATCCCAGGACCCTGAGATCATGACCTGAGCTGAAGGCAGACCCTTAACTGACAGAGCCACCCAGGGGCCCTGGAAGTATATTCTTCTAAACTCATTATTTTTAAAAATTTCAATTATCCTTTTTCATTTTGTTCTCTCATTTGGAGTTTTTAAAAAGAATATATTTTTTTAAATGCCTCTTCTCATACCTGATTCATTACTTCAAAAAACCATGTTTCAGGGTGCCTGGGTGGCTCGGTGGGTTAAGCGTCCAATTCTTTTTTTTTTTTTTTTTTTTAAGATTTTATTTATTTATTTGACAGAGAAAGACACAGCGAGAGAGGGAACACAAGCAGGGGGAGTGGGAGAGGGAGAAGCAGACTCCCCGCCGAGCAGGCAGCCCGATGCGGGACTCGATCCAGGGACTCCAGGATCATGACCTGAGCCGAAGGCAGCCGCCCAACCAACTGAGCCACCCAGGCGCCCCTAAGCATCCGATTCTTGATTTCGGCTCAGGTCATGATCTCCATGCTTAGTGTAGAGCCTGTTTAAGATTCTTTCTCTCCTTCTCCCTCTGTCCCTCCCTCTCCCTCACCTTGCACTGTCTCTCTCTTAAAAAAAAAAAAAAAAAAAAGAAAGCAAGCCCCTTCTCTGGAACACAGGAAAGCTTGGCATCATTTGTTTATCTGACAGATATTGTTGATTGACGTTTGGTCATTTACTACTTAAAATATTTAATATTTTTACAGATTTTATTTATTTATTTGCCAGAGAGAGAAAGCACAAGCAGGGGGAGCGGCAGGCAGAGGGAGAAGCAGGCTCCCCGCCGAGCAAGGAGACAGACACAGGGTCGATCCCATGACCTGAGCTGAAGGCAGCCACTTAACTGACTGAGCCACCCAGGTGTCCCTACTTAAAATATTTAAAAGATTATTTTTCCCTCTCTGGGATTCACATAAATTTTGTTCACTTAATTGATGCATGTATCTCAGTAAGCCTACCGTCGTTATATGGGCCAAACATATTTAAATGATATCATAGCATTTGGGGGGTGCCAGCCAGCCATTTTCAAATGTATAAATTGGGGTGTCAAACAACAAAATATTTGTGTTGGCATGGGTGGGGGCTAGCAACAGCATGGTGTTTTTGAGGAATTTAGAATTTCACAAATAAGATTAAAAAAAGATAGAGAGTAAACTCAAAGAGCAAGCATAAAGTGCCTTGAAAAATATGTAAACATTGTGATGCATACAATTTAAAAGATTTTCACACGGGGACAACACAGCTAAAATTATGCTATAAAATATATATGTCAGGTAGTGCCAGATCCAGGCTAGCACTTCCACCATGAGACCTGTAGAACTGAGCAAGATATATGAGGTGACATTTTTCAGGCTCAGGCAGTTGGCAAGGCAACCACGTTGTGTCTGAGAAAAGGAGAGCTCACAAGGTGAGTCCCATTGCCCAGATATCTCTCTAGAGAAAATTTCTCATCAGACAAGGATGAAGTCTGAGCAGAGCACAGCTGTCTGTGGAAGGAAGTGGAAATTTCAGATAAGGGCAGCTGAGTCTGAGAGGTGAAGCATCAGAGAAGTGCCTCAGAAGTTCATGCGGGACGTCCTGCACACTTGTAGCTGAGGGCTAGATTGAACATGTGCAGGGTAGGACCACTTGAGATTGATCAGAGAGCAGCTGCTATGAGGATGAAAGCAGGAGGGGATGGAAGTGAAAGTGCACAGAGAAGGGTGGTGTCTGAGGACTTAGAATTCCAGCCCCACCATAGTGGAGAGATTTCTTTATTATCTTATTCTCAACCCTGAACTATTTAAGATACAATAAAGGCTGTACCATGGGAGCAAAGACCACACACAGAAAGAGAAACCCACACAAGTACAAAATGATTAGTTCATACCTGAATGTATCATCCTGCTCCTAGATATTTCTCCTAAAAGAAAAAAACACACACATCCACTCAAATATTTGTATACAAATGTTTATAGAAGATGTATTAGTAATGGTTCCAAAGTGGAAAGAACCCAATCATCTATCACCAGGTGCATGGATAAGCAAATTATGGTATTTCATACAATGAAATAGTACTTGTTCAGAAAAAAAAAAGGGGGAAGAACTACTGAAACAGACAAAATGGGCAAATCTCAAAAACATCATGCAGAGTAAAGCAAGAAGCAAAACACAAGAATAAACACTATGTGATCTATTTATATGGAACTCCAGAGAAGATCAAATAACATGCTGGGACAAAAAGAAAATCATTGATTTACTAGTTCTATTTTGTTTATTTTTTAGAGTGTGAGTGTGTTGAATGCACAGTCTCAGAATTAATTTCCATGATTAAAGAAATGTTATATATCTTGATTGAGTCAGTGAAAACATGGGTGCTATGGAAAGAAGTGTGTCCACTCAAAATTCATATGCTGAGAGAGGGGAAAGATGGCAGAGGAGTAGGGGACCCTATTTCAACTGGTCCACGGAATTGAGCTGGATATCTACCAGACCACTCTGAACACCCATGAAACCAGCCTGAGATGTAAGAAGATCTGGATCTCTACAAACAGAATATCGCAGGCAGTTGGTTTTGAGGTACTAAGCGGAGACCATGATTCTGCGGGCAGATATCAGAGGATAAATGGAGGCGGGAGGGTGCCTGGATATGGGGATCCTACACCGCCGGTGAGTGACAGCCTGACGCACTGCGGACGGTGCACAGACTTGCAGACCGGTAGCATCGGGAAAGGACTTTAGGGCAGCCCCCGGGGTGGAAAACCAGACCAGCGGGGTCGCGCGCACTCGAACCGCAGGCCCCCCGGACAGAAACCAGAGCAACGGTGGTGCGCACACGAACTGCAGCCTCCGAGATGTAAACCCAGTGCGCAGGGGTCACACCGGTGAACTGCAACCCCCGGGGGTGGAAACCCCAAGCAGAGGAGTCCCGCGCGCGAATTGGGAGCGGCTGGCGGTTTTAGAAGCACAAAGGGCAGAGACGTGCCCCAACTGGGAGGCAGGACTGGGAGCGCTGCGGAGGGGTGCACAACGCAGGATGCTGCAGTTTATAGCAGCACGGACAGAAACGGAGACAGTGTGGCCTGAAAAACAGACTGAGGTCTCTCTGCTCACTGAAAAACAGACTGAGGTCTCTCTGCTCTGAGGCAGAGGGTTGGAAATGGTCTCTTCTGCTCTGATTCGCGGAAGAGACTCGGAAAGCCGCCAGGGAAAGGCACCAGAGAACAAAAGCCCCAAAGACTGATTCCCACTGAGCCCATCCCCTGCCACAGGGGAAGAGGGCAACTCCGCCCAAACAGGGTTGCCTGAGTAACAGCGCGGCAGGCCCCTCCCGCATAAGACAGGCTGGGAAAACAAGAGGCCAGCAACCCTAAGGTCCCAAGAAAACAGGTGCATCTTGCTTGGGTTCTGGTCAATAATTTGGACTCTATACATTCCCTCAAACACCCATCAACAGAATGACTAGGAGGAGCAGCCCCCAAAACAGAAAAGACTCAGAGATTATGACTTATGCTGCAGATTTACAAATGGATGCAGATATAACCAAGATGTCGGAGATGGAATTCAGGCTAGCAATTGTGAAGACAATGGCTAGAATGGAGAAATCAATTAATGGCAACATAGAGTCTCTAAGGGCAGAAATAAAAGGTGAATTGGCAGAACTTAAAAATGCTATCAATGAGATCCAATCCAATCTAGATCATCTAACAGCTAGGGTAACTGAGACAGAAGAGATAATAAGCGATCTGGAAGACAGTATAATAGATAAAAAGGGAAAAGAGGACGCCAGGGAAAATCAACTCAGAATCCATGAAAATAGAATCAGAGAAATAAGTGACACCATGAGGCGTCCCAATGTCAGAATCATTGGAATCCCGGAGGGAGTGGAGAGAGAGAGAGGGCTAGAAGATGTATTTGAGCAAATCATAGCTGAGAACTTCCCTAATCTGGGGAATAAAACAAACATTCGAGTCCTAGAGGCAGAGAGGACCCCTCCTAAGATCAAGGAAAACAGGCCAACACCCCGGTAAGTAATAGTAAAACTTGCAAATCTTAGAACCAAGGAAACCATCTTAAGGGCAGTTAGGGGGAAGAGATTCTTTAAGTACAGAGGGAGGAACATCAGAATAATGTCAGACCTATCCACAGAGACCTGGCAAGCCAGAAAGGCTGGCAAGACATATTCAGGGTACTAAATGAGAAAAACATGCAGCCAAGAATACTTTATCCAGCAACGCTTTCATTTAGAATGGATGGAGAGATACAGAGCTTCCACGATCGGCAGAAGTTGAAAGAATACGTGACTACTAAGCCGGCCCTGCAAGAAATATTAAGGGGGGTTCTATAAAAGGAGAAAGACCCCAAGAGTGATCTACAACAGAAATTTACAGGGACAATCTATAAAAACAACGTCTTCACAGGCAACATGATGACAATTAATTCATATCTTTCAATAATCACTCTCAATGTGAATGGCCTAAACGCTCCCATAAAATGGTGTAGGGTTGCAGATTGGATAAAAAGACAGGACCCATCCATATGCTGTCTACAAGAGACTCATTTTGAACCTAAAGATACATCCAGACTGAAAGTGAAGGGATGGAGATCTATCTTCCATGCCAGCGGACCTCAAAAGAAAGCTGGGGTTGCAATTCTTATATCAGACAAATTAGATTTTAAACTAAAGTCTGTAATAAGAGACACAGAAGGACACTATATCATTCTTTTTTTTTTGAACTTTTATTTTTTTAATTTATTTTTATTCTTATGTTAATCCCCATACATTACATCTTTAGTTTTAGATGTAGTGTTCCATGATTCATTGTTTGTGCATAACACCCAGTGCTCCATGCAGAATGTGCCCTCCTCAATACCCACCACCAGGCTTACCCATCCTCCCACCCCCCTTCCCTCTAGAACCCTCAGTTTGTTTTTCAGAGTCCATCATCTCTCGTGGTTCATCTACCCCTCCGATTTCCCCCGCTTCATTCTTCCCCTCCTGCTACCTTCTTTTTTTTTTTTTTTTCTTAACATATATTGCATTATTTGTTTCAGAGGTACAGATCTGAGATTCAACAGTCTTACACAATTCACAGCACTCACCATAGCACATATCCTCCCCAATGTCTCTCACCCAGCCACCCCATCCCTCCCACCCCACCCCCCACTCCAGCAACCCTCAGTTTGTTTCCTGCGATTAAGAATTCCTCATATCAGTGAGATCATATGATACATGTCTTTCTCTGTTTGACTTATTTCACTCAACATAATACCCTCCAGTTCCATCCACGTTGTTGCAAATGGCAAGATCTCATTCCTTTTGATGGCTGCATAATATTCCATTGTATATATATACAACATCTTCTTTAGCCATTCATCTGTCGATGGACATCTTGGCTCTTTCCACAGTTTAGCTATTGTGGACATTGCTACTATAAACATCGGGGTGCACGTACCCTTTCGGATCCCTACTTTTGTATCTTTGGGGTAAATACCCAGTAGTGCAATTGCTGGATCATAGGGTAGCTCTATGTTCAACTTTTTGAGGAACCTCCATACTGTTTTCCAGAGTGGCTGCACCAGCTTGTATTCCCACCAACAGTGTAGGAGGGTTCCCCTTTCTCCGCATCCCCGCCAACATCTGTCATTTCCTGACTTGTTAATTTTAGCCATTCTGACTGGTGTGAGGTGGTATCTCATTGAGGTTTTGATTTGGATTTCCCTGATGCTGAGCGATATTGAGCACTTTTTCATGTGTCTGTTGGCCATTTGGATGTCTTCTTTGGAAAAATGTCTGTTCATGTCTTCTGCCCATTTCTTGATTGGATTCTTTGTTCTTTGGGTGTTGAGTTTGATGAGTTCTTTATAGATTTTGGATACTAGCCCTTTATCTGATAAGTCATTTGCAAATATCTTCTCCCATTCTTTCGGTTGTCTCTTGGTTTTGTTGACTGTTTCCTTTGCTGTGCAAAAGCTTTTTATCTTGATGAAGTCCCAATAGTTCATTTTTGCCCTTGCTTCCCTTGCCTTTGGCGATGTTTCTAGGAAGAAGTTGCTGCGGCTGAGGTCAAAGAGGTTGCTGCCTGTGTTCTTCTTTAGGATTTTGATGGACTCCTGTCTCACATTGAGGTCTTTCAACCATTTGGAGTCTATTTTTGTGTGTGGTGTAAGGAAATGGTCCAGTTTCATTCTTCTGCATGTGGCTATCCAATTTTCCCAACACCGTTTGTTGAAGAGACTGTCTTTTTTCCATTGGAGATTCTTTCCTGCTTTGTCAAAGATGAGTTGACCATAGAGTTGAGGGTCCATTTCTGGGCTCTCTATTCTGTTCCATTGATCTATGTGTCTGTTTTTGTGCCAGTACCATGCTGTCTTGATGATGACAGCTTTGTAATAGAGCGGGAAGTCCGGAATTGTGATGCCACCAGCTTTGCTTTTCTTTTTCAACATTCCTCTGGCTATGCGGGGTCTTTTCTGGTTCCATACAAATTTTAGGATTATTTGTTCCATTTCTTTGAAAAAAGTGGATGGTATTTTGATGGGGATTGCATTGAATGTGCAGATTGCTCTAGGTAGCATTGACATCTTCACAATATTTGTTCTTCCACTCCATGAGCATGGAACATTTTTCCATTTCTTTGTGTCTTCCTCAATTTCTTTCATGAGTATTTTATAGTTTTCTGAGTACAGATCGTTTGTCTCTTTGGTTAGATTTATTTCTAGGTATCTTATGGTTTTGGGTGCAATTGTAAATGGGATCGACTCCTAAATTTCTCTTTCTTCTGTCTTGTTGTTGGTGTAGAGGAATGCCACTGATTTCTGTGCATTGATTTTATATCCTGCCACTTTACTGAATTCCTGTATGAGTTCTAGCAGTTTTGGGGTGGAGTCTTTTGGGTTTTCCACATAAAGTATCATATCATCTGCAAAGAGTGAGAGTTTGACTTCTTCGTTGCCAATTTGGATGCCTTTGATTTCTTTTTGTTGTCTGTTTGCTGTGGCTAGGACTTCCAATACTATGTTGAATAGCAGTGGTGATAGTGGACATCCCTGCTGCATTCCTGACCTTAGGGGGAAAGCTCTCAGTTTTTCCCCATTGAGAATGATATTCGCTGTAGGTTTTTCATAGATGGCTTTTATGATATTGAGGTATGTACCCTCTATGCCTATACTCTGAAGAATTTTGATTAAGAAAGGATGCTGTACTTTGTCAAAAGCTTTTTCTGCATCTATTGAGAGGATCATATGATTCTTGTTCTTTCTTTTGTTAATGAATTGTATCACATTGATTGGTTGGCGGATGTTGAACCAACCTTGCAGCCCAGGGATAAATCCCACTTGGTCATGGTGAATAATCCTTTTAATGTACTGTTGGATCCTACTGGCTAGTATTTTGGTGAGAATTTTTGCATCCATGTTCACCAGGGATATTGGTCAGTAATTCTCCTTTTTGATGGGGTCTTTGTCTGGTTTTGGGATCAAGGTAATGCTGGCCTCATAAAATGAGTTTGGAAGTTTTCTTTCCATTTCTATTTTTTGGAACAGTTTCAGAAAAATAGGTATTAATTCTTCTTGAAATGTTTGGTAGAATCCCCCTGGGAAGCCATCTGGCCCTGGGCTTTTGTTTTTTGGGAGATTTTTGATGCCTGCTTCAATTTCCTTAGTGGTTATAGGTCTGTTCAGGTTTTCTATTTCATCCTGGTTCAGTTTTGGTAGTTGATACATCTCTAGGAATGCATCCATTTCTTCCAGGTTATCTAATTTGCTGGCATAGAGTTGCTCATAATATGTTCTTATAATTGTTTGTATTTCTTTGGTGTTTGTTGTGATCTCTCCTCTCTCATTCATGATTTTGTTGATTTGGGTCATTTCTCTTTTCTTTTAGTAAGTCTGGTCAGAGGTTTATCAATATTGTTCATTCTTTCAAAGAAGCAGCCCCGAGTTTCGTTGATCTGTTCTACTTTTCTTTTAGTTTCTATTTCATTGATTTCTCCTCTGACCTTTATTATTTCTCTTCTCCTGCTGGGTTTAGGCTTTATTTGCTGTTCTTTCTCCAGCTCCTTCAGGTGTAGAGTTAGGTTATGTACTTGAGACCTTTCTTGTTTCTTGAGAAAGGCTTGTATTGCCATATACTTTCCTCTTAGGCCTGCCTTTGCTGCATCCCAAAGATTTTGAATAGTTGTGTTTTCATTTTCATTGGTTTCCATGTATTTTTTTAATTCTTCTTTAATTTCCTGGTTGACCCATTCATTCTTCAGTAGGATGCTCTTTAGCCTCCATGTATTTGAGTTCTTTCCGACTTTCCTCTTGTGATGGAGTTCTAGTTTCAAAGCATTGTGGTCTGAAAATAGGCAGGAAATGATCCCAATCTTTTGGTACCGGTTGAGACCTGATTTATGACCTAGGATGTGATCGATTCTGGAGAATGTTCCATGGGCACTAGAGAAGAATGTGTATTCCGTTGCTTTGGGGTGGAATGTTCTGAATATGTCTGTGAAGTCCATTTGGTCCAGTGTGTCATTTAAAGTCTTAATTTCCTTGTTGATCTTTTGCTTAGACGATATGTCCGTTTCAGTGAGGGGGGTGTTAAAGTCCCCCACTATTATTGTATTGTCGTCGATGTGTTTCTTTGCTTTTGTTATTAATTGCCTTATATAATTGGCTGCCCCCATGTTAGGGGCATAGATATTTACAATTGTTAGATCTTCTTGTTGGATAGACCCTTTAAGTAAGACATAATGTCCTTCCTAATCTCTTATTACAGTCTTTGGTTTAAAATCTAATTTGTCTGATATAAGGATTGCCACCCCAGCTTTCTTTTGGTGTCCATTAGCATGGTAAATGGTTTTCCACCCCCTCACTTTCAATCTGGGGGTGTCTTTGGTTCTAAAATGAGTCTCTTGCAGACAGCATATCGATGGGTCTTGTTTTTTAATCCAGTCTGATAGCCTGTGTCTTTTGATTGGGGCATTTAGCCCATTTACATTCAGAGTAACTATTGAAAGGTAGGAATTTAGTGCCATTGTATTACCTGTAATGTGACTGTTACCATATATTGTCTGTGTTCCTTTCTGGTCTATGTTGCTTTTAGGCTCTCTCTTTGCTTAGAGGACCCCTTTCAAGATTTCTTGTAGGGCTGGTTTTGTGTTTGCAAATTCCTTTAGTTTTTGTTTGTCCTGGAATCTTTGTATCTCTCCTTCAATTTTCAATGACAGCCTAGCTGGATATAGTATTCTTGGCTGCATATTTTTCTCATTTAGTGCTCTGAATATATCCTGCCAGTCCTTTCTGGCCTGACAGGTCTCTGTGGATAGGTCTGTTGCCAATCTAATGTTTCTACCATTGTAGGTTACATATCTCTTCTCCCGAGCTGCTTTCAGGATTTTCTCTTTGTCTATCAGACTCGTAAGTTTTACTCTCAGATGTCGGGGTGTTGACCTATTTTTATTGATTTTGAGAGGGGTTCTCTGTGCTTCCTGGATTTTCATGCCTGTTTCCTTCCCCAAATTAGGAAAGTTCTCTGGTATAATTTGCTCCATTATACCTTCTGAACCTCTCTCTCTTTCTTCTTCTTCTGGGATCCCAATTATTCTAATGTTGTTTCGTCTTATGGTATCGCTTATCTCTCGAATTCTGCCCTCGTGATCCAGTAGTTGTTTATCTCTCTTTTTCTCAGCTTCTTTATTTTCCATCATTTCATCTTCTATATTACTGATTCTATCTTCTGCCTCATTTATCCTAGCAGTTAGCGTCCCCATTTTTGATTGCACCTCATTAATAGCCTTTTTGATTTCGACTTGGTTAGATTTTCGTTTTTACTTCTCCAGAAAGGGTTTCTCTAATAACTTCCATGCTTTTTTCAAGCCCAGCTAGTATCTTTAAAGTGATGATTCTGAACTCTAGATCTGACATCGTACTAATGTCTGTATTGAGTAGGTCCCTGGCAGTCGGTCCTACCTCTTGTTCTTTTTGTTGAGGTGATTTTTTCTGTCTTGCCATTTTGTGCAGAGGACAATAGATTAATGAGAGAACAAAATGCTAGCAGAGGAACAACATCCCCAGAAAATATACTCTAAACAAATCAGAAAAGACTTGAAGCAGGGAAAAAGAAACAGAAAGAGAAAAAAAGAAAAAGATAAAGATAAAAACAAACAAAAAGAAACAAAACAAAACAAAACAACAACAACAAGAACAAAAAACCAGAATGTGATCAAATATGATCAGGCTGGTATATAGATCAGTGCCACACACTAGATTTGGGGTGTATTTTGGTCTTTTAGAAGAAACTGCCTCCCAAAATTTTAAAGAAAGAAAAACATATATGTACAGAAATAAGGGTTGATATGATGAAGGGATGGAAAATGACTGTAAAAATGGAAATTATAAAAAATTTTATAAAAGGAATTGATAAGAAGTTGTTTGAAAAAAGAAAGAAGAGGACTTAAAAAAAGAGAAAAAAGAAAAAAAAGGGAGAGAATGTGATCAGGCAGGGGAGTAGATAAAAACATATACTAGAGATTTAGGGTATTTTTAATCTGTTAGAAGAAACCATCTCAAAATTTTAAAGAGAGAACAACTTATATATATATGCCAAAAATACGGGTAACTACTATGAAGGGATAGAATATGACTCTAAAAATGAAAAATAAAAATGTTTTTTAAAAAAAGGGATTGATAAGATGTTGGTTGAAAAATGGAAAAAGAAAAATTCAAAAAGAAAAAAAGACAGTTAAAAAAAATTAACTTTGAAAGACTAAAGAATCATGGTAAAAAAGCCATGAATTCTACGTGCAGTATTCCCCTAGCGCTGGAGTTCTGCCGTTCTCATTGATCGGTAAACTTGGTCTTGGCTGGCTATTCTTGCTGATCTTCTGGGGAGGGGCCTGTTGCCGGGGTTTCCAAATGTCTCTGCCGGAGGCAGAATTGCCCCGCCCTTGCCCCCTCCCGGCTAAGTAATCTGCTCGGGTTTGCTCTTGGGAGCTTTTGTTCCCTGCAAGCTTTCCGTACAGCTTTGGAGGCGGAGAGTGAAAATGGCGGCCTCCCATTCTCCGCCCCGGTGGAGCCAAGAACTCAGGGCTCTGCTCCTCAGTGAGCCCCCAAAGAAAAGCCGTCAGTCACTCCCGTCTCCCCGGTCTCCGGGCCGCACTCCGTGCTCACCCGGCCTGTGACCGCGCGTTTCTATCTCTGGCACCCGACCCCAGGTGGAGTCTCCAAACCCAGCAGATCCCTGCGGTGCACTCCCGCGTGGCTCCTCCCGGGGGAGGAAGGTGAGTCTCCCTATATCTGCCGCTTGTTGGGTCCCTGCTGGAGGAGCAAGGGCCTGACTGTGCCGTGGATCATGGTTTATGGCAACTCCGAGCTGAGAGCCCGCACCTGGGCTCCGCCTCTGCAGCCAGCTTCCCTGCTCTGATACCTGGGAGCTCTGCCACACTCAGGCACCCTTGGTCTTTCTGTGACCCCGAGGGTCCCGAGACCACACTGTCCTGGAGGGTTCCACCCCCCGCTTAGCCACCAGAGTGACGTCCCTCGGCGGAGCAGACTTTTAAAAGTTCCGGTTTTGTGCTCCGCAGCTCTATCACTTCCCAGAAGCGGCCGACGGAGGCCCCTCCCGCGCCGTCTATCCTCCCGAATATCGCCTCAGATTCACTTCTCCGCACGTCCTACCTTCCAGAAAGTGGTCGCTTTTCTGATGAGAGAGTTGTTGCTTTTCTTTTCTTCAATCTCCTGTTGAGTTTGTAGGTGTTCAGAATGGTTTGATCCCTATCCAGCTGAATTCCTGAGAGGAGACGAAATCCAGGTCTCCTACTCCTCCGCCATCTTGCTCCACCCCCCGACACTGTATCATTCTTAAAGGGTCTATCCAACAAGAAGATCTAACAATTGTAAATATCTATGCCCCCAACATGGGAGCAGCCATCTACAGAAGCCAACTGTTAACCAAAATAAAGAGTCATATTGATAACACTACGTTAATTGTAGGAACCTCTGTACTCCACTCTCAGCAATGGACAGATCATCTAAGCAGAAAATCAACAAGGAAACAAGAGCTTTGAATGATACTTTGGACCAGATGGATCTCATAGATATTTACAGAACATTCCACCCTAAAACAACCGAATACTCATTCTTCTCGAGTGCACATGGAACTTTCTCCAGAATAGAGCATATACTGGGTCACAAATCAGGTCTCAACCGATACCAAAAGATTGAGATTATTCCCTGCATATTCTCAGACCACAATGCTCTAAAACTGGAACTCAATCACAAGAAAAAAATTGGCAGAAATTCAAACACTTGGAAGCTAAAGACCACTCTGCTTAAGAATGTTTGGGTCAACCCAGAAATGAAAGAAGAACTTAAACAATTCATGGAAATCAATGAGAACGAAAACACATCGGTCCAAAACCTATGGGATACTGCAAAGGCAGTCCAAAGGGGGAAATACATAGCCATCCAAGCCTCACTCAAAAAAATAGAAAAATCCCGAATTCACCAACTAACTCTACACCTTAAAGAACTAGAGATAAAGCAACAAACGATGCCTAAGCCACACATAAGAAGAGAAACAATTAAAATTAGAGCAGAAATCAATGAATTAGAAACCAGAAACACAGTGGATCAGATCAACGAAACTAGAAGTTGGTTCTTTGAAAGAATTAATAAGATTGATAAACCACTGGCCAGACTTATCCAAAAGAAGAAAGAAAGGACCCAAATTAATAAAATTATGAATGAAAGGGGAGAGATCACGACTAACACCAAGGAAGTAGAAACAATTATTAGAAATTATTATCAACAACTCTATGCCAATAAACTGAGCAACCTGGATGAAATGGAGGCCTTCCTGGAAATCTATAAGCGGCCAAGACTGAAACAGGAAGAAATTGACAACCTGAAGAGGCCAATAACCAGGAACAAGATTGAAGCAGTGATCAAAAACCTCCCAAAATACAAGAGTCCAGGGCCTGATGGATTCCCTGGGGAATTCTACCAAACATTCAAAGAAGAAATAATACCTATTCTACTGAAGCTGTTTCAAAAAATAGAAACAGAAGGAAAACTTCCAAACTCATTCTATGAGGCCAGCATTATCTTAACCCCCAAACCAGGCAAAGACTCCATCAAAAAGGAGAATTTCAGACCGATATCCCTGATGAATATGGATTCCAAAATCCTCAACAAAATCCTAGCTAATAGGATCCAACAATACATTAAAAGGATCATCCACCACGACCAAGTGGGATTTATCCCCGGGATGCAAGGGTGGTTCAACATTCGCAAATCAATCAATGTGATAGAACACATTAATAAGAGGAGGGAGAAGAACCATATAGTAGTCCTCTCAATTGATGCAGAAAAAGCATTTGACAAAATACAACATCGTTTCCTGATTAAAACTCTTCAGAGTATATGGATAGAGGGAACATTCCTCAAGCTCATAAAATCCATCTATGAAAAACCCACAACGAATATCATCCTCAATGGGGAAAAGCTGAGAGCCTTTCCCTTGGATCAGGAACACGTCAAGGGTGCCCACTCTCACCACTGTTGTTCAACATAGTACTAGAAGTCCTAGCAACAGCAATCAGACAACAAAAAGAAATAAAAGGTATTCAAATTGGCAAAGAAGAAGTCAAACTCTCTCTTTTCACAGACGACATGACACTTTATTTGGAAAACCCAAAAGACTCCACCCCCAAATTACTAGAACTCATCCAGCAATTCAGTAATGTGGCAGGATACAAAATCAGTGCACAGAAATCAGTTGCTTTCTTATACACTAACAATGCAACTGTAGAAAGAGAAATTAGAGAAACGATTCCATTTACAATAGCACCAAAACCCATAAGATACCTCGGAATAAACCTAACCAAAGAGGTAAAGGATCTATACTCTAGGAACTATAAAACACTCATGAAAGAAATTGAAGAAGACACAAAAAGATGGAAAAATATTCCACGCTCATGGATCGGAAGAATAAACATTGTTAAAATGTCTATGCTACCCAGAGCAATCTATACCTTCAATGCCATCCTGATCAAAATTCCAATGACATTTTTCAAAGTGCTGGAACAAACAATCCTAAAATTTGTATGGAATCAGAAAAGACCCTGAATTGCCAAGGAGATGCTGAAAAAGAAATACAAAGCTGGGGGCATCACGTTGCCCGATTTCAAGCTATATTACAAATTGGTGATCACCAAGACAGCATGGTACTGGCACAGAAACACACATACAGACCAATGGAACAGAATAGAGAACCCAGATATGGACCCTCAACTCTATGGTCAAATAATCTTTGACAAAGCAGGAAAAAACATGCAATGGAAAAAAGACAGTCTCTTCAATAAATGGTGCTGGGAAAATTGGACAGCCACATGCAGAAGGATGAAACTCGACCATTCTCTAACACCATTCACAAAGATAAACTCAAAGTGGATGAAAGACCTCAATGTGAGACAGGAATCCATCTAAATCCTAGAGGAGAACATAGGCAGTAACCTCTTCGACATCAGCCACAGCAACTTCTTTCAAGATACATCTCCAAAAGCTAGTGAAACAAAAGCAAAAATGAACTTTTGGGACTTCATCAAGATAAAAAGCTTCTGCACAGCAAAGGAAACAGTCAACAAAACAAAGAGGCAACCCACAGAATGGAAGAAGATATTTGCAAATGACACTACAGATAAAGGGCTGGTATCCAAGATCTGTAAAGAACTTCTCAAACTCAACACCCAAAAAACAAATAATCAAGTCAAAAAGTGGGCAGAAGAGATGAACAGACACTTCTCTGAAGAAGACATACAAATGGCTAACAGATACATGAAAAAATGTTCATCATCATTAGCCATCAGGGAAATCCAAATCAAAACCACACTGAGATACCACCTTACACCAGTTAGAATGGCAAAAATGGACAGGGAAAGAAACAACAAATGTTGGAGAGGTTGTGGAGAAAGGGGAACCCTCTTACACTGTTGGTGGGAATGCAAGTTGGTACAGCCACTTTGGAAAACAGTGTGGAGGTTCCTCAAAAATTTAAAAATAGAGCTACCCTATGACCCAGCAATTGCACTCCTGGGTATTTACCCCAAAGACACAGATGGAGTGAAAAGAAGGGCCATATGCACCCCAATGTTCATAGCAGCAATGTCCGCAATAGCCAAACTGTGGAAAGAGCCGAGATGCCCTTCAACAGATGAATGGATAAAGAAGATGTGGTCCATATATACAATGGAATATTACTCAGCCATCAGAAAAGATGAATACCCAACTTTTACATCAACATGGATGGGACTGGAAGAGAATATGCTAAGTGAAATAAGTCAAGCAGAGAAAGTCAATTATCATATGGTTTCACTTATTTGTGGAACATAAGGAATAACATGGAGGACATTAGGAGAAGGAAGGGAAAAATGGGCGGGGGGAATTGGAGGGAGAGATGAACCATGAGAGACTATGGACCTGAGAAACAAACAGGGTTTTAGAGGGGAGGGGGGTGGGGGGGATTGGTTAGCCTGGTGATGGGTATTAAGGAGGGCATGTACTGCATGGAGCACTGGGTGTTATACGAAAACAATGGATCGTGGATCACTACATCAAAAACTAATGATGTATTGTATGGTGACTAATATAACATAATAAAATTAAAAACTACAAAAAAAAATAAAGGATACTGATTTCAACAAGTAAAAAAAAAATTCATATGCTGAACATCTAACTCCCAATGTCACTGTATTTAGAGATAGGGCCGCAAAGAAGTAAATAAAGTTAAATAAGTTCATAGGGTGGCACACTGTTCTGGTAGGAATAGTGAAGAAACAACAGAGAGCTCATTCTTTCTTTTCACCATATGAGAACACAGCAGGATGGCAACCATTTGTAAGCCAGGGAGACAGCTCCTACCAGAAACCAAATAGACCAGAACCTTAATCTTCAATTTCTAGCCTCTAGGGTGTGAGAAAGTAAATTTCTATTTTTTATGCCACCCAATCTATAGTACTTTTGTTATAGCAACTCAAGTTGACTAACAATTGGTATTTACATTTGTTAACATTTAGTAAACTCCATATTTAAACATGTTTAAGATTTATTATATAAAAATTATATTTCAGTAAAGTTGATTAGAAATATTACTGAGACAGCACCCTGAGAGAAATGTAGTTTACTGAGAGAGATGGATGCAAATGAAAGGCAGAATGCATACTGCTCACACATAAGTTCAGGGAACTTGGGAAGTACTAAACAAAAGATTAAGAAAAACAAACAGATAAAAAGCTAAGCTTTTGACAGAAGGAGGAAAATAGGCACAAAAATGCCCATTATTATCCAGAAGTTAAAATGAACGTATTTTGAAGTTTGATATATTGTGTTGTGATGACAAAGATGGATAGGTTTTGGGTAATGTCCAGGTTTCTGGATTAAGTTACTAGGTGAATGGTATTTATTGAAAAACAGGGAACCACGTAACATGCAGATTGGGAAGAAGGATGCATTTATTTTGGGTAAGATAGGTTGAGTTGTCTTGTGGACATTCAAAAGGAGATACATCTATGGTACAAGATGAAGAGCTCTGAATTTCAGAATGAGCTCATACTTACCTATAAATTAGAGTCATTAGCATAAAAATGAGAACTACAACCATGAAAGTGGATGAGATCACTCAGTTGGAGATGTTAGAGAAAAGAAAAGAAATTATCTGAGAATACATAAAAATATGAATATTTAAGAGACAAGCAAAGGAAGTGAAGTCAATGAAGAAAAAAAGAAAGATAAGAGTGAATAAAGAAAAGAGGTCAAAGGAATAGAGAATTTTGAAGAGGGCAACATCAATAATGTCAAATGCAGCTGAAAAGCCTAGTAAAAAGAGTCCATTTAGGTCTGAAGTACATTTATTGGATTTGGCACTAAGAACCAGGACTGGCCAGGGACGAGAGAAAGAAATCTTGGCCTAAAAGCTGGAGTATCTGCATTCATATCCAGACTCCAGGGACACAGAACAAATTCCTTTACCTCCATGTACCTGAACACTCTTTACCAAATGGGATGATAAAAAATAAGTTGCTGGAAGATGAAATACAATAATGTGTGGAAACAACTTCTTACCTTTTTTTTTTTTTTTTAAGATTTTATTTATTTATTTGAGAGAGAGAGCACGAGAGGGAAGAGGGCAGAGGGAGAAGCAGACTCCCTGTTGAGCAGGGAGCCCGATGCGGGACTCGATCCCGGGACTCCAGGATCATGACCTGAGCCGAAGGCAGTCGCTTAACCAACTGAGCCACCCAGGCGCCCCAACTTCTTACTTTTGGTATTTTTTTTCCCCAAATAAGCTATTTTAAGTGCTACTCTACTTTGTGAGGAAAGAATAATGTATCCGAAATATAACTATTCTATCATATCTTCATCAACCAAGAGAGGCTAAACTATGTTGCAGTAACAAAATATCAAAAATCTTCATGGTTTAGCACAAGTAAATTGTATTTCTCATATCCATGCTACATGTCCAACACAAGCTGGTGGTGAGTTTGGGTCCATACATTCACCCCAGGCCATCTTGTGATATTACACTATCTTATGATATGCTTTCACAAACAAACGCCTTCAGGTTCCTTGTGGTATAGAAGGAGAGAGCTGAAAAATCAAATACTGTCAATTAAATGTTTTGTCCTGGAAGTGAAGGCCACTTCTTTTAAAATATTCCATGACATAATTAGATACTTAACAATTCCCAACTTCAAAGGCTTAGGGAAATCCAATTTCCCCACATTCCCTCACAGGAATAAGAATTAAAAATATTAGAATATAATTACAATACTCTAAAATGATATTAGGATACAAGTTCTACAGAATGATACATTTTAAAAAGAGACACAAATATTTTTGGCCTCATTCAATGCAGGACTTTTTTTGTCCCCAACTTTGTCCCTTGTAACATCTAACAATGTCCATAGACTTGTTAGAAAAGCATAATCATTCACTTATATTACATGATTATTTTATTTATTAAGTGAGAAGATATTATTGTTCAGTGGAAAGAGCACACGTACCGGGAAAACAGATGTGGTATTCTGGATATGTGTTGCAAGTACACGCAAAATACTTAAACTCTCCAGTATTTGTCATTTTTATTTACATAATTAAATCAATATATCACCATTAGAATATTTTTTTCTGAAAATGGAATAAGATAAGTAAAATCACTGAGCCCAATACCTTAGACAGAATTGGTAAAGCAATTTCTTCATTAGCTTTTTTTTAATTGCCAAAACTAACCTAGTCAGATCCACTGGGTTTAGAGATGATTTTGTATCTTTAGTCTTTACTTACAGAATAGGTTCATTTCAGCTTCCTTGAACAGCTGATTGAAAATACCATTAAATAAACATACTTTGAATGTCAGAAATAGTCCTACTATTCATCCATGTTCCACCTTCCTCTAGTTCTTGTGGATATACTGCCTAAGTAAGAAGGACAGGTTGTTATTTCTAGGATATCAAGTTTCTTATTCAAAAGGACTTACACATGCTTTGTCTAGCTTACTGCTCTGTGTCTTCTGTGGAACTGAGGAGATTCAAAGTATGAAGGTTCACAGTACTGCTATCCCCTCCCTAATCTCAATCACCATGCATACCTTACTCTTACTTTTCTACATGTAGGAAAAGATACAATATAAATACTTTTGTCATTATGGTTTGTGTGTTGCTTTCAATTAACTGCTGTTTCCCAGAACCCATAACTTAAAGTTAATACTTTAAGTGTTAGCCAACCAAATTGCCAGTAACCAGGCTATTACCCAATCACTTATTTTGTGTCTTACTGAATAAAACCATCAGAGGCGACACCTTCATTTCTGTTGTGAAAGGAAATACGCTTTTTGAGGGAAATTAATTATATTGCATCCCATCGCTCAGTTCTTATCTAATTTATTCCACTGGAGTAACTCAGGAGTGACTGTTAATAAAATGGCAAGCATCTTTTCATGACCAAAGACGTGTTGTTGGCAAATGATGCTGCTTGAGTCTGATAAAGATGCTCTTGCTTGCTTTGACCAGTGAGAAGGAAATATGTTTAGACATCTGGGTCATGATTTGATTTATTTAACGTGTAATTATATCTCTGCTTATCAGAGATACTAAAAAATAAGTCTTGCGCCTATTTCCAAAGCACTGACTTAGAATCAAGAATCAAGGACTAGGCCATTTGCCACTGACTGTCAATGATATACATCAGTAGTGATTCATCTTCCCTGAAAGGAAAATCACTTCTTTGCATGTTCTTTGGAAAATGAATAAATAAACATATTATTACTATAGGAAAACAGCAGAATTGTAAAGGTGCACGAACCTTCCTTTAGAAATAATTTATTGAAGTAATATAAGTCACAAACTAAAAGAAAGACACACAGCATCAAAATATGATCAACCCTTAAAAATTATATCAGATTTGTATTAATATTTTGTGCCAAATAGCACTTTCAATTGTAAAAATACAATCACAAATAGTAACAACTACAAACACAAATCAAAATCCAGTTTCATTTTCACAAATGCCTTTCTCATTTTTAAAAAGAAATAAAAAATAACACATCTCTAATCCAGTGAAGCTGGTTTTAAATAAAATTAAAGCTGAAGGGTTGATTAATAAGAAGTATTGACTAATCCCTATAATCCTTAAGCAGATTATCTGAAAATAGATTGATTTCTGATGGCCAAAGATAGTGCATCATGAAAATATTGGAGTTTTTATTTTTCAAATTGTTACTGTGCTTTTAAAAATAAACAAAATTCTAAAGCCAAAACCAAAACAACTCCCATTAATATTTGCTTAAACTACAATAATCTAAATTCAAATTGGATAAACTGTATGTTTTATCAAAGTATAAAGTCATACGTTACAAAGATAGAAATTTGAATTTGGCTTCTCTAGAATGATTTCTAGAGTTATTCTTTTATCGGTTTATTTTAATCAGGTTTCCTAGGGAAACAGAAACAATAGGTTGGGCATATGTACAGAAAGATGGGGAGAGAGAGAGGAGAGAGGAAGGGAGGGATGCAGGAGGAGAGAGATTGAGAGAGAGAAAGAGAGAGAAATAGAGATTTTAAGGAATTGACTCACAATTAGGGGAGCCTGCAAGTCTGACATTTGTAGGGCAGCTCTCAAGCTGGAAACCCAGAGAAAAGCTGATGTTGACATCTCAATTCTCAATTCTGTCTACAGAATGCCTTCTTTATCTCAGAATCTCAGCATTAGTATATGTTTCCAGTAGTCCAGCATGCCGGCCATTCAGCAATTCAATACCTAGATCCATCTTAATGGATGGAAGTCCATGCTGTTGGCCCATATAGTCTCCATCCCAACACTCTGGCTACTGTATTCATGTACCATGATGCATCTCAAAATGACCAATAATGGAGGCTAATTGAGGTCAGTTGGCTTGTTCATGCTATCTTCTTAATTTTTAGGGTCTTTTCCATAGTGGATACTCTCTGCTGGATTGTTTTCTTTTCTTCTTCTTTTTTAAATATTTATTTATTTTTTTGAGAGAGGGAGAGAATGCACTCGAGCAGTGGGAGGGGCAGAAGCAGAGAATTCCAAAGGACTCCACACTGAGTGCAAAGCCCAAAAAAGGGGCTCAATCTCACAATCTGGAGATCATGACCTGAGCAGAAACCACGCTGGACGCTTAACCAGCTGAACCACCCAGGCGCCCCTCTGCTGAGTGGTTACATTCAATATAAAGATTATTCTCTGTGTTCAATATTATATATCCATTGCATACTTGCTTTCATGATCTCCTTATCCATTATCTTCCAATCATTTTCTTTCTAAGCCCCTGACCAGTTAGGTTAGTCATTTGCTACTACCTAGAAGTCCATGTATATTCTTGTCTCAGGCCATTACAATTTTCACACATATTGAATGACAATGTGCAACATCCAGATATCTTCCCACTGTGTTTTTTTTTCCCTCTCTCTGCTATCTTTCATGACCATGTGCTAGTGGGGATGTAGTAAAGCAGTCAATATTTGTCTCACACACCCATACCGAGCCAACCTTTGTAAGTACCACACTCATCCTATATCCTCTTTCCATCAGGTGGTGATCAGAGACATTGGCCTTGAAAGGAGGATCTTGGTGTGACTACAGACTCCACTACAAAGAATATGCATCACATTTTTGACCACCAGGTCAAAGAAGATGGCATCAATATCCCAGATTAAATAGTTAAAAAAACTCATAAAGGAATTTATAGTTTCACTTGATCTTGATAAATTAATGAGATAATTGTGGAAGAGACGAAAGGATATAGAGTCAGAATGACAGCATTTGAAATGCATGGAGACATTAAGGGGTGTTGCATATTTCAATAATAGTAAAACTCCCATACCCTTCAACATGTCTAGAATTTTTTTTTTTTAGCTCATGAATTGAGGGACCTCCCTTTTATTTCAACAGACTAGCTCAAATATCTCTTCATACTTAATTTCTTCTCTGAACATGTATTCTAGACTAATATATTTTTACAGCTTTATTTGCCTGTAATTGACATACAAAACCACATATTTAATGTCTACAATTTGATGAGTTTGGACATATGCCTATATGTATAATGCCTTCATCACAATCAAGGCAATTAATGTATCTATTACCTTAAAAGTCTCCTGGTGTCCCTGTGCATTGTCTGTGTGGGGGGGTATGTGTGTTAAGAACACTTAACATGAGATCTACCCTTTAAAATTTTTTTAAGTGCATGATACCATGTTGTTAATTACAGGCACTATATTGTACAGAAGATCTCTAGCATTTATTCATCTTGTTCTAGTCTAATTTGAATACACATTTCTTTTGTTCCAATACTTGCTTCAGGATTCCTAACATTCAGTTATCTGTCTATTGCTACAGCAATCCTATAATCCCATTGAGAATGCAGAATTTTCTTACTCATCTATATCTTCTCAGTATCTGGCACAGTAACATGCCCATAGTAGATGTCATGGTATTTTTGGTGATTGAATAAATGCATGTAGATTTCTTGCAAGAATACAGAGACTACATGAATGAATTGAAATACAGTAGGGTACAAACCTTAGCTTCTGTTATCTAGCTTTGGGACCAAATAATGCTGGCAATGACGAGTATTTAGAAATTTTAAAGGAGGGAGAGCAAATGCTGGGTTAAAACAAGAAAGACTGTTAATCTGTTTTGAACCTCATGACAAGACACCCTATTGACTGCTTTGACTGCATCTAGATTTTATCTCCAATGTTAATTTCAAAATATCACAAACATATTGAAATATCTATAAGCCATAAAACATAGTACTTTAAATTTTATCTAAAGCAAAATTGTATGAAAATGTAAATGGTTTATATTGTTTACTCTCTTGCATAATTCTCATTTTGAAATATATGCCCATATTTTCATTTATTTCATTATTATCTCACATCATGTAAACTATTCACAGTGACTTGTATTTCATAGGTAAAATTAATACAGACTTCACTGAAACACAGAACTTTCTGGAGAAAACACAGCAAGCCATTTGCATTCTGTGTTTAGGGAAATATGTGAGACCATAACACTTCCTAAATTAGAGCTTTCTCTATCTTGCAACTAATTATGACAGTGGGATTATTCTCTGCAGTGTCTGCATCTTAGATAATCATTTAATGCATAGGTGTGATTTAGGACTCTGCAGCTGTACAATGCAACATTAGCATAATTTGGGAGCTTGTTAGAATCACATTATACAAATATATCAAATCAATAGGCTGTCTACCTTAAACATACACAAGGTTATGTGTCAATTATATCTCAATAAAGCTGGAGGAAAAAAAGAAGAAAAGAAATACAGAATGTCAGGCACCACACCAGAGCTACTGAATCAAAATCTGAACTTTAGAACAATGCCCAGGCAAACCACAGGCACACTGAGTTTGAGAAGCACTATTTTTTAATACGTAGGTCTGGGTCTTCTTGCTGCCATTAATTTGCCTTATAACTTTAGCAAGTTTCTTTCCCACTCTATTTCTCAGTTTCCTTATTTCTAAAATAAAATAATGACCCTTTCAAACTAACAAACAAAAAATGACAAGCAGATCATACTAACTCCAGACTGATTAAATCAGAATTTTACAGGTGGGACTGGGCACTGGTATTTTTTACAAAATCATACCAGATAAACTTAAGGTTCAGCCTGGTTGAGATCCACCGGACTATACAATCCTGAAGTCCTTTTCCAAGTCTTGGATTTTTTTTACTGTAAGTTGTCAGCAGTCGTCTGTAATCTATGAGAACCAGCATATTTCATGACACAAGGTGTAGTTGTAGGGGCTACACCCTTCAACTTACAAAGTTGCTGCTGGCACTAATTACTTTTTAAAAAAATTTTTTGGCACTAATTACTTTTAAAAACAACAAAACACCATTTGTACAACTAAAGACATAAGATAAAATTATATAGAACTATGCAGAAGAGTCTTAATTTTTTTTAATAAGAAAACATGGAAGACAAAGGTGGAAAACAGAAGAGATAAAGAGAAGATAAAAGGTAAAATATAGATTCTCTATACTGTCTGAACCCGGCATTACTAAACCATTCTAGAAGCTCTTATTTTGAGCATGAATTGCGTTTGATTGTTCATGTATTTCATAGTTCAAATGTGGGAAACTCAGAGTATCCACTCCATGTGTTTAACTTTCATCCCTGGTAGCTTTCATGGCAATGTTCACACTTGGAATACATCTTTCCCTTGCAAGGCCTCTCAGATTGGCTATAGTTATTGGCTCTTCACACCTAGACTGCTGGTTGATCAGTGTAGTAACATATGGCTCTTCTTATTTTTAACAGTTATTCTCTTTATCATGTTCTCTATTCATCTTAATTGTTGTAGACTTTCATTTAAATCTACAGTGTATGTGGACCCTCCTCAAATATGTTACAGCATGATGCCAGTTTTATATTTTTCAAATATTTAAATCTTTTATGAAAAATCAAATTCCTTAAATCATTTAAAATATTTGATTAATTAAATTAAAAATCAAAAGTGCAGGGGTGCCTGGGTGGCTCAGTTGGTTAAGCGTCTGCCTTCAGCTCAGGTCATAATCCCAGGGTCCTGGGATCGAGCCCCACATCAGGTTCCCTGCTCAGTGGGGAGTCTGTTTCTCCCTCTCCCTCTGCCTGCTGCTCCCCCAGCTTGTGCTCTCTCTCTCTGTCAAATAAATAAATAAAATCTTTAAAAAAAAAAATCAAAAGTGCATACGATCCTCATGAACAACTGTTAGGTACTCTGTAATTTTGTAAAATTACCTATTATGGGAATTCTTGGATTTTTTTTTTAAATTAAATAAACAGTATTGCAAAAGTTTCCAATAAGCAGTCATTATCCATTTCCTCTCTTTGCCCAGAAATTATCATAATTAGTGTGAGATATTCCATATCATCATTCTGTATACATGAGTTCTTTAGAGAAGTGATCATGTGACAACCATGTCCAGATGAGCTAAGCCTTGGACAAATAATGTGTAAGCAGGGTTTAGATAGAATTAAGGCTAGAGGGAGGTGGAAACATGATGAAATGAGTCTAAATAGAAGGGGATAGATTGACAGTGAAGAGAGAACAGCATGGCCCTGTCTATAGCATTATAGTTGATATTCATGCATCAAAAAATTACCAAGCATTTACTCTGTTCCAGGCATATATGGCAACAAAGGGAAACAGAGAAGATAATATGGACATTGGCCTCAAGATGTTCATGATCTACTGGGAGAAAAAAAAATTTTAAACAAATCAGAATGTGCTAGTTTTGTTACAAAATGTGGAAGCAAATAACTGAACACATAGTGGGTGAGATTAGTTTTGACTGAAGAATCTAGTAAGATTTTTCAAATGAGTTGATCATGCCATGGGTTTTCATTTCATGGCTTTCTACAGATCAGAAAGTCCATGGCCTCAATTTTAAGCAAAATAAATTGTATACCCAGTAGGACAGGGACACAAAACTGCTTAGGATTCAGCAACTGTACTCAGTATTGTTCTTAATATACGTGAAATAGAAAGAAGCTAGAGAGATGGATTTTGTCAAATTGTGAACTATTCTACAATTAATTCTATGAGCAATAGCGAGCCATCTATGGGCTAAAAGGAAAAGGCTTTTTGGTAGTTTGCATTTGGGAAGGTCAGCCTGGCAGCACTGTGAAGGAGTGAAGGAGGCAGTGGTAACACATAATGGTTGGGAAGGGAAGATATGCCTGATAAAATTTTCAGAGACATAAGCAGTAGACGTGTTTGAATAGGGTAGATGACCTTTTGCTTATAAAATTGTTGAAATAATTCTGGTGTAAGATAAAAGCTGTTGATTAACAAAATGTATTATCTTTTTCAGCTCTAGAATTATAAGAATTATAAGATATTATAATCCTCCAAAATGCTATCGAGTAGGCATAAGTTTAAAGTCAGAGCTCCAGATTAAAATCCCACTTTTGCCACTTTTCAATATGTAAATTAGGTCAATTCTTCAACCACTTGGAGTCTAGTTCTTCAACTGTAAAATAAGCATAAGCACTGAATCTTGTCGTGAGGACTATGCCTAGTCCAGTGTCTGGGACATGGGAAATGTTTAGTGAAGTGATTCTACAGTTACCTAAAAAGAGAGCTAAACTAGCATTTTGCTTTAAGAGGTCAGCACCAATCTTGGACCTTTATTGCAAAGTTCCATGTCTCCATGCCTCTCTTATCCATCATATTCTCATCACCTGTGACCAGGTGTGTGTATTTGGACCCTCTCCATATTTTAGCAGTGAACTCTCAGAAATGTTCCCAGGTCCATCTGGCATTAATCCTAGGAAGTGACAGATACTTAGATCAAATTATAGAAGATTGAAAATGCCATTTGTTCAGCTATTAAAGCAATAAAGGGACACTTTTGTCAAGAAAAATCAATGTCCGGTAAGGCAAAAATCTGTATAAGATAAACATCTTTATTCTTTGTCTTAGGAGAATAAGAACAGTAGCTTCATGTCATCAATATTTGAAGTTGCTTTGAAATGTGTTTAAATCAGAAATACAGGAACATCTGAGATAGTACTTTCTTCTCCAATTTATACTTCTAATTCCCCTTATTTAAAATCTTTCTTTTCTAACAGCTGTTGAAACAAAGAACAAGGGGTTTGCTTTGACTTAAGAATATTTAAGTGACATATTCTTAGTTTCCCTCTAGTCCCCAAATTAACAGTGTTCAGTAAGATAATATGCTAAATTTAAGAAGATATCGTTCTAAATTTTTGTTATAAGCTGAGCCAAAATCTGTTTTAGGTGGTCACCTATCCTTATTTAAAACTCCCAAGGCCAAGGGGGGTGCCTAGGTGGCTCAGTTGTTAAGCATCTGCCTTCGGCTCAGGTCATGATCCCAGGACCCTGGGATCGAGCCCCGCATTGGGCTCCCTGCTCCGCGGGAAGCCTGCTTCTCTCCCACTCCCCCTGCTTGTGTTCCCTCTCTCGCTGTGTCTCTCTCTGTAAAATAAAAAAAAAAAATCTTAAAAAAAAAAAAAAAAAAAAAAAAAAGCTCCCAAGGCCAAAGGCGGAAGGTGAAACAATGCTTCTCCATTGTTTCAACTTCCTTCTACTTACAACTCAGAGAGCAGGTAATGTTTATTCGAGGTCTGTTTCAGAGTGTGATATTAGTGTATATTATAAAGATAGTGTGTTTAGATGAAAATTCTAGGAATTTCTCAGGGAGGACATAGAGTGAATTAGGCTTTGCTTTTTATCTGACTTCTGCTTTTGACTCTCCTGGTTTTCTCAATATTAGGTTTCTTGGAGATGATTTACAAGAGAAGAGAGAGAAATTATAATTCTTATTCATTGTTCTAGAGTGACTTCTCACATTAGCATTCAGCAAGAATTGGAGGGAGGTGGGCTGGAGGACAGTCGGAGAGGTGAGACACAGACATGTTTAGAATCATTCCTTCCTTTGGACCCAGGTCTATTTCCCTGAGTCTTAGCTCTCTCCCTTCCTTTGAAAAGAAATGCTAAGCAGAACCAACTGTACAGGAGATCCTAATGTAGCAGATTGAGCTGAGTTTACCTTGGACTCAAGCTGGAGCCTTGTTCCACTTCAAGTACCCAATCTGTCATTTCCTATTGAAACCATGTCCTTGTGTTCTGTCTCCTTCTGTAAAGGTTATGAACTGTGCTTTCCATCTCTGTATCCGTTTGGCATAGAACCAGGTCAGGCATGAGATGGGTAATTTGGTAAATATTTATTGAACATCTAAATAGGTGCATGCATCCACACAGGCAGGCATGGATAAATGAATGGTGCCATTTAGAAGATAACAAATTATATATTACTAAGAGTTGGTCATAGTAAAATTATGTCAGATAGATGTTCCAGGGAAGAAACCATATTGCAACAAAAGCAGTTCTCTATCATTCTCCTCTTGCATTTTTATCATTAGTAGTAGTAGTAGTAATAATAATAATAATAATAATAATAATAATAATAATAATAAATTATCTTTAGAACCTAAAGATACCAGATACTAGATAGCATATAATGAAGACAGAAAGTATCCCATGACTCCATCCTATTTGAAATATTTATACAGAAACAGTACTAAGAATGCAGAAATACAGGTGTTTCTTTATAATGCTGAAATTCCCTCTTTTGTCACAAGTGCTGAGGTTTTGGCCTCTGGAATATCTTTTATTAATGGCAACTGTTATCAGCAATTAATAAACATGGAAGAATACTCAGAAGCACTGGGGGATAAAATTACAAACTCAATGTCCAAACATACAACTAGAAAAATTATCATCTCATTACTGGTCTGGTCATTTTTGTGCACATTTAAAAAAAAATATATTGTGGGTTTTCTTTCCCCCTAGGGACAGATAATAAAATTCTGCTATGATGGAAATCACTGTAATATGATAGCCCTTTTGTGTTTTCCTTGTAACTTTTCCTAACATCTTGAAATGCAAGGCTATTGTCATAATGTTTTAGGTAGCAGAAGGCTCTTAGGGCTTGTATCTCTGACATCAGACCAACCCCCTGGGACTGGTCCAGGCCATTGTATCTGAAGTGATCCTATTTATCTGACAGTAGAAGAAGCAGTAGTAGTAAAAGGGGTCAACAGCAATAGCAAAATCCTTGTATCTCAGTTAACTAGGACTAGAAGTTTTTAGTCATTGTGAAATGGTAGTGCTCTCCAAAGGCAATTACATACTATTCGAAGTCAAAAGACTCAGATGTGATTCTTTTTTTTTTTTTAAGGATTTTATTTATTTGACAGAGAGAGACGAGGAGAGAGGGAACACAAGCAGGGGGAGTAGGAGAGGGAGAAGCAGGCTTCCCGCTGAGCAGGGAGCCCGATGTGGGGCTCGATCCCAGGACCCTGGGATCATGACCTGAGCCAAAGGCAGACGCTTAACGACTGAGCCACCCAGGCGCCCTCAGATGTGATTCTTTTTACTACTATCTGTTGATATCATTATTTCCTTAAACCTTGCTCTCTTCCTCTATAATACTGATTGGTAATAAACTTTGCCATACAATGTGTCTATAAGAAACAGATCCAAGAATGTGTTTCATATCATCAGTGTTTAGTGAGGTTGAAATCTCATTCTACATAGGTCATCAGTTAACAATTTCCCTTGTACTTGCTACCTAAGTCTTATTGATGATGTTTTAAAAAATAAACACCTAACTGGTTTAAAAGTAGTAATCAGTTTTTATAAAATAAAACCATAGTCCAATAATTTACTTTTCCCATCCTTATCCTGCTACCAGAAGCAAGCAAACCCATACCAATAATCGTTTTTAAATTTCAGTTAGCTTTTTATATTGGTATTTACCTCCATACATTTTAAAAAATATGTGCATCCTATTACCTTTTGACTAATCATATTTATTTTTCTTTTATTTGAGATGTAGATTGAGCTCTTCCCACTCTTTCTTTTTTTAAAGATTTTATTTATTTATTTATTTGAGAGAGAGAGAGAGCACAAGCAGGGGTAGTGGCAGGCAGAGGGAGAAGGAGGATCCCCGCTGAGCAAGGAGCCTGATGCGGGACTCGATCCTAGGACCCTGAGATCATGACCTGAGTTGAAAGGCAAGACGCTTAACCGATTGAGCCACCCAAGCATCCTGAGCTCTTTCCACTCTTGTCCTTACTCCCTCCTACCAAATGAATTTCCAGATAAATATTTTTATTGTTGTTGCTGTATCTATATAAATAGTATTCATTACTAAGCCAAGAAATGTACTAAGACTTAATTCTCTGTTTATTTTGCTTATTGATAACAATCATCTCATATTTTCCTTAAAAATCTAAGTGTTTCTACACATTCCAGGGCTCTTTAAAAACATCTTTCAATATAATTCATTAGATGGTCAAAAAGTCAGATAATTTATTAGTTTTCTTCTTTTCACTCTAGACCTCCATCTAGACACACAGTCTGCTGTTCCAGGCTATGCTAGTTGCTTCCCAGGCCTGGCCACACATCTCACTTCCGTTTAACAACGGTCTTCTCATTAGACATTCCCCTTGTATTTATTTTTCCTCAGTATACTTCTTAATTTTGGAAGAGTAGATTCTTCAATAAGTTCTTGAAAATTGCACAAGACATGTGAAAGGAATGTGCTGTGAGAGTTAAAATGAAGTTTGGTGGGAAGCCATACCTCTGGGAAGACACGATAAGGCATAAATAATGAGGTTCTACAGCTGAGAACTCCCTGAACTTGAAGAATGCAAAGGGCCTCTCTGAGCACCCAGCACACATTTCTCATTAGATCACAGGGAGGAATGATCAAAAGGGAGTTAGCAGCAAAATCACAACTACAGTTAATCTCCTGATTAACCATCCAGGTCTTTCCTTCACACTGTACATATGTCTGTGTTTGGTTACTTTTGTGAGTATTTCTTTCAATATTCAATCTTTGCAATAATATTGTGGTATTTGCCTCACAGTGACTATGACTATTTTACAGGTGAGAAAATAGGGAAAAGAGTTACAGAAATTGATCAAACTGTACAAAAAATAAGTGACTGTTGAGACTTCCAAAGCCACACACACACACACACACACACACAAAATCTATATTTAAATATTCACTGTTTTTAAAAGTCTATTTCTATTCATGAGCTTTAAAAATAAAAATTAAGTAACCAAGGCCACCTTTTTAAATGTTTCATGAGTTTTCCTTTGTTCAAAATTGGTAATAGTAGTAGCAACACTTTATGTTATTACTGCTGAGCCCCAAAAGCTCAGCTTTCTCTAAAGGTCAGCTAGAAATTTTCAAAAGGGCCAAGCTGATTCTACACATGCAGTAACTATGTAGGAGGATGTCAGCAACTGCTTTCTGAATTATTTCTCTCCTTAAATGAACTAATGTTTAAGGTACTTCAAATTTCTAATCTCTCTCTCTCTTTTTTGAACCACATTGAGTTCAATAAAATTTGTTCTACAATTTAAGGTGAATAGCATTGTCCCTATAAAGCTGAAACATTAGTATAATAGTTATTGGAATTTCCTGAGCAATGTTGATACAGTATGAACATTACCCATAGAAATGAAAATACATTAATGAGGAGAAAATAAACCCACTTTCATTTGTTCAACAACTATATCCTAAATGTCCCTGTGTCTACTGCGCTGTTAACATTCTAGCTACACATATGAGCAAGCTATCCCGTGTTCAAAGGAGGAAATTTCCCACTTACAAAATGAATGTATAAGCTGATAAAACTTTAATGCATTGTGAGAATTATGATCCTTGTTTTATAAAGTACTGTGTGATATGGAACAATCTCCAATATGTACAACTAGAAAATAAAAACAGGAATAAAGGAGTGCCTGGGTGGCTCGGTAGGTTAAGCATTTGCCTTCAGCTCAGGTCATAATCCCAGGGTCCTGGGATTATGCTCAGCGGGGATCCTGCTCAGCGGGGATCCTGCTTCTCCCTCTCCCTCCTCCTGCCACTCCCCCTGCTTGTGCTCTCTCTGTCAAGTAGATAAATAAAATCTCTAAAAAATAATAATAATAAAACAGGAATAAAAATATACCATTTAGTTTGATTAACAAATTAAAGTATAATGCCTTAAATGCATTTGCTTAGATTATTTCTCTTAGGTATACAGGAAGCTTTTGAAAGATTGTATCTGACATATGGATTAAAAAGTTTAAGGTAAGAGATTTACTTTTTATTCCGTATAATTGTATGCCAATTGTTAAAAGGCACTATTTGCCCAAGATGAAAGATGAACGTTTAGGTTAGTTTCGGGGACCCAAGAAGTCTTTGCAGAAGATGTGTCACTACAATTCAGTTGTCATATATGAAGAAGAACAAGATAATAAAATATAAGAAGGGGTTTCAGGATAAAAGGAAAATATGGTATGCGTGTCAGAAGTGGGAAATACTAGTCATATCCTATTACCAGGAAATGAGGCAATTCGTGCTTAGAGCAAGCCAGGAATGGGAAGCAGAGCAGCATTGAGAAGCATTTTAGTACTCAGTTAAGACCTTGCAGTTTGTGATGAAGATGTGAAAAAAATTACATGCCTAGAGATTAGTACTACTCACCAGGAGAGAATTGCATTGATTAAAAAGTGCAATGAATTTTCCAGGAATTTCACTTTGTAAAAAGTTCTATACATGGTAATGTCTTTTTTAGGATTAAAAAAATATTATTGGGTTTGTCAGTAGAAGTAGAATAATTTGACTTCATTTTTAGCAATATGGCAGATGAGATTCCTAAAAACTCAGCATTACAGAATCTTTAAAATATTGGATAAACAGCAAAAATGTATTGCATTGCCTAGTTGAATTTATAAGAAATTAAGCGGAATTCCCAAGAGCCAAACTTTCAGTAGAAGCTGAAAACCAGAGTGGCATACTGACATTGACACTTTAACTACCCTGGGGCCATTAGTCAATTCTGATCCAATGAGCCTCAAGGGAAAAGTGGAAAAAAACAATGAATCAGATAAGGTCAAGCGTTAACAATGAGATACTTAAAGGACTAAAATTTCACTGAAAGATAAACAAAAATATTTAAATGTGTGTGTGTATGTTTATTTGACTCAGAACTCTGGGAATAAAACAACTCTTCCTTGGGAATGCTTTAACTTCAGCCTTTCCCTCACAACTTACCTATGGGGAGAGCATTTATAACACATGTCATAGAGTTTCTGGGAAACAGTGCCAGCTGAGAGAATCTCAGGCAGACTCCCCACAGAGCATGGAGCCTGACACAGAGCTCAGTTTTACGACCCTGAGATCATGACGTGAGCTGAAATCAAGAGTCAGATGCTTAACCAATTGAGCCACCCAGGTGCTCCTCAAGTATGTTCTTTTACACATAATCTAAGGCTAGCAAATACACAATATTTTGGTCATGCCCCCATACAGAAATTCAGATTCCAACCATATGGTTTATATATTTCTGATATTTTATTCTGGTTATATCCAAGAAATGAAAATCAGGATGTCCAAAAGCTATTTTCACACCCATGTCCATTTCAGTATTATTCACAATAGCCAAGAGAAAGAAGGAAGCAACCCAAGTGCCCGCAGAGGCATGACTAGATAAACAAAATATGGTATATACAAACAATGAAATATTAATCAGTCTTTCAAAAGGACATTCTCTCACATGTCACAACGCGGATGACCCTTGAGGATGTTATGCTGACTATAATAAACCAGTTCACAAAGATATAAATACCTTATGATTTTACTTACATGAAGTATCTAGAGTAGTCAAAGTCATGAAAACTGATATTTTAAGTCACGAATATTATAGATTCAGAGGACTTACATGTCAATTTTCTGGCATCATTTTCCTTATTTGGCATTTCAGATAGGAGAAAGTAAGAACTAACATTTACTCAATATCTACTATATGTCATATACTATAGTGAAGAATTGCCATCCTCCTCACCCAATGTTCACTGGTTTTTCCAACCAAGTCACATCTTAATACCGCCTTTTTAGAGTTTTGGAAATGGAAAATTATCTAAAATTGATATGTTCTAGTTATCACATGGCTGGACAGTGGGTAAATAAATGATGGAATACATTAGTTATAAGATCAAGATTCCAAGTCTAACTTTCCCCATTAGAAAGGTGTTAATAAGAAATGAATAAGCCTAAAATAGGCAGAAATTGGTGCCCGGAACCCAACCAAATTCCACATTAACTGATCAGAACTGATCCACATAGAACAATGTGGAAAACAGAGAGCAGAGCTTGAATATTTGCTACAATAACCATCCTTCTCCCCAGTCCTCTGGGAAAAAAAGAAGAAGAAGAAGAAGAAGAAGAAGAAGAAGAAGAAGAAAGGAGGAGGAGGAGGAGGAGGAGGAGGAGGAGGAGGAGGAGGAGGAGAAATGCATTTTCATGTCCAGGTAGTGCAACTCAAATCCAGTTCCCATGTCAATTAGACAGGTAGAGGTAAGTACCATGCCAAAAGCCACAAACTAAAGAGAGAAAGACCTAGCTATGTACAGTTCCAGAGTCATGGAGCAGATCTGTAAGAGAAATCTGAAATCTGGGATCTGGATCTAGCCCTTTTAAATATAGTGAGTATATAATATATCCTCCTTTAAAGTGGGGCACTTCTGAGAGTTAAAAGGTACCCATTTAATACTTAGATTTGGAGAAGAGGCATAAGCCAGGACTATCCCAGCAAAGTCCAGTGTGTGTTGATCATGCATATATAACATTATGCCACCCCTCGGAGGGCTTCAGAGTTTGTTCTGATGCCAGTTACAACCATCCCATTTTGCCAGTTTCCCAGGTCATTTTTACTCCTAAACTAGTGCCCTAGACAAAATTGTGCCATCAACATTTCCATATGCTCTAAATTAGGAAAGTAAGCTTGCTTTGAGAAAGCAAGCTCGCTCCACCACTGGGGGAGCATAAGTTTCAGAAATAGAATATTTTATCTCATGCATAAAGTCAACAAATAGTTCTAGAGGCATAAGAAAAATCCATGCACAGCTTCTAAATTCTCAGAGACAGATCCTCAATATCCACAGGACACTTCAACAGAAAGAATGACAAAACAGCCCCAAGATTCCCAATTGTGTCTTTCCCTCTTACAAATTAACACTTCATAACATTAATTCTTGATGATTTTGCTGAAGAAATCTTCTGATAAGTGCCTCTTTCAGGCTGTCAAATTAAAACTGTGTTGTTTTGCTTCCCTTAAAAGAAGGAATCCAGTGAAAGAACTGGAATGATCTCCATTCATCATTTGGACCCCAAACTCTGAGTCCATCTCTCAGGGTTCTCTTTGGTTATATGCATTTCCTCCTTTGTTCCATATTTGGTCAATTTCTGTCTGGGAATTAAATAATTTCAGCGCAGCAATAATGTTTCCATTTTTGTGAACCCAAAACATATGACCACTAATCAGAGCCATCAACAGAACAAAATGACAATGAGTCACATTTTCAGACATAAAAAAGAACTCTGATGTTGTGGATAATTGCTGTAGCATTATCTTAGGAAAAGACAGAATTTCTTTTAGAGTTCTAAAATATTGAACACAGTTTTCATGGCTTTGTTACTACTTTAAAATATTTTAGGAACCAGGGGACCTCTGCTTTTAATAATACATTGAGACCAATGCCTTCCTTTTAGAGATAGAGCAAGTGAATTTCAGGGAAGGAAGGAATAGAGTCATTCCATATCATGCAATTAGTGAGAATCAGAGTCAGAACAGGAGCCTGGGCAGGACTGAGTCCCTGGCTCACTGCATTTGTACCAACATCTTTGCCCTCATAACCATCTGTGTCACTCTGATACCTGCCAGTACTCCTAATTTTAATATCACTGGTTTTCCTCTATATATGCCATCCTATAATCTCTATTTGAGTCTCTTATGGTAATAGTGACCTTCTCTTGCCCTCCATATCCTCTGGCCTTAGTTTTTCTATGTTTATTAATTTGGTCTCTTTTTATCCTCTATTTAAAAATGCATTTATATAATTTAACCTTTGGTAACATACATATGAAATAGAACAGGCTTAAGAAAATGTCTCTGATCTTTCTTATTCCTCTTTCTCTTTACATTTCCCTACATTTATAAACTGAATAAAAACGATTAAGGATACCACACAATTTTTTTTAAAAAGAAATAAAATAGTGGGAGAATAGATAGTTTTAAGGATTACTGTAACACCAAGATGCTCAGGTCCACATGTTAAAGACAGTAAAACCGACAGTCTTATAGGAGAAGTTTTAGGCATACTCTGTGGAGTTTGGCAAGAGTCTTCTAGCTGGCCTCTTGGCCAATATCCACTTTCTTTTCCATTACATTCCCATCCAACTGCTAAACTGATATTCCTAAAATACAAAATGCATCATTTCATTTACCAGTCTAAATGTCTCCTGTGAATTCCTATTTCTCAAAGAAGAAAAGATGAATTTATTAACTTTAAGGCCCTTCCCTAATCTGCCTTACTGTCTTCCACCTTTCTACTTTTGCAGCCTATGTCTGGTCCCTGACCAAAACACATATACGATGCTTCAAGGAAAAAAAAAATTTCTCCAATATACCATGATACCCTTATGTCTCAGTGATTCTGTCTGTCAACTCTGTCTCCTCTTTTTTGGACTAGGAAATTCTTTTCACTCTTTCAGATCAACTTCAGGCTTCAGAATTCTTATAACATCTTCTCTACCTTTGCAACCATCCTTTCTTTAGTCATCTATTCACTCAAAATATATTATCATGTGTGCTTAGGTGCCAAGCCATTGTTGAGATGTCAGAGAGACGATGTTGAAAAAGACACGTTTCTCCCCTCTTGGCATTTACATTCTAGAGAAAAAGTAGAAAACTAAAAAATAATAATAAACAAGTAATATGTTTTAAAATAGTAATATATGTAATAAAAAAATAAGAACAGGACAACGGTTAAAAATGTCTGGGAATAGTGAGGAATACCATAAACTTGATTGTTAGGGAGATGTCTCTTAGGAAATGATCCTTGAGAAAAAACCGAATGAGTAGAAGGAAACAGACGTTCAAATGTACAAAATAAAATGCAAGGGACCTAACTGGAACCAAGCCTGTCCTTTTTGAAAGACAGGTGAATAAAAACAAAAAGAAAAATGTTTTTGGTTTTTTTTGAAGATTTTATTTATTCATTTGAGACACAGAGATACAGAGAGAGAGAGAGAGACCATGAGCAGTGGGAGAGGCAGAGGGAGAGGGAGAGGGAGAAACAGACTCCCTGCCGAGCCAGGATCCCGATATGGGGATCGATCCCAGGACCCTGGGATCATGACCTGAGCTGAAGGCAGACGCTTAACCATCTGAGCCACCCAGGTGCCCCAAAAAGAAAAATGTTTTGACTAGAATGTGGTAAGTGAATGGAAACTGGTACCTTGTTCTCAAGGGGGTTAAAAAAATCTTCCTCCTTTAGTATTCTTATAACTATTTTCTATAACATTATTATTTTTTTAAAGATTTTATTTATTTATTTGAGAGAATGAGATAGAGAGAGACAGCATGAGAGGAGGGAGGGTCAGAGGGAGAAGCAGACTCCCCGCTGAGCAGGGAGCCTGATGCGGAACTCGATTCCGGAACTCCAGGGTCATGACCTGAGCTGAAGGCAGTTGCTTAACCAACTGAGCCACCCAGGCGCCCCTCTATAACATTATTAAACCATTTTTCATATTTGTTTTGCTTTGTATGCCTAAATATCAAAAACCCCTGCTGGATTATGAGATACTTCCACAAGAGCACACCTTATACTTTTATCATATTTCTCTGTGCTGAGAAAGGCCTAAGAAAACACATAGGATATGCAGACCAATTTACTCATTTATCTGTATTTTCTTTATTCCATAACTGTTTATTAAGAGGCCCACGTACAGCAGGTATTACATAAAGACACAGGATAAACTGGTGAGCAAAGATTATCATAGCCCCTAACTTTATTATAGAATTCACTATCTTGTAGGAGATTCATCAAATAATTATATCAAATAATATAAGATTGAAACACAATAAGTAATGTAAAGGAGAGATAGGTGTGTTGTAGTCAGGGAATCAGGAAGATATTCTTGGAGTAGATTCTAAACTACAATCTGAAGGAAGAACAGGAGCTGATTACCTAAAATCTGGGTTGAAAGAACAGTTTAAGTAAAGGCTTGATGTGGAGGACAAGATTTGAGGCACTAACAGAAAGCTAGCTTTTCATACCATGCAAAGGATTTTGGCTTCTACTGTAAGAACAATGGGAAATCTCCTGTTTCACCTCAGGTAACTACCTGAGTTTTAATGAGTTTTAATTAATTCATCTCAGTGAACATTTTGAGGGTCTATTTTATGGCTATTCAGTTTGAATGCCCTCACCTTCTACTACAACCATGAGATATTTTAAAATAACAAGGCAGAGTGACTTCTCTGATAAAAACATGATGTAAAATGGTCTTCCTGTATAGCATTCCTTCCAGGGTAACTCTCCAACCTCTCCCATCTAGTGCTCATGTCATTCACGTGGCTTTTATTGCCCCCAAAATGCAATGTTATCACTTGTCTTTGTGCCTTTGAACCTCTGTGCATTTGTGCTGCCATATGTGAATGAATTCTTGATGGGAATAACAATTCCCTGGCTTACAACAAGGGATCAGGCATCTCTTGAAGGGTCATGTATACAGGATTTATGATCTGGGATTACCAATGACAATCTGATCAAACTCTCTTGCTCAACAAGAAACTGTTACTAGTCTTTGTGGTATATTTTTAAGGTTTTTCTTCAAAAAATATTTTTTATTTTTGGTAAAATCAGTCTACGCAGGAAATGGAGGATCCTGCCCATCATAATTGACAGTTATGATCTTGCTAGTGCCTTTAGGAACAGGACTCAGATACAGAAGACTGTCTATCTGTAGCCCAAACCAGCCCGCCTCTTGCATATAGTTTATACAGGAAGACATACACAAAGCCTATTAGACATAATTTAAGTGTCTTCTAAGAAAAAAAAAAAAAAAAAGACGGAAATGAATCAGGAATAATGTCACCATACCGGGCACAATGTTCTAGTTTTATGACAATAGTCAGAGCTTCTCTACAAGATGTGGTTGTTTTACTGGACCCCAATGTCCACTAACTGACAAAACTAGAGAAATCTCCACGGAAAAATATGAGTGAAAAAAGAAGAGGCAAAAGAAAGAAAAGTCACAGAATAGATCTTTTTCCTTTTTTTCTCTCTCTAAGCAAAGACAAATTTTTCATTTGTTAAAAGCTGTACATATATGAAAGATAGAATCCTGCATGGCCTTTGCTTTATTTATTCATTATAATATGGCTTCACACCTCGGCATTACTGACATTTTGGGCCAGCTGATGTGTTGAGTGACCCCTATGTGCATTGCAGCATATATAGCAGCAACTCTAATGTCTACTCAAGAGACGCCACCAGCTCCCTTCTGCCCCCTGGTGGTGGCAATAAAAAAATGTCGCCATACATTGCCAAATGTTCCCTGGGAGGAGTGAGAACTGCATTACAAAATGAATTAAGGGTCTAATGTGAACAAAGAAATATACTAAATAATTCACCATTATATATTCTCTATGACTTATCCATATTTCTATGTATGAAGCACATGAGATTGTGTATTATGTGTATTTTATAGGTGTGATTCTTTCATTATCTCATTTAATTCTCACGGATATTATTTTTTTAAAGATTTATTTATTTGTTTGAGAGAGAGAAACAGAGAAAGCAGGGGGAGGGTCAGAGGGAGAGGGAGATAAGCAGACTCCTTGCTGAGCAGGGAACCCAATGCGGAGATCCATCCCAGGACCCTGAGATCATGACCTGGGCTGAAATCAAATGTCCCAAGCTTAGATGACTGAGCCACCCAGGCTACCCCCTCACAGATATTCTTGAAGCAGATATTATTTCCCACATTCAACTCATGTGAAAACTAGGTTCAAAAGATTAAATAACTTGTTTTAAATCCAAAAAAAATTAGAGGTAGAGCCAGGAAAGAAAAACAAACAAACAAACAATACTTTCCATAAACCACTGACAAACTGAATATTTTGAGTAAATATAAACTAATGTGATAACAGTCTTACAACTAAAACTTTGAAAATCACTAACTTATTACCTTCATTCCATTTCAACCCTAGACACAATAAAAGTCTCTCATGCACAAAAAACAGTTGAACATATTCTTAAGCACTTTCATGCCATGTTTCCCTCAGATCCCTCATCATAACCCTGTGAGCAACATAGCAGAGGTCAATATGCTCATTTTATAGCTGTAATAACTAAATGTCAGGGAGGTTGAATGGCTTATATAAGGGCTTATAGTTTATAGAAACTGGATCCATCTAATATATAAATATATATATATATACATATATATATATAGCATATATATACATTTATATGCATACATGTATGTGTGGCTAAGTATCACAACATCCAGACATGTCTTTACATACTAATTTTGAATAATTAAGTTCATCTCACAGCATTGCAGAATCCCAGGAAATGAGAAATAAATCTTATTTTCTTTTCTTCTTTACTTGGTCAGCATTAGAACTTACTTATTAGAACTCAGCACACACTTTTCTCTTAAAATTAGATTTATTTTTTTTATCATAGTGAATGGATTATGATTATCTTTGTTTCAATGTGAATCACATTGGATGAGGATAAATATATACAAACCCTAATCCAGAAATGAAGATTTTTATGGAGATGCTAGAGGAGTATGGAGAAGCAGAAGAAAGATTGTGGGGTGCAGGATGAAAAAATTTACTAAGAAGACAATAAAATCTGGTAAGATTAGAGGGTTAATATCGGAAGTCTATGGGAGATACAGTCAGATTCTTGGGTGGGATAGGTGAGAGGGACTTCCACGTTTTTGCTCTAGAACAAGTCCATTTGGCAATATAAGCCAAAGGAGAATTCAGAAACCAAAGAGGTTAGAAGATATCCTTTTGAGAGATATACAAGTATTCAAATGGGAAAAGTCCAGGGAGGCCAACTAGGAGATCACAAACAAGTGATCATCATACAGGGTGAAATTAAAATAATCCAAAACTTTAATTTTTGTGTGTTTCTCAAACATTATTCAGTATTGCATCTTGGAGTTCAATGAGTACAACTCCTTCATGTTTTAGGGAAGACTGCTCTATAAATGTCAATTGGGTCAAGGTGGTCAATACTGTTGTTGAAATGTTCTATATCCTTACTGGTTTTCTATTTGTTCTATCAATTATTGAGATAGTAGTAAAGCTCTCTGACTATAATTGTAAATTTGTCTCTTTCTCTGTGCAGTTATATCATTTCTGATTCATGTATTGGAACATGCATGAAAGTTCAGCAAAGAATTGGCTCCTTTATAATTATGAAGTGATCTTCTTTGTCTATGGTAACATGTTTGCTCTGAAATCTACTGATTTAATATTATGTAATATTAATAGAAGATGTAGCTTTTTAAAATTAGTATTAACATGGTATATCCTTTTCCATTATTTTAATTTTAACCTATTTGTTTCTTTATAGAGTATGTCTTGCCGCCAGTATAGTACTGGATATTGCTTCTTTAACCCATGGCTATTTACTGTTTGTATTTAATTTGAATTTTACATAATTAGTTTTACACCTCTCAATTTATTACTCGTTTTGGATCTGTGTCATCTGCTCATGGGTCTTTTTTCTTCTCTTTTTCTGCCTTCATTTTGATTAATTCAATATTTTTTTCATGATTCGTTTTATCTCTATTTTGGGGGATTATTAGCTATCACTCTTCATTTTGTTATTTTAGTGGTCTTCGTAGGGTTTACAGTATCCACCATAATCTTTCAAAATCTACCTTCAGCTGATATCCTTTCATGTCTAATATAAGAAATTTATAGTAGTATATTTTCATTTCTCTCCTCTCAAAATATTTGTTATTCTCATATAATTTGTTTCTATGTATGCTAATAAAACTCTTCACTAACTTGTTAATATTTTTGTTTAAAGAGGTGATTGCCTTTAAAGAAATTTAAATGAAAGGAAAAATACCTTATGCATTTGCCCATGTAGTTATATTTCCAGTGCTCTTTGTTCATTTGTGCAGATGTAGATTTCCAAATGGTACACTTTTCCTTCTGTCTAAAGGATATTTTTATAAACTTTCTTATAATGTGAGCCTGTTGGTGATTAATTATTTCAGCTTTTGCATATTGGAAAAAGTATCTATTTTGTCTCTACTTTCATGGATATTTTTGCTGGGTAAAGAATTCTAGGTTGCTAGTTTTCTTTTTAGCACTTCAAATACATTATTCCACTATGCTCTTGATTGTGTTATTTCCAATGAGGTTTCTGCTGCCATTTTCACTGTGTGTGTGTGTGAGTGTGCATGTGTGCATAATGTGTACTTTAATTTTTTTTTTTTTCTTTATAGCTAGTTTTGACCATTTGATTATGATCTGCTTTGGAGCTGTGCTTGCAGTTTATTGAGCTTTCTGCATCTGTGAACTTTACATTTTAATCAAGTTTTGAAATTATTTAGCCTTTTTTTTTTTTCAAATACATTTTTCTGTATTCTACTCTACTCCTGGAATTATAACTGCAAATATATTAGGTCACTTGAACTTGTTTCAGAATTCACTGGCAATTTTTTTTTTTAAATTCTGATTCTGGTTTTCTCTTTTTATTTGTATCTATTGCTATATCTTAAAATTCTTAATGTTCTTTTCTGCTAATACCTATGTTAATTCTGTATCAGTTTCACCTAATCAGCTAATTGGTTTATGTTCTCATTATAGACCATATTTTCCTGCTTTTTCACATTCCTGATAATCTTTTGTATACCAAACATTATAAATTTTAGCATGTGGAGTGGATGCTTCTCTGTTCCCAAAAGATATGATTAAGCCTCATTCTTAGACACAGTTATAGAAACTTGGGGACAAATTTCAGGGTTTCACTTTTATGATTTCAATGTTCAGTGTGGGGCTATTTCCCTATGTATTGTACCCAATGCCCCATGAATCATGAAGATCCCTAGTCTGAATGTTGGGAACAGGCACTACTGTGGACCTCTGTAAGTGCCAGTCACTCTTAACTTTTGTCTTTCTGGGTGGTCATTTCCCTGGCTTCAGGGTTTTTTGTTTGTGTTTTGTTGTTGTTATTGTTGTTGTTGTTTGTTTCTGTTTTTTTGTTTCTCATGCATGCACTGATACACAATGAGGACCTTTTGCAGATATGTTTTTTTTCTGTAAGTAGCTCTCCCCTCAGTTCCTCTGTCCTTTGAATTTTATCCATCAGTGTAGCCCACATTTTCAACATTGCCTCTTCAATTCAGGGAGAGAGCTGCATGCTGCCTGGGTTTTACTACCTGCAGTATAGCCTGAAAAATTTCTCTAGACAATGAGCTAAGCCAATAATAGGGCTTTCTTTCTCTGCTTGCCAACACTTAGACCTGGTACCTTTGTTGTGTGATGTCCAATGTCTTGAAAAACCTTTAGTTCCACTATTTCATTCATTTTGTGATTATTTCAGGTCTAAGTTAAGTCCAGTCCCTGCTCTTTCATCTTGGTCAGAATAAGTACCATCTCCCAGTTTCAAGCTCAAGTTTTATCACCTCAGACAGGGCTTGCTATGAACTTCCCTCCCCTTCTTTCCCTCATATCACCAACTATTGCATCCCTTCCATATGTCCTTTATGTCTACTCTCCTAATCTATTAGTACATTTTAATTATTTGTATACTTGTTCTCTTTTTCCTCTTTTGACCTAACAATTTCATTCATCACAGCATGGACTTCTAGAATCCCAGAAATTATGTGCACAACACATAATAATTGCTCATTAAATACTGGTTCAATAAATGAATAAATCTCAATCGTGTTATTCTCTCTCTTGCTTGTATTTGCCTCTCTCACTATTTAAAATTTAACATTCTGTGCATGCATTGTCTACTGAAGAACTTTGTTAAGCAGTATACTGGGTTAGCAAAGAGGTGAATTGCCTTTCACTGGGCCTCTTTGCAAGGAGTTACCCAGCTGGCTGATCTGCATTCAAATGTAGGGTACAGAACTGAATATTTGTCCATGGAAAGCTTTCCAAGAGCACATTATATGAGCACCAGCCATATTTCTGCCTTCCTTCCTATGGCACTGCTCCCTGGATTGCATACTTGAAATGAGTTTAAGTGCAAAATGGAAAATAAGCAGGAGACTGCTGAGAGGTGAATATGGCAAGGTAGACTTTCCTAGTAATGACACAGGAGGTGACACATGTCATCTTCTGCTATTGTGACCTTTCTTTCCTTTCAGCAACACACATTACTCTGAAAAATGAACACAGTTAAAGCAAGAAAAAAAAATGAGCCATCAATTAGGATACTGTTTAGTCACAACCAGCTTGTTTACAGCTCTTTAACATGAAATGCTGTTGGACTTTTTGAATTATTTCTCTTGCTTTTCTTTCAAGAAGAAAACTCCAAAGCTAGAATTAATTTGGAGATAACCCTCCATTCAACTTTTTACATTTAGTTACATTTATGTTATTTACATTTATACTTAAATAGAAGGAGAAAAAGCAATAATTATCAAGCAGCTACTAATTTCTAGGGACTGCAATGGATAATTCGATTTAGGGAAATAGAGACATGTAGAATAAACTCATGGAGGTCACACTCTAATTGGATTAAGTAGACTGAGTAATGCCAAACATCTGATGGATATCTGTACATCATAAATAAAGTATCATGGAATGAGAATAGATACACCATGGGTTCTAAGGACATAGCACATAAAAATGGGATCTGAAGAAAATAGTGTATTGGAACTTTTATTTCATTTTATTTTATTTGTAATAATGATTGTATAGCTACAGACACTTTAGGAAAATCCTGATGTAATAGCAATAGCATGGATTATAGGAATCATACAAATTTGGTCCAATGGGGAAACTAAAACTCAATGAGTATAAGTATTGTACTTAAGGTCACTCAGCTAATAAGGATAAGAGTGAGGATTTAAATCCAGGTCTCTGAGATCTAATAGGTGAAGCTCTGTTCTATCAGATTACTTATAGATAGCAATACTGATGTTTTAAAACATATTTCATCTTGTTGTAATATGGGTTAGGTGATCAAGCACTGCTAAGTCAAGTTCCTGGTGTTTATGTGGTCAGAAATATATGTACTTGAGTGACTTAAAAATCAACACCCAGAAGAGAGTGGACCTTTCTACTATGCTTCTTATGCTGAGACTTCCATCAGTGAGTGATTTCCTTGCTTTAAATTTAATACTGACTCTATTCAAGCAGAAAATAGATTTGAAAACAATGAAAAATGCACCACTTTATTTCCCTAAGGGCTTCCCTACACAGTAGGCCTAGAACAAAACTAATTTTATAAAGAGAGACAAACAACCAAGTTAATCTTCAAATGCAAAAATTTATTTTTTTTTCTAAATTATTTTACTAAGTATTGATTCCCTGATTCTTATTATCTATCTTCAAATCACAGGGCTCAGTATAGAATTTGCATACATTCTGGTAACAAAATTCATAATCAAAAGGGAAAAGGGAAATAATCCCACCATGGTGCATGTAATTTTTCTGTCCAAGGGAACCTTGTAAATTGCCGATAAAAATAAATTGTAGTGAATGAGAAAATCATAAGAAGTAAAATATCAAAGAATCCTTAGTAATAACCTGGTCCAGTGATTTTTTTCTCACTCCTGAGGGGGAAAAATTGATTTTTGAGAAGGAGCATTTTGATTGCAGTTTTTCCACATGGGCACCATATTTTGGAGGATTTTCCAATACAAAAACATTATATTTATTGAGAAATAGTTGTTATACTGATTTGATCTATTTAAAAAATGGGAAAATGTGCAGAGCTTGTGATCATCTGTAACAACAACCACCAAATCAATTCTCTGAGGTCCAAATTATTCCTGACCTTTGAGGAAACCAAGAAAGTCTGAGGGTGTGATTTCCATGGTTGGCTTCAGTGGGTTTTATGATTGTATATCCCCTCAAAGGAAGGTGAGAGAGGAAAAGACAGTTGAATCATTTTAGAGTAAAGAACATAGAATAAGATCAGGCTGAGAGCAAATTGCACTTTCAAGGTCATAGAAGGAAATTTCAGAAATGCAAATGGAACTGAAAACTAAGAACTTATGAAGATGTGAGTAAGCTTAGAGTAGAAGATTGGGGTTTAGCAGGATACCTGTGCAAAATCAGTGGATTGTTCATTGCTAGTCTCTTGTCACTCTTTGGTGTTTTATAAGTACAATAGCTTAAATGTTTCTAGAAAAGGATGTCAAATAGGAGCCTATAAAACATAATCCAATCCTTAGATCCTTAGTTGAGTACCCAATGTGTTTTAACAACTATGGAAATTCTTACAGCCTCATTTTCGTGTATCTCTAGAAAAATTTACAAGAAAGACCTATGTTACTATATAGCATAAGGACTTATGTTACTATATGACATCAATTTCCAATACTCATGTCATGACTTTACCCTTGAAACAGCAGAGAACGTATGATTTCCAACTCAAACTCTATAGTATTCTGTATTTTCTTATAATCATGCCATTCAACTCATTTAACTAATTATATTTAATAATTTAAATAGTTTGTCTGGCCTCTGATGCATTTGATCAGAGCTGACTTATATCCATCTGATATAAACTGTTATGACATTTGATTTTTTAAAATTTTATTTATTTGAGAGAGAGGGAGAGAGAGAGAGAATGAACAGGGGGGAGGGACAGATGGAAAGGGAGAAGCAGACTCCCCACTGAGCAGGGAGCCCGATACAGGACTCAATCCCAGGACCTTGGGATCATGACCTGAGCCAAAGGCAGATGCTTAACCAACTGAGCCACCCAGGCATCTCATGACATTTGAATTTTAAGACAATTTTTCTCAAGCTTTAATGGGCAAGTAGGACTTCAGTGACATACACATTGAGATTCAGTAGATTTGGCAGTTCTAACACATTCCCAGGTAATGCCAATGCTGATGGTACGCATACCATACTTTAAGGAATAAGAGCTTAAAGCAAATGTCCTCCTCTGGGGCTGAAGAAAAGCGTTTCTGTGAAACTATTATATGTGGTAATGTGATACCAGGAAATGAGAGTACAGAGCAGGTAAATGGAACAAAGAAGGAGTGAAAGCCAATACAGGTACAGACTATCAAGTAGGTCACAGGATGGGTATACATTTCATTGGGAAACTTTTAAAGAGTTTTGTGAAATATTTATCAAAATTTTCTGCCTAGGAGATAAAAGAAAGAAATATTTGGAGCACCTGGGTGGCTCAGTTGGTTAAGCATCCAACTCTTGGTTTCGGCTCAGGTCAATCTCAAGGTAATGAGACTGAGCCCCGCGTCAAGCTCCTCACTCAGAGGGGAGTCTGCTTGAGATTCTCTCTCTCTCCCTTGCCCCTCCCCCTGCTCTCTCTTTCTCTTTCTCAAATCAATAAATAAATCTAAAAAAAAAAAAGAAAAATATTTATCCACCCAACTTTATTCCCACCAAAGGTGGCTCTGTGAACCTGCCCTTCCAGTTTGCACTTGAGTGATAATAAAGCAGTTTTCTATGGCAGTCCCATCTATACACATCAAAGAAGACTTAGGGCATGAAACAAAAATATTTGCAACATGGACTAAAACAATGTGTTGTTTATGTTGCTCCAGCAGAAAGTTAGCCAAGGCCTACTTGAAACCAATTGTCATAAAAGTGACCGGGTAGCCAAGAGAATTTGGAGGTGGTACACAAGAATTATAAGATGCAATATGCTTTATTATGACTGGTTGGTGCCTTGAGCCTAAGCACTTGGCTATAAAACTCACGTCTCTTTCAGACAAAAGCCAAATGGTTCCTTGGCATTATGCCACATTTCTTCCCCCAAAGCAAAATCAAGATTTCACCATTCTAATGGTGAAAGCATAGGCACACTGTTAAACAATATGTGTCAGGGGATAAGGTAAATACTACTGCATTTTCTCTTTCAGAGTAGTGGATGGCCTTTGAGGGACCAGTAAAAGTCAGTGAGGCCTTTTCTCCTCTCAGAATTTCTATGGCTCCTCCAGAACCTCCTAGTTCATAAAATGGTTGCTATTTTGTAGAGAATCTGATCCAATTATTCTTCCTACTCTTTAAAAGAAAACCATATCCTATAGTGAAATAATTGTATACTATTAAAACATAGAACTCTCTCACACAGCCACAGAAGAGATCTCTCTCCTTTGGAGTTTTAGGCCCTTTAGCACTCCTGATAATGCTACTGAGCCAGACTTTGTCTATCTCCCCTAAATGAGTCTGAGATTATCACCAACCCCATTAGCAATAGCTATAGAAACCTCTGGGTTTTAGGCAGCTAGTCCTTTCAATCTCCTTACTATATCTGCCTAGGGAATAAAAGAAATATTTGGGGCACCTGGGTGGCATCCCCCAACTAATTAGAATGTTTCCAAAGGTTTAGATTGTTCCATAGACAATCACACCAGAACCCAATGTCTTACTCAAGTAACCGAGCAACTGGTAACTTAAATGCCCTGCATTATTTTCCCCTTAGGAAGACAAAAGGTTACTGAAATTGGGAGATTTTTAATATGTCAGAAGCATATAGGGTCACACATGAATTATCTGTTTTGGAGTATGAGAAACTGATATGTTCAAAAAAACTTTGTGATTCAATGGAACATCAAATGACTTATATTTGGCAAGAGGTCATATTGTGTAGAAGGTAGAGTTTTGGCCCAAGTGTTAGAATAAATACTCTGCATTCTTGAATTGAATTCCAGCTACTCTTCAAAACAAAATGTATGACTATAGATTTATTCTTTTCATGCAGAAACTTCAGTTTCCCCAAACTTAAAATAAGAAAAATATTATTCTTGTTCAGATCTCAGGATTATCAAGGGAAACAAATATTTTAGTTTTGCCCTATATACACATATATTGCCTTATTCTTTCAAGTAAGAAAGCCTAGAAGAAACAACACCTTAGTAGCAATGAGCATACCTAGCACCCTGATCTTGGTTTTAAATACCATTGTCCAATAAAAGGAACAAGCTCTTCTTGGAGAAACTGCTGATTCTAGGTCTGGAACAAGAAATATAAAATGAGCCTGTAGCATCTTGAAGTACCAGAAGTAAGGGCATACTTAAAAACAAAAACACAGTGATGAAAGGTTTAATAAAACAACTCAGGATCCAACTAAAAAAGCACTCAATGGCCAAGGCCAGAATAATTTGAAAAGTAAAATAAATAAATTAGAATTGGATGAAACCTAAAGTATAAGATAAATATCCATTAGTCAATACTTATTTAAATAAGTAATTGAATAATAATTATAAATAAATAAGACAAAAAGATAAAACTCCCATGAAGAGATATAATTTATGTAGACACTCTGCTCTATCCTGAAGGAGGTGGAAGATAATTTCCCACTCCTCAAATGTGTGCTATACATAGTGATTTCCTTCCCAAGAGCAGAGTTTGGAAAGGGAGATAAAAGTGTAACTTTTCAGTAGAAAAACCTGATAAAAACTACCCCAGCCATGTGACCAAGTTCAACATTAACTGTAATACCTCATATTGTTAGTGTATATCCTCTAAATGTGATGAAAGGACACTTTATTGTCTTCCTCCTGATAATCCATAATGCCTATATAATCACAGGAAAAGTATCAGACTAATCCCATCTGATGGGCATTTCACAAAATATCTGACTAGCATGACCCAAAACTCTCAAGATCATAAAAAACAAAGTCTGAAAAACTAACAGTGCAGAGGAATCTAAGGAGACATGATGACTAAATGTAATGTGATACTTGATGGGATACTTGAATACAAAAAAGACAGTGGGAAAACAAAGGAACTTTGAATAAAGTGGGGCTTAGTTCATAACAATCTATCATTATTAGTTTATTAATAGTGACAAGTATACCATAATTATCTAACATCTATCAATAGTAGAATTAACTGGGTATGGGGTCTGGGGAACTCTGTGTCCTATCTTCACAATTTTTCTGTAAATTTGTCCTAAAAAATAAAGCGCATTAGCATTTTTTACAACGGAGTTACATGGGAGTCAGAAGAACAAAGTATGAATTTATATTATCTATCTATCCATCTATCTATCTCTCTAAAACAAACTGATAGAATACTGCTGATTTACAAGTTGCTCAGAGTTCAGTGGAATAAATAATATAAGGACAATAACAATATTGTTAAAGTGCAAACACTATACTTAGCCAAATATATAATCTGCATAGCTACCCTCTAGACCTACCACTTTTCAATAATTGAGGTAGATCAAGACAAGCTAGGTACTAGCAGCCACCATCCTAACTTGTCCTACTAGTTAAAGAAAAAAAAAAGTGGGAGATAATGTAGCATAGTTAATAAAATGGCCTTTTCTTGATAAAAATTACAATGCTGACTATAAAACACTTCCATTATTCATGAGTGGTTTGTTGAAAGAGATTTTCAATTTCTTCTGTTAATTTTACTACTGAGTCTATTTTAAAATTAAAAAGTAATAGGGCAGTGGCAAGGAATGAGATAGAAATACAATCACTAGAGTATGAATTATTTGCTGAGGTAAATCGTAATTTTTAAAGAGAAAATAAGTGTGAATAATCTTGACTCCTGTTCCAGGGAAATGTACATTAAATATTTGTTTTGGAATATTTACCCAGGAAGGCAGAATTGATGAAAAAAGGTAACATTATTTGATAACCTATTGTGTCCTAGGCCTTGGCTAGACATTAGTAATAGTGGCATATTATTTAATTATCACCTGTCTTAACTCCATCTACCATAAGAAAACAACATAGACTGGGTAGTTTAAATAACAGGTATTTTCACAGTTCTGAAAGCTGGGAAGCCCAAGATCTAGGTTCTGGCTGATTTATTTCCTGGTGAGGACCGTCTTCCTATCCTGCAGATGACTGCCTTCTCTCTGTGTCCTCACATGGCAGAGACAAAGTGAGCTCTGGTTATCTTTTCTTCTTATAAGGTCATTAATCCCATGGGGAGGGCTCATCCTCATGACTAATTTCTTTCCAAAGGCCCCATCTTTAAATTCCATTATGTTGGGGGGCTTAAACATAATGAATTTTGAGGGGACACAGATATTTATTCTATAACATCATCATAAGCTGAAAGATTTAAATATCATGTCTGTTTTATTTCTTCTTACTTTTGCAGATAAGGAAACTGAGGTTCAGGCAAGTTTAGTAAGTTATACAAGGTCTACCGGCAGCTGTAGGTCTAGCTGGAGGCTGCTGGCCAAATTGTGCTCAGATGATATTATTCAAAGAGAAATCATTGTTTGAATAACCCTAAAATCTTTGTGGCTTAATACTGAGGGATTTATTTAATTTTCATTTTTTCAATACAAATCAAGTTAGCAGGGGAAGTGTCCCTTTATTCCTTTATTCTTTCTGGTAGGGCCACTGTCCCCAAGAGATTCGGGTTCCTCAAATAGGTCCACTGCAACAGGCCAGCAGCGTAGGAAAGAGAGAGATCATGAAGGATTAGAAAAATGTGTTAACCATTGCTGATACTGCTGTTTATTAGCTATTTTTGCCTATATTCTCCATGCCAGAATTCAGTTCCTAGATCACAGTTCCCCGCAAAGGGGACTTAGAGATATAATCTTGCTACATGCCCGGAAGAAAAGGGAATAAAAAGGGGACAGTATAATAAATAAGCAAACATTCTCAGCCCCAACAATCGAGTCCTTTTAGGGAAAAAAATCTATATGATCTTTAGTTCTGGAGAGAGAGAGTCCTCTGCCATGAAATAAGTTGATTCCAGCAGTTCAAGCACAGTTTGGGGTTCAGAGGTCTGACATCATCTACAAGTAGACAAAAATGAAAGAGAATGACTTCCATTAGGAAGATATATCCCACCAACAAACATGGCAAAGGAAGCCAGGCTGTATGTAGGGACGGGAGCAGAGCTGAAAGAGTCTAAGAGCAGAAAGTGGACAGTGCGTATGAAGTGGTGATTGGCCAGTGTACAAAGCACTTCCGATGAAACCAAGAGGTAATTAAACCTTGGGGAGCAAACCAAATTGGCTGCATCGTGAAGAAATAGGTTTTGATTTTAGCACCGCTTCTTGGAGCACAATGAAAGAACGTGATCCTGAAGCTGTACAGACAGACCATTACTGACAGCCTGGCATTGCTCTGATTGTGAAAAAGAGCGTTAGCTTGAGACAAATACTGAAGACTGGGGACCACTCTGTCTTAGAAAGCACTCTGTGTAGGTATCAGCATAATCCCATTAAAGAGCAATCAGGGATCTGAACTTTCATTGACGCGTAGGGCTTGTAGGTTAAACCCCACCTCTACCATTGTATAAAGAGAAAGCCTTTGCATTTGGTTGCTCTAAGTCTAGAGATAGCTCAACAGAGATTCTAAGCATTTGGCAGAACTTTCTCATCCTTCATCCTGTCAAACCCTAATTTCTACATCCCACAGGCATACATGAGTCCACTATTTAAAACTCACTTTCTCTATTCCGATCAATCTTACACCTGGCTCTCAGAGTATTATGGTAAGGGCAACTCTGATCTGGTTCTTTTTAACCATTCTATCCTCATATCTTTTATTCTCTAGCTGCTTTCTCTGCTGGTGCATTTAATTCTACCTAAATTGCAGAACTTACTTATTATTTAGGCAGAAAAATCTACTTTATGATGTACACCATTACTTCTTTCTTCCCTATTTTCTTAACTATATTTACCTCACATGCTGATTTAACTGATCCGATTTAAAAACTTTACATTTCTCCCCTACTTTTATGGAGCCCAACCCTGCCCTTTAGATAGAAGTTGCTCAATAAATGTGTGAAGAAATAAAATAAATGGAATTAACTCTGGTTGACAGTAACCAACACAGTGGTCATATGTTACTCCCTGAACGTGCAGTTATCTCTGAAATTCTATGTATAAGTTTACCTTTAGTGTTAATGTTTCATCATTAACAAATGTCTGAAAATATTTAATAATAGTACAAATAAATGAATAGCTCTATATTTTGCACATTAATGGAATCATAAAAATTCCCTTTACATATAACTCTAAAATCTTACAATAGTTTAAAAATGAAGCAAATGCTTAATTTTAACTTTTTTGTTAAATATGTCATATAGGTCCATAGTGTCTTATCCCATCTAATCATCACAATCATGCATGGAGAATTTTAAAAATATAGATTTCTCTATAATAAATAACCCAAGAGGTTATAATTCAAAGCTCTTAGGTAAGACCTATGTATTTGTATTAATAAAAACACTGAATATTCTCCAAGGATATTCTGATGATTAGCCAGATTCTGGAAACAATTATTTAATACAAAAACACTGCTGTATAATTTGATATAAAATTTTCTGCTTAAACCATTATTAATGAGACAGTATTTTCTAATCATTGCAGTGATATTTTGTCTTTGATAATTAACTCCCAAATAATTAAAGGTCATGGCAAGTCTAAATCATTATTTGAAAAATCAAGGAGATACTCCCCCCACCAACCCTGAAATATTTTGCTAGATTGGGCTAATTCTATTTTTAAAAAGTTGACTACAAATTTTCAATCACGTATTTTTGGTAGTACTCAGAGTGGCTAATTTCTGAATATTTAGTTAAACTCTTTATTGTCATTTCACTTTTGAAAACATCTGAATTGTCCATTACTTCACCAAATGCTTAGAGCAATGCAGTTTGTGTAACCATATTTCCTATTCACGAAGAAGGTGAGAGGCAAAACAGTTCATTTGAAAGATAGCCACACACAACTGAATTCCAATATCTGTTCTGGCACCTCGCATGCTTATAGGAGTTGCCTAATATCTGCTAAATTCAGTATTTTCTTTGGTAAAATGTAAATTTGGGTAGCTATAGAAAACTAGTATCTTTAGAATAAATTATTCTATGTCCAATTCAACCATGTTTTAATGAGGGATGTCAAATGGGGACTCTCCTGGCATCAGAAATAGGCCTGCAATCCAAATAGTGATCATCTAAGGGGTTCTCAGAATTTATAAAAATGAGAAAAGGAAAGTTAAATCTTTCCACTTTGGTGAGGAATGTGTATGTTTGAATTTGTTGACAGTCTTAGTTTCTGACAAACGAAAGTAGTTGCCATATAGGAAATGATATTGTCAATACGGAAAAAAGCAAATTTACTAGTTGAAGGGAGAGAGCTATGGTGGCTATTTCTTCTTTGGCTGGACTGTCTGGCCTCCCACTACCTTTGCTCATTTAAGGAATCCCTCTTTATAGGTAGCCTTAAAAAGGGTCAGAATCCTCCCATGACAGAAAACTCCAGAGAAGAGGCCAATTTCTAAACTACTTTAATGGGATGCTCTTCCCCCAATATGGTTACTGGGTGTGGAAAACACAGAGCAACTCTGAGAATGCATTTGCTATAGATAATATTATGGGAGAATTAGGAAAACATATATAAAAGTACAGGTATTCTTGGATTGGAAGCTAATTCTAAAAGAAAGAAAAGATATAAAGCTTATGCATATTGATAGATACTTAAATGGTCTGAAGTGAAAGTGACATCTTCACTCATTCTATAAATATTTTATCAAGTCCTTAACATGTATCCAATGCTGTTCTAGTTACTAGAAATACAGCAGTACCCAAAACAATAACTACCACAAGAACATCACAAATGGTGCTCATGGAGCTTATGTTACAAAGGTACACTAGTCTACACCAGAACAGAGATGAGATGCTGCTGTCAGAAAAAATAAACACATTATTGACATAACTTGTTTATCAGGGTTTATGTAGGAACTCAACACGAATGTGGGGCATGCATCTGTGCACATGTATTAATATGTTTAACATCTGCATAATGCAATCGTTTCAATAAAGAGGGATACAAACATCAGGGATATTCATTAGAATATATACTTTATTGCCTATTACTTCTTCAGTTCATTTATTAACTTGTTCACATAGTATAAGTGTTTTATTTATTTTTTAACCATTTTCCACTTCAGTTGCAGAGTTTATAAATTAGCAGTTGAGTATTTGCCTTTATATTATTAATGCTATGCTCTGATTTATTTTGAACAAATATGGGGCTACTACTACATTGCTGAAAGAGCCTGACCAAAGTCCCCTGTATTAATACCGCTTTCTAACACCTGGCAGGAAAAAGAGTTACATGTGGATAGGTAAGACCACAGAAGGCAGAGGTGAGCTCTTGGTTCATTAAACTGGGGGTTTTCTCACCTCTGCCTCCTAGGATGATTGGAAAAGTTTTTGCCTGTGTCTCCCAGGTAATTGGAAAAATTACCTAATATCTCCAAACTTCATGTTACACATCTCTAAGAAGACTTTGACCTCTTTCTATAGTATCATTATACAGCAGATTAAAAAAATACTAAATATAATTTTATAAATACAAAAAATATTTTTCTATTTATCAGCTACACATTGTTTTTTAAAAGCTGTAAATAAATATTTTCTTTCTCCCATACATCTTCTCCCTTCAAAAAAATTCTCCGGCTTATTAAAATTTCATTAATAATTTTTAGTTTGTGCCAAGCAGTATGATCAATGCTTGGCATACATTGGGATGCGGAGAGCAAATAAACAAACAAACAAAAACACAACACACTTCCAGGTTTTGCTTTCATACTGTCAATTTTTTGTCAGCATAAGAAATTGAACGACCTCAAGCAATCAGAGGCAGTATAGCAGTTCTTGATCTCCTATTTGTATTTATCATACTGTATTGGAAATTTTCAAGAAGGGTCCCCAGAAAAAGCTATTTCATCAATTAAAATATCTGTTTTCTATTTTAAGAGAGCAGTTCTGAGGGAGCCTTCCAATGCTCCCTTGATCAAATTCATCTGTGGGTGTGATACAAGTAATTTTAAATTCCGTATGTGTTGTTACCCACTTACACCCCTTTTTCTTGAAGCCTGTTAAACCTTATTTATAGAAAGAATTAGATCAATACCACAAAATGATGCTATTTAAATTGCAAGTGCATGTAGTGCTTTCCTAATGGATTCAGCAAGGAGTGACATCACCAAGTGGCGACATAGGTAGTTCCTGACTTCATTCCACTCACTAGAACAACAACTAACAACTATTCAAGAGCGAGACACCACTGACAGAATCCTAGAACATAGGGGTGAGGCTGAAGCACCCTCTGAACCTCAGAGACCAACACAGTCTGCATTAAAGGGCAAGAGAAGCAGCTACACATTGACCACACCGTCTCTCCCCCAGGCCAGTGCAGCACCAGGTAGAAAGGCCTCCCCTAGCCTCTGGTTCCTCCGGTGGGAAAAGACAACCCAGCATTGTGGGTCCTGGCATTTGTTGGATCCCCTACTCTGATCTCACACCACAGAGATTGCAGGGGAATCTGAGGGGCTTAAGCACTGGGAATGTGACTATGACAGAGAAGGGGAGAGGGTGGCTTGCAACAACCAGCACAAAGACCTTGGTAGATTGAGTTCTAACCTGCCACACCCAAGGAGTAATCCTAACCAGCAGTTTTGCTCATCTACAGAAACAAGGTAAGGGGACACTCTAACCAAGGAACTCAGCGGGGTGCAGATCTGCTGATTCAGACTTTCCAATGAAGAGTTTTGCTAGCCCTAGAGCTGAGTTTGCCCACGCCCAGGCAAGGGGTTGAGTCACAGCCCCACCCACTGCAGAGTGTCTTCCGGCTCCATCTGACCAGAAGGGCTAGTGACAACCTCCTGCAAGCTGTGAGCCCAGAAGCACTCCAGATGAGAGGTGGGCAGGCACTGCTGATCACCCCAAGAGCAAAGCTAGCACAAGGCATGGAGACTTCCCCATCACCACTCCCACCCTTTTCCCCTCCTCCTGATGCTATACTTAGGCAGGGGGATTGATTCACAGTCAAGGCTGGGGGTAGCTCCAGGCCTCTCCCAACTAGAAAGCCTGTTTGGGAAATTTAAGGGTAACCTGGAGTACACCTCTCTCCATCCCACCCGGAGCAAGGGAGCTGAGACATAGCCCTGCCCACTGTGGAGTGTCTTCCCACCTCATCTGACCAGAAGGGCTGGTAACAACTTTTGGAAGCCGTGCAGCCCAGCAGTGCTCTCGCCTACAGAAGGGCAGAGAAGATAGCTTGCAAAGCAAAGCCAGTCAGCTTGTTTGGGGTGTGGGCTGGTTTGAGTTACAACAAAGAGCTTTACAAGCTGCTGCTGCTGCACCAGGGCAGGGAATCAAATACATGGCCCCATTCATTGCTGAATACAGCCTTAGCCAGCCCAACCAGAGTGCCTAACCAGAGCACACCCAAAAGCCTTGCATACAGTGGCACTTGAACAGAGACCACAGCCCATTGTTTCCTCCACCTGCAGAGCAAAACCAGTGGCCTCTATGGACTAGGAATTCAGTGTATACTCTGCCTAATTCAGGTCCCAAAACAACAAGCTGTGCAGGGAAGTTAATTCATAGCCCTAATTACTACTGAATATAGTACCAGTCCTGGCCATCTTCTAAGCCTAATCAGAGCATCCAGGAAACTGCAGAACACACTACAGCCTCAGTTTTTAAGGGAACCAATGGATTCAGGAACAATCAATATTACAATCCAATTTCAACTCTTTTGCTGTTCACATACAAAAACAACTACACAAGCAATTTCAATATACACAGATTACTTCTAGTCTTCTCCATACCTTGGAAAAGAAAAAGAAAATAAAGTACCAACTTTGAATGTTTTTAAATCTAGAAGGAATTTTAGTTATTAGCTAGGACAATATAATCTTTCCTTGTACCTCTTTCATTTATTCTTTTTTAAGTTGATGAAATGGATGGTTAAATAGATTAATAAAGTGTTCCATGAATTTATTACAAGAGACCATCAAGTCTACCCAAATCTATCAAATCTAAATGGCCTGGAATCATTTATGCAGACAGCAGCTGAAAGTGTGAGTATTTAAATTTGTACCGAGTCATATCTATGTAGAGACAACGACCCAGAGGGAGCAGAAATAAACCTCTATTAATAATTCTTTCTTCTCAAATATAACAAATAAGACTGATTCTGTGGTTAATCAATTTGATTGATAATTATGATTAATTAATGATAATTGCATATAATCAATGGGTGCTGGAAATACCTGAGAAAATCCTCTATTTGATTTGAATATGGATAAATATTTACTATAGATAGATAGATAGATATCATATCACCAAGCCCTCCATTAGTGACTTAGCAAATCTATACATTCCAAAGATTCCACATCTACAGATTCAACTAGTGTAATTGAAATCTTTATTTGTGACCTGTGTTTGAGGAACAAAGGAGATAATATCAACACATATATTCTGTTCCACATTCCATTGCTCCTTATAGAATGGATTATTCCACAGATAGGGAGTCCATTTTGCTCACAGGAGCTCATATATTCCCCCAATATGTTATGCCAATACGTATGGCTCAGAAACCTAAAAATAAAACCTATTAATTAAGCCAAATTATGTTCTTAGAAGTTTTGGATTAAAGTATCTGTCTATATCATCTTTGTAGGAAATTCATTTTCCAAGCCCTTCAAGTTGTTTTATTATTATTCTATCCTCTCTTTTACTTTAATTGTTTTTTGTTTGTTTTGGTTTTTGTTTGTTTTGGTTTTTATTTGTTTAGTCTGGACTTCCTCATGCAGCCCTTCTTTATTTTCCATCCTTTACACTATTGTTACACGTTAAGACAATGTGCTGATAGCTATAAAAAAAACATGTCTAGGTGCGCATTTGCCACAGCACATATTATTATCCACCTAGGAAGATCTTTGGCCACTGCAAGAACTAAGGACGTAAGAACCAGGGGAAGGACCCAGCATCTAAAGACCTCTTCATATCTGCAATATTGGCAGAGGTAAGCTTCCTCCGTGGCTAGAATGTAGAACTTTAGAATGCCAGAAAGATTTTATCTCATCTCTCAACTTGGGGCAAAAATCTGTGGTGGGTGCATATTGCACTAGCTTGAGAAAAGTGTTAAGGCTCAAGAGTATTCAAGAATAGAGTACTGTGCATAGTTAATAACATTTTCCATGTTTGTGCCAGATATTTGGCAATCCTCAGATCTTCACTGTTTCTGGTCTATACCTTTATGCCCTTGAGTTCTGCTACTGATCTATAATTACTCTAGAATTTGTCATGCTACCTTTCCCTTTTAGACAATTTCTCCATTGTTGTAAAGAGTCTTGAGTTACATATTGGTTCACATTTCTTGTCATGTCAAAGTAGTTATGCCACTGAAGTTATTTGCAGTGCCCAGTCCACTCTGTGAGTGCTGAATGTTCACCTAACCCAGCCTGGGACAATCAAGCCTTTTTCAAGATCAAGGTTTAGATCACACAGATTCAATTAATCCTATTTTGAGACTAGACTAATCCTGCCTTTGGGACTAGAGCTATAGGTGTGTGAGAGACAAATCTGAAGACCCTGTTGCCTAGGAGAATATTGATTTAACAGTTCTAAGTTATCTAAACTAAGGAAGAAGCTAACGGCAGCCCATGAACTCTAGAAGCTTCCTTTTTTGGCAAGCGTTTTGTTTTGTTTTGTTTTGATTCTGTTTTGGTTTTGTGATCAATGAGCTTTCATCATCATATAGACACATAAATGTTCCTTGATTTTTATCTTTGTTTTAAATAAACATCACGAATGCAGGGTCACTCTCTACTGAAACTTTGGCTATAATGTATAAGCACCTATGGTTGAATGAAGTTGTGGTTTAATCAGAGTTTGGGTGGATTGTGTACACCCTGTTATTCCTTTACATTTATGTTTGTTTTCCCAAAAAACCTTATGGCGCTACTGATGTGTACCAGTGGTCCCTTTGCACATGGAGTCTTATGGAAATAGGGCTGTGGCAGGACTTTCGGAAATGCAAAGTAGAAAGGAGAGAAGTGGAAGGATAGATTGGTGAAAGAGGAGGGAAAGGAAGATGATGAGGTAATGTAGTAGTAGGGGACTCTTGATGGAAATAAAGACAAAGTCTCTCAAAGACTGACACATTATTAGTTTTTCCTTCATTCCAAATTCCATGAGAACTGCTATCCTTGCCCCTGGGGTCCATGCAGTTCCTCATGCACAGCATCTTTACTTTCATTCTCAGATTATTGGAATATTCATCCTTCATGGCTAAACTCAAATGTCAGTGCTGCTGAGAGGAATCCCCTAATCTCTCAAGCCCATATTAATCATTCTTTTATTTGCACTCAGAATTATGCTTATGAATTGATTAAAGATTAGTTTTACTCTACCATAAATTATTACTAATAAATCAGTCCTCACCCTACCACCAAGTTCCATTTAGATAGTGATTAGTTCTGGCATACATTTGTGTATACTAAATATACTTTATATGATAAGATAAAAATAAAAAAAAATTAAAACCTTACTCTTAAGCACATTGGCAGATTTTTAAAATATATCCTGACACTGTTCATACAACTATGCTATGAAAAGGTTCTAATTCTCATTTTATAGATAAGAAAATAGAACTTGGAAAAAATATATTACCAGTTAACTGTGAAACTAACATATCAATCAAGATCTTTCTGATGCCAATGCCCAAATAACTCAGTAATTCCTGAAATGAATTATTATTCCTGGTTTGATGGCCTAACCAAGATGAAAGGCTGACCTTGGGTCACAAAATTTTGTTTAGATTAACATGAGATGAACTAAGCCATGGTTTTATTGATGATTGTTAACAAGACTTTGATAGTCTCTGTAATCGTCCTTCCTTAGCAGCTTGGGAAATCTTTGCTCTAAATACTTAAAAGAGGGGCGCCTGGGTGGCTCAGTTGGTTAAGCGACTGCCTTCGGCTAAGGTCATGATCCTGGAGTCCCAGGATTGAGTCCCGCATCGGGCTCCCTGCTCTGCGGGGAGCCTGCTTCTCCCTCTCCCACTCCCCCTGCTTCTGTTCCCACATTTGTATGCTCTTTGAGATTCCATTAATTCATTAATTGTGACCATTCAAGTCCTGGCAATTTGAAATGCCCTATTCTAATGATGTTAGGAAAAAAAGAGAGAGAGAGAGGGAGAGGGAGGGAGACTTAATAATAAACAAGGATTTCAGGAAAAAAATTATAAATTAAATTATGCTTCAACTATATTTAGTAACCCATACATTCTGTACAAGTATCATGCCTTCCTACTTTTAATACTTCGCTCAAATGGTTCCCCACTGCTAAACAAAATTTATCCTTTCAAGCACAACTTACACCTTTGTCACTCTGAGGACTGTCTCTACTTCAAGATCCAGCCCAAACACTGGGTCCTCCAATAGCCCTTCCTTATTTATGCAGCCAAAAGGAATCATGCCATCTTTTAAATTTCTAAATCAGTATGTTCCCCCTCTTTCTATGAATTGGAAGGGAATGAACACAGTTTAAACAAATACTCTAAGCCTGGAACTGACTTTAATATTCTTTTTCACCATTACATTATCTGATACTCAAATAAGACTCAGTGAGATAACACCATCATCCAAAACTCACTTTTATTTTAATGCAAGGATTGAGATTTGACAAATGCTATACATTTTAATTGTGCCATCATGTTGCCTGTGAGCTGGAACTATGAGCAATTGATTTTTGTATCTAACTAAAGCACTTATCACATGGCCCTCTGCATGGTAGATCCTATATTAAAGCAAACTAAATCTTGAAACATATTATTGCTACACATAAATATATATGTTTGTTCTTATCTATTTAGTAAGGCAGACTCACACTTCTCATCTAAAAATTAAAGTTGATTCTCACCACATCACGGTAGCAATTCACTGGAGTTGTTGAGGTAAATAAAGCATCATGCCTTTCCAAAACAAAATCCATATTTAAATATTTTAAGATATTTAATAATTTAGCTATTTTATTACTTCTAACAGCCAGCTCTTAAGACACAATTATTCTAAATTAGTGAAGTTGATTCAAGTACCTGTGATCAGTTAGCAAGAATCACTCATTACCTTGCTGAGAGTCTACTAAATCCCACCAACATGGCCCTTCTTTTCACTACATCTGTATCTTTGTGGTAAATGCCCAGTAGTGCAATTGCTGGGTCATAGGGTAGCTCTATTTTTAACTTTTTGAGGAACCTCCACACTGTTTTCCAAAGTTCATAGCAGCAATGTCTGCAATAGCCAAACTGTGGAAAGAGCCGAGATGCCCTTCAACAGATGAATGGATAAAGAAGATGTGGTCCATATATACAATGGACAATTACTCATACATCAGAAAGGATGAATACCCAACTTTTGCATCAACATGGATGGAACTGAAGGAGATTAAGTGAAGTAAGTCAAGCAGAGAAAGTCAATTATCACATGGTTTCACCTATTTGTGGAACATAAGGAATAGCATGGAGGACATTAGGAGAAGGAAGGGAAAAATGAAGGGGGTAAATCGGAGGGGGAGATGAACCATGAAAGACTATGGACTCGGGAAACAAACTGAGGGTTTTAGAGGGGAGGGAGGGGGGAAGGGTTAGCCCAGTGATGGGTATTAAGGAGGGCACGTATTGCATGGAGTACTGGGTGTTATACGCAAACAATGAATCATGGAACACTACATCAAAAACTAATGATGTACTGTATGATGACTAACATAATAATAAATAAATAAATAAATAAATAAATAAATAAATAAATCCCACCAATGATAACATGTGTAAGAAAAACACCAGGCCACCCAGTCCTTCACATGCCCTCTAAGTCATATGCCTATTTGTGGAAGATGCAAAGACTATAACAAGAATGTATACCCAGCACGGATAGCATAGAAGTCTTAAAATGCCATTGGCCCCTTGCAAAACTAAAAATCACAAATGCTTTGGGGCTTTGGTGAAGTTACTAACAGTGTTAAACTCTCCTGGGAGGTGGAGTCACAATGCCAAGCAATTAAGAAACCAATCCTGGGGTCCAGGCAAGCCTGTAGAACTGCTCTGACAAATCTAAGGTAGTGGATGACTGCACTTACAGGACCTTCAGGATTTCTGTAAAAAGTTGTTTTCCATGATCCAAAAGACTGCTGAATAAAGTTTACCATACACTAACACATGCTCCCATAGGACCACATACAAATAGCTGCCAGTGTTCACTCTTTCTCCCTCTGTTTTCCTCTTCCTCTTCCCTTCTCTTTCAGCATCTCTTAAGGGCCAAAGTTAGATGGAAAAGCACACAAGCCGAAGCACACAGAATTACTGCAAACAAATGAGGGTTATGTTTTAAAGAAAAAACTTTATTAGGATCCACTGAAAAGTGGATTACATCAAAAGCTGGCAAAGATGTTTATCTACTAGATTGTCAGGGGTATTGAAGAAGGAAAAATATCTAAAAACAGAGTACAATGCCTGGCACAGCACAGGATATTCAATAATTGTTCAATAAAGAAACAAATGGATGATGATATAGTATTGATGGGGCTTGGTGTAAAGTGTTGTGATTGATTGTTTTATGTACTATGGGTGATTATCCAACATTTTAATCAAATGATAAAGGCAGGGAATAATTTAAATAATCATATTTGTCTGCTAATAGTTCTCCTTCTTTTGAGAACTGTGTTGTTCAGGTACTACATTACAAAATGTGTCATGAACAAAAGCTAACTTTTATTTTCTTTAAACAGATTAACAAGCAGAAAAACGTGAATTCCTAAGACAAAGTTGTTGGTTTAACAATAACAAGATCTTCTATCTTCCTAAATCATGGCAGATATGTTAGAACTTTCAACTTCATGTGATATATAACTTGTAAAAATGGGGTAAATAGACGTGTTACTCTCCTTTTCAACCCAGGCCAGCCAGCTACAGGCAGTTTAGGTCTGATGTGGTGGTTCCAAGAAGCCTTCAACAACCTGGATATGGATTTTAAACTCATCATTCAAGGTGACTGTTAGAGCTCCAACCATCATGTCCATGTTTTCAGCAGCACAATGGAAGAAGGAAAAAACAAACAAATATGACCAATAGAGGTCAAGTATTTCTCTATACAAGAATGAGAAACCCCATGACACTTCCATTTTCATCTCATTAGGGAAAACTCAATTACTAAGACAAAACTAGTTGAGAAATGTAGTCTTTGTTCATGATTAGCCTGTGGCCAGCCACATATTAGTGGGTTAAAAAAAAATTATTGTTATTAAAGAAGAGTAAAATAAATCTTGGTTCAAATAAATGTCTTGGCAATAAGTAGCACTGCATAGAAGTTCTGCATCTTGGGCATTCCCTTCTACCAAGATAATAATACCTTAAGATGTAAACCCATAACTCTGGTTATCCCTTGAATGAGAAAGATGAAGATCTACACAGTGAATCCGTGGTTGATGTGGAGGTTTGCATAATATGCCTTCTGTTAGCCTTGTTTATCCTACAGGAAAACATCCTAAGGTAAAGCAGTATTCTTCCCTTGGGCCAAGAATGGAAAGAGCCAGCTGGTAAATCAGTGTAATTTGTGTTTTTTTCTTCTTTGTCTATAAATCAAGTATTTGTTTTCTTGTTTTTATGCTAGGAGTAGAGCATGCTTAATTTAGTTAAAATGTATAGCTTAGGCAACAAGACTTAAAATTGAGTATTAATTGGTAATTTACTTACATAATCATTCCACAGCATTAGGGGCACACAACAAAGTTCTCGGAAACCCTGCACCCTTGACACACACATATATTAATTCCTCAAATGACATAATTCCTCATTTGCCAAGGATAGAACTGAATGTTATTCAAGGAGAATAAAGTTCTCAGGTATTTAAGATAATTAATATCATTTAAAATCTTGTATATAACCTTTATTATATTTAAGAAAACAACTACAGGCTTATAGCTTCTACACAGGAAGTAATTTGTGATTGTGGAACACAACTATAAAACAGTACTCCAAATTGCAGGCTTCTGGACTCGCCTCTGCCTCTAACTCTATCTCTCAGGCAAATTAGATAAACTCTCTGGTGCCTGTTTCCTCATCTGTAAAATCAGGGGGTGAGTTTCCTTTGTGGCCTCGCAGCTATGACACTACATGAACACATGGATTTTTGTTGTCACAATCAATCAAATTTAATTTTCTTCAAGAATCTATCTCTTTACTTTTGGAACTTTGTTTCACTTTGTGTGTCTTAAATTTACATCTATACCTCATGGTCTCAATATTCCCCAGTCCTTATTCTCGCTTTATACTTCGTATCAGCAAAGGGCCTATTTTTAGCAATTTCCCAGAAGAATTGAGAGTCTCATCTTTGGCTCATTACCTCTGAGAGCCTGTTCACTGAAGCCTGCTGTTTTCACAATGTGTGCCCAGAGTAATTGTCACCAAGGTCAACACAGGTTCATCACCTCTGTCAAATGGGGGAATCAAAATGAGTTTTCTCATGTTGAAAACTGACTAGGATTTGAGTCCCTAGGGCTTGAGGTTATTCAACACTGACTAAATAAGGAAATGCTACACTAAACAGCTACAAAACACACACTCGTACACACACAGACACGTACAGGGGCTTAGTAGTTACTCTTGCATTTCTACCTCTTTCAAATTAAAAGTCTTAGGAAAAGGAACTCACTGCTGACTCCAGATATAGGGTTTCATAGTACTTGTGCTTATATCAGGAGAGCCCAAGGAGGCACTCATGTTCTTAAATGCAGGTTGTCTTCTAAGTTTATGAAGTTGCAAGCTTGATATCCCAATTGGAAGCTCAAGTAGACAGCACAGGTGGAAGCAAGAATGAATTAAAAGCAGAGGTCTCCACCAATGGGTCTGCTGTCTGTTCAGTAGTCAAGATAAAGTAGACTGTGCTTTCTATTTTATAGATGTTAGACTATACATCCATAATAAAGCTTGACATACTCTCAAACTGTGCATACAGACTGACCATATCATAGGCACTAAGCTGAGATCTTGGCAACATGGTAACACCCACTCGCCCTCTTACATGATCTTTTATCTCCTATCTCTGTGAGCCCCAACTTTTATCTGCTTTTGGCTTCTAGATTTGAAGATTATTCCTTCACATATTTAACCTTGATTTTATTTTTTTCTCAGAAGATGTTGCTTTCTGCTTGTGGATAAAATCAGGAGAAAGCTTTGAATATTCCCAACTGTTTCAGTAACAAACAGACGTTGCACTTTGTAATTTGAAGTTTTCAAATTGATGTTCTAGGTCAAAATACAAGTCTGTGAGAATCTCTTTTACACAAAAGTTGTGTTGCCCTGGGGCGCCTGGGTGGCTCAGTCATTGAGCTTCTGCCTTCGGCTCAGGTCATGATCCCAAGGTCCTGGGAATGAGCCCCACATCGGGCTCCCTGCTCGGCGGGAAGCCTGCTTCTCCCTCTCCCACTCCCCCTGCTTGTGTTCCCTCTCTTGCTGTGTCTCTCTCTGTCAAATAAATAAATAAAATCTTAAAAAAAAAAAAAACTTGTATTGCCCTTTGCAGTAAAAATATTTATTTAAGATATCCTGTGTGATAAGGATCAGCCAGATATATGATAAATATTCTTTAATCTTCATATAAAGTAAATTATGAACCCGCTTTACAGGTGATGAAACTAAGATCTTGGAAAATTATAAAGTTTAGGTTACTCAACCCATAAATAAATAGAACTATATTTCAAATTAATGTGTGACTTAAAACCTGGGCTCTAGCATCAGCCTCGTTATGGCAATTCTAACTTGCTCATCCAATGTCACTTAACCATTAAGGCTTTCTTTTATGGTATCACTAGTCACCTGCCCCACTGCTTGTTCTTTATGCCAGTCTGCTATTACTGACCATTCTTGGGACTCTTTTCACTGATGTCAACACACTGAGGGTCCTGCATTTGATCCTGACTGTGACTTTTGGACCAATATACTTGGCTTCTCTCTTTTTTTTTTTTAAGATTATATTTATTTATTTGAGAGAGAGAGCAAAAGCGAGAGATAGAGAGAAAACACAAGCAGGGGTAGGGGCAGAGGGAGAGAGAAGCAGACTCCCCATCAAGCAGGGAGCCCAACTCAGGGTTGGATCCCAGGACATAGGGTCATGATCTGAGTTAAAGGCAGATGCTTAACCAACTGAGCCACCCAGGTGCCCCAACTTGGCTTCTCTTAAAGACATGGGATCATTTGGCATTATTGATATTTTGTGCTATTTACATAAGAACTCCTGCTACATCAGGACTTCTCACCAAGCCATGACGATGACCTATGGTCTTCATTGGCCAGGTCATTGTTGAATCAAGGACTGCGCAACTGACAAGTGGGACAATTTACACACTGGCCCTATACCTTCCTTCTTTATCTATTTTTATTTTTTAAATCTTTTAAGAAAGGTTCTATCTCTATTTACTTAAGAATGTCAACTTGTCAACTTTCAAAAAAATTTTTTAGTCATTGCCTTTGGAAAGCCAAGAAATTTTGCAGATTCGAATACAGCTGAATATCATCAACTAGAAATATCATTTTGTGGAAGAGAATTTATACATTTCACTACTTTTTTTTAATCTATGTTGAACTGCAAAAAGTGGAAAATTGAATCATATGCTACTATCCGGTCAACAAATGTGCCCATGCTAGCAATGCTTTATGATGGCTTTTCAGAGCTGTAGCAAGTACAATCCATGATTAAATAAAAATTTTAACCTTCTTGCTTCACAGAGAAAATGAGATTTGTACTGTGGACTTTTTTCTAAAATGTTGAACCCAGCAGAAAGTCTCATCTTGCCATTCAGTTTTCCTTTCTACTATTTCTATTTGCATTCCATTAACATAATGTTGAAAAATGGAAGCGACCAATTTTTTTTCATAACTGAGCACTGAGAGAAATGGAATATTCTGCATACTTTTTAACTGCCTATTACTTTAGGATAGGGGTGGTGTGTCGTATTAAATGATTACAAAGTGATTTTTCTTGAGCTTACAGTCTTTCTATATTCCCTATTTCTAAACATACATATGAGGAGCAAAGCATTCTGAAATGTATATTATCATTATGTGTAAACTCATATATCACTGAAAAGTGTACACATGACATCTAATAAGTATCTCGCCTCTTTTGAAAGTCTGCTACTTAATAGGTCTTATCTAACATTCTATGTAGACATATTTCCTTGCCACAATTCACACTGCATGGAGATTAATGCCCTAATCCAGCCCCAAACAAAATTCGTTTATAGTGTTAAGACATCCTGATATGAGAACAGACATTTTAGAAAAGTCATGTTTAAATAGTTAATGTAAGCTATAACATATCCAGCCTCTGAGGCTAAATAGTGGCTCTTTGATCATAAAAGCCTTTCAAAAAAAATAGCACACTGTACTGACTTAAAATATCCAGATATTCCAAATGGATATATTCAGGACTTATAAGGAATTTTCTTTCAGGATTACAACACTGCACATTTAATGAGTTCCTATGGATTGTGATAGTATGGTAGAGTCTAAATTGTGTTGTGTCAATGTATAATTTGCCCAAAAATGTCTATTAAAATTGGATGTGTAAAAGAGTGCATGTGCACTGATTAGAATGTTGGTAGATATATAAGTTAATTTATGTGAAATGACCCAATGAATGTGCTCAATCTTCTTAAAAAAGAAAAAGAAAAAAAAATGACCATGAATTTACCATTAACTTGGCTGCCAACCTGTGATCAGTGCATCGTTACTTACTTGCTTCAGTCATGAATACATTTACTTACTGAAATAGCCCGGCAGGGCTCTAGGTCTTTAACTTGCAGTGGAATAGACTTGTCTGAGCCTAAAAAAGAAAGTAAGCCACAGCTCTGGCAACATTGCTGCAAGTCATGTTTTTTTGTTGTTATTTTGCTTTCATTTTTGTTTATTTTAACATATGGGGATGTATTAGGACCAAGAGATATGCTAAGAGGCCCCTTTTCCCCAGAAAACATGTAAACAAAGCCCTATGAAACAGTTCTGGTGATATATCTGGTAATGGCTGACACCATCCTCCTAGAAAGGGCCTCTCCAGACACAGGTAAGTGGGAACGGTCTAGTGCTAAAGGCTGGGTCCCAGGAGCCAGAGCTAAGACATGCCACGCTAGTATTCATCTAAGCCAGTGTGGATTGGAATGATTTGAAGGGGAGAAGGTAATCAAAAGACCTCTGACCAGAATATAAAACAAAACAATTGCAATAAAAATGTAAGGGGTTTTCCAAAGATAGTGTCAAAGCTGGAAATGGAAAACAAGACAGTGTCTTAGAACTAGAAAGAACTAGTCTCTCAACATTTTTTTCTGAGACTATCATCCCTTTTTGCTATATCACTCAGTCATCTGTTTGAGAATCACAGAGTGTAAACAAAAGCAACTGGTTTTGAATGATATTCCATCCAGAAAAGGATAAGCCCTATTTAAATATAAGGGTCTGCAGCATTATTTTTCACCAAGGCCAGTGTGCTCTGCATTGTCCTGGATAAATACTGACAAGTTCTTATTTTCTGACTTCCACTTGGCTAGTTTCCTATGGTTAATGGAGTCTTTCTAAACAGAATGACTGTTTTTCTGCTTTCCTACTCCCAATCTCTTTCTGGTCCAGCATCATCTGCTAAGACACCAGAAAACAGTCTTGGAAATTTAGTCACTCATGCCTTCAAATACTGTAGTCTTAAAAAAAGCCACTCATGAGACTAACACTGAACATTTCTATGCATCGTGGTAGGTTGGACCCTATCAGAAGCAGATCCTGGTTGAAAAATTCAGGTACTACTCACATGTATTAAGGAAATGCTCCCAGGAGGAACTAGAAAGGGGGTATGGAGGACCAGAATAGGAGGGGGAGAAGCAAAAGGTGTGATTTCAGGGAAGTCCCAGATACAGCATGATCCCAAGTGGAGATCTGAAGAAGAAATCACACCCGACTTTGTCCCACTTTAAGGCAAAGGAGATGGGCTTTTATACTCCCCCACCAATCTTTGGTTATGAGATATCCTGAATTGGGGGGATGATAGTAAAACCCTCAAATACTTCTGGATCTTCACTTGATCATGTAGGTCCATGTGCCTAAGAGCCAGCCTCAGAGGTTCCAGGTGCAAGATGTTAACAACAAAGCACACAGAAGCTGAGTGATGGGTTCAGAGGTGAGAAAATGGTTCTCATGGATCTGAGTGGGGTACCAACTAATTTTTACTATTAGGTATATTGAATTTTCAGAAAATTAAATGATTTCTAGGTGACTGAGTGATAGTGGTGGTATGTACCATACTATAATCTTTTATGTAGTTATTATATTATAATCCATATTTTCCAGAAGGGGGCCTATGTTTCAAAGTGGGTAGCCAGTTTCCCTAAGTCACACAGCTTAGGTCAGGAACAACATGCTGGACTGAATTAAGAACATGGAGCCTTTCCCCAGGTCCCTGGGCTACTCTCCATACATGATGCTTGACATCCAACAGATAGCTATGTAGCTATCAGAGACACCATTTAGAATCCTTAATGGCAGTGATATCCATATGGTATATGTAAGAGTTAATCATGTCCCGATCTTCTGATTAACTCCCACTATCTTACTTCAGTGGAAAATGACAACCCGAAATGAAAGTTAATGTCAAAAAAAGGCAGTTGATTCTAAGAGAGCAGTTGATTCTGAGAGTAGTGGATTCTGAATGCACATTGACTTTTTTTTTCCTTTTTTTTTTTTTACATCAGAAGTTTTAACATTTGGATCAGATTATACAATATTAGACACAGTCTTCTTCAGATCAGAATACTGACTACTCATACCCTGTAAACTATTTTTCCTAGTGAAAATAAGCACTTTAATTATATTAAACATTGATAGAGATCTTTGTGCAGAGAAGGTGTCTTTGGAATGACAGAGATCAGAGCATGTGGATGTGGATAGCCAAATCTGTCTCATGCATTACTGGAACCAGACTGATTATTTCAATTAGGTTTCCAGGCTCAAGTCTGTCTGTGAGATGCTTGGGATTCCTCTCATTCCAGATGCATGGGTTCATAGAGTCATTACAGTTTAGAGAAGGAAGGAGCTTTTGGGCCTATTTGGCCCAGCTGATCCCATAGTCCATGTAGGCAAACTGAGATTCAGAAAAGGGAAATAACTTAACCACAGGCACATAACAAATGTTATGTCATCAGAGGTTCTTGCAAAGAGTGATCTTTCCGACACTTAACTCCTACTATGTAATGGTAGGCTTTATCATATTACATTAGGATTCCTAAAACTTCAAACCAATTTCAAGTTCATTACCCTCCAATCCATTCTCCATATTGTACTAAGTACTAATGCTGATCCTTTGGCTTAAATACTGCACTGGATTTATTTTATTTACTGTGGCTCTTCCATATCATCTACTTCTCTACTTGTCTCTCCTCCTAACACTACCACCCTATCTCCAATCCAAATATACTGAAGTACAAATATATATCAAAATTTTAATGTTCCTTCTTGCTTTCAATCATAAACACTCTCTATCCTCTCTCTGGCTTTGTCTAGCTGAGATAAATCTACTAGGCATAGAAATGTCTCTGCCTTTTGTGTTCTCACAACTCCTGTGTATATTTCTATCAGAGTGCATATCACTGACTACTGTGATATTCTGTCGACATTGTTGTCCCCCTCAGTAGGGTGCATTTATTTCCAAAGCAGAACTCTTGTTTAATTCATCACTAGAACACAGTACCTGGCATATATGAAACATTCACTAAGTGTACTGATTGCTGAAAACATGAAAATGATAATACACATACTGTTGACATACCATTGCTTTCTGGAGAGCCCAAAAGAGCGATTTGAAAGTGATTATGAAATGTAGGGGTCATGAATAATAAGTTTAATAATCCTCTGCCTCCTCTAATTCATTCTTTTGGGATACAGTGATAGAAGATTCAGATTCAGAATCTCATTGTGATGCTGTTAACATACACAAATATTCCCCCAGTAGACTGAAAGTGATAAAGGCAGGAAAATAATGTTATACATCTTTGTATCCTGCATTGTTCAGGATATTTTTGTCAAAATTTTGATATTTTGGTCATAATTTATAAAAGGGAAGTTCTTGGCTCATCTGACTGGGAAACCCAGAGTTGGTACAAAGAAAGTCATTGCCATATCGAGCACCTCAAGTAGTATCTCTGATGCTTGTTCTCCCCTCTCAACTTCAATGTTCTTGGTTCACTTTATTGCTTAAATGGGATCTTTCCACATGGAGGAGAAGATATCCCTCAACAAACCCATATTCACCTACTCATAGTTTAAGAGCTCCCATAGAAAAATTCAGTTTCCCTGCTATCTGTGGTGCAATCTTCCCAGGGAAAATAAAGTTGGCAAAGCTTGGGGCTATACTAACTTCAGAAACCATCCCAAGATTATGTACCTATCCCTTGTTATTTAAGAGGTGGAGAGAAGGCAGTTTCTCTAAGATCACAATGGTTGAGATGAAGAGAGTTTTATCTTTGGAAGGGATGAATGGTGGTGTTTCACCAGGTATCTCTGGTGATTGATAAAGCACTTGACATGTGTGTTACAACAATGTGGAAGGGAAGAAGAGGAAATAAGCCCAAGCCTATCACTCTCTTAGTAACCAACTATTTAGGACTTTGTCTTCAATTCAAGAAGGCCCTGAGCTGGACACTGGGATTAGAATGGTCCTAATTTCAAAAGGACTATCATTGGAGATAAGGAATCTAAAGGCAAAAGACGTTTGTTCCAATTAAAAGTTTCTGAGGCCACAGTTGAGTGCACCCCACTTATAGAGTGCATCCTCCCACATACAGAGTAAATTTCTGTACACATTCATAGCTTTATATAATGTCAGAGAGAAAATGCCTTATCATGAGAGATTGTTCAGTTTAAAAACATATGCCACCTTGGTGAATATTCAAGATACCTATTTGGGCCTATTATCATCCTTCTACTTAGCACATATAGGCATGTCATTTTATTTTTTTAAGATTGTGATGATATCAGTGAAAGCTACCTAAGGAATTATATTCAATAATTTCACACTGAAATATATATATGTCAGATGGTGAAATCTTGGTTTGGAAGCAGGTAAACTAGAGGATATAAAATCTTGGGCCAGTTATTAAAAGGAAGCCAAGTGTCAATTCCTCCGCTTACCAATTATGTTACCATGAGAAGTCATTTTAACTCTTACTGGTACAGTTCTCCATCAGTAAAACTGCCTAATGAAGTTTCTATCAGAAAGGGATAGTACCAGTAAAAAAGTGAAGAGAATTATAATATCGTGTGTATAGATTAGTGATATTTTTATTAATCTCAAGATTCTGGGTAAAAATTTTAATTCATATTTTTCCTCACCAGTTATTTATGTCTTGAATAGGATGTACCTAGTGCAGGTTTACAAATGTCCTTTACCATGTTTCTATTTCTGGAAATAAGTGAAACATATTTAGAGAAAGAAAGAGAGGAGGGAAAAATATACAAAGGGGGTAACTCTTATGCATCTGGGACACACAAAATTGCAAATATTCAACATCATTAGTATGATTTCCACTGAAAGCCCTTAGAGATGTGACAAAGTGCTAATCATACTCATAGATCAACCTAATCACAAAATGTTTGTGCTCAGAGGGCCATCAGAAGCCTCTAGTACAAGATGGGGAAAATGCATAATACACATCTTGCTGTTCTCTTTTATTCTCATGTCAGACAGCTCATCCATCTTTACATACTTTCCTTCATAATCTTTACTTCTCCATCCAGTACTTCAGGCAATATGACTCTTCCTTTAGAAAGCCAAACAAATAATACCAATCTGCTATACCAAACTGATCCAACCTGCACATGGTAGAGTTGAGAAATCCAATAAAGGGAGAATCCATTCCCTAGGCGCAAACAGCAAACTACCACTAAACAAAAGCAGAGTCAGAGTTAGAATATAGGCTTCCTGATTCCCAGTTATGAGTGAAAGGATTTAAAACAACATCACAAAACCAAAACAAATGTTAGGAACAAAAGTGCATGTGGTGACCTTCAAACAGTAGTTCCTTTGGGCATCAGAAAAAAATCCTAGCCCGCTGCTATATTAGTGTACTGTAGATAACAATGTCTGTCCTAGTTATAGAATGAAGAACTAACAAAAGCCAATGTATATACTGTAAATAAACTACATAGGAAAAAAAAATGTTCAGCTATAATATGGCTTGGAAGAAAGTAGGCTCAACCATTTTTTATTTAATGTAAGATTTAACAAGGGAGTTTCTCTAAGCTGAGGGATTTCTGATAAATTGGAGATGTGACTTAATTACAACACAGAATTTCTAAAAAGAAAAAAGTGACTATGATAATGGTCCAACTCAATATTGTACAGTAATAATGTTACCTAACTTTTTTTGGAGTCTGTATTAGAGGTAGACACTGGGTAACAACCATACACCATATATCAGTCTAACAATTGTCCTAATTCTAAAAATTTATAAATTTTACAAATTACGAGCTCTTGGGTGAGGAAATTATTTACCCAAGGTCACATAACTAGTGGAAGGGGCAGAGCATTGATTACATGATTTTGTTGCCTACACTCTCCCAATAGAGGAAAAGACTTAGTTTCCTTTCCTTTCTTCTTCCCTTCCCTTCCCCTCCCCTTCCACACTCCCCTCCCCTCCCCACCCCTTCCTTCCTTCCTTCCTTCCTTCCTTCCTTCCTTCCTTCCTTCCTTCCTTCCTT
>NW_023270469.1:21444459-21458714 GCF_011800145.1 Mirounga leonina | reverse complement strand
CTTCCTTCCTTCCTTCCTTCCTTCCTTCCTTCCTTCCTTCCTTCCTTTCCTTCCTTCCTTTCCTTCCTTCCTTCTTCCCTTCCTCTTTCTTTCTCTTTCTTTCTTTCTTTCTTTCTTTCTTTCTTTCTTTCTTCTGGATGCACATTACATTAATTTATAATGTATTCAGTTATAGTGCATTTTATAGTGCATATATATGAATTTATATTTCTATAAATTCATGACAGCTTTTATTTAGATTCAAAACCCACTGAAAAGAGAGAATACATATAGATACATGCTTAGTTGTTTAAGACCAAATAAGAGATTACTGGTTGAAAAAAAATTTTTTTTTAAGATTTTATTTATTTATTTGACAGAGACACAGCAAGAGAGGGAACACAAGCAGGGGGAGTGGGAGAGGGAGAAGCAGGCTTCCCATAGAGCAGTGAGCCCGATGTGGGGCTCGATCCCAGGACCCTGGGATCATGACCTGAGCAGAAGGCAGACACTCAACAACTGAGCCACCCAGGCACCCTTGGTTGAAAATCTTTTATAAAATTGTGAAATTTTTGCTGTATGAAATATAAGTATCTAAGCAAACATAATATTGTAAAAACCTCATTTGTAATAATATATACTATACAATGTAGCTATTTTATACATTATTTAAATGCAGCATTTATTGTATAAATAATACAACACACTATTAGATGGTTAGTAATTTATAGAGTGCTTCCTCACAAAAACACATTCTATGAATGGTTGAGTTTGCAGATGAGGCAGTAAAAAGTTCATGGGGACAGATGTCATATGACTCTACCCACCTAATACATGGGAGAAACTCTCTTCTGTAAATTAGAGCGATGATGCCTGCACTGAGGAAGAGTGATATATAGTTGAAATGTGAAAAAGGATATAAAACTTTCTGGCTCATAATATGCGTTAGCTCTTTGGTCATGACCAGGAGTTCTGAAGATAGATGAGAGAACTGAAATCCACAGAAACCAAGAAATGTTGCAGCAGAGAAGAAAGGGTGTGGCTTTGCAGTGAGATAGAATGTACGGTAAATACACAGAAGGGGCATTATTTTTCTAGTTAGTCCAGAATAAGGACTCAACAAAAAAAGGAGGCATTGTTATAATAAAAGTCTCTTGTGTCCACACACAGGAGGTAGCAAATGCTCACCACTGGACCCTTTATTTTCTTGCCACCCACCTCCGGTCCAGCCAAACCTCCCACTATGCTGACCTAAACTATTAAATTTCCCAGTAACTCAAACTTATTCAAATTTCTTGAACAGGTCTGTTTGCTTTGTTATGGGGCCTTTGCATATGTTGCATCCTCTAGGTTTAATATGCATTCCTTGGATCTACTCAACCATCACTCAATCAATTTTTACTCTACTTGTGGATCTTACCAGAAAGATCACTTGCTCCAAGAAGTTTCATGGACTCTTCTTATGAGGCGAAATAATCCATTGCATACTTTTATAGCATTATTTGTTTCCTTTAAGCACTTATCAACATTATAAATCTTTAGTTATTAAAATGAATATATATTAAAGTAAGTCCTCCCATGAGTCTGTAAGGTCCCCAAATAGACATGCTCATTTTTTTTGTATCTCCATACACCTATCATAATGTCTACAACAAATACAGACTCAGTAAATGATTACTGGCAAGTGAAAGGAAATATTGAGATTTGCACCTGGTATTTCCAACAAAATAGGTTTTCTCCTGGCACTTCATGAGAAATGGTTTATTATGAATATCTGCTCTTCTACAGCTTTTGAAGAGGAGCAGTCTCCTTTATCCTCTTTTCTGCCTCATAGTACAAAGAAAGGCCTGCCTGAACAGTCAGAGAAAATCAGGCATGGATATGACTTACACATGAAACTAATGTTTGTTGAATTAGCTGACAGACTAGAGGTATTTGTGAATGTATGTGTGGTTCTGATGTCTGACTTGCAATATTTGTGGAAAGTTCATACTCATTTACTGGGAAAACCTCCCAAGTCAATCTCATTACTACAGAGATAGATGCAGGGCAGAAAAATCAACAGAATCGAGACACAGCCTCCACCTAATGTTCTGGGCAAATAAATAGGTATAGGATCTAGAATCTAAATCCTACAGTGTCAAGAAACAAATTACAGAAAAAAAAAAAAACACTCTCTGAAAAAAAAAATGACCTTAACATTAAAGTCTCTCTCTCTTTATTTTTTGGGGAGAGAGAAGAGGAGAAAAGATACTGAATCCAAGAGGGCAAAGGGAATTCTAGAGTTCAGATAATTACTCTAACTCCCCTTCAGCCTGTTGACATATCTAGTTTAATCCACCTTAGGGCTGAAATTGACAAGGTGTAGTGCTCTTTGAAAATAAAATGTTTCTAGATAGTTATCTAACTGCTCAGTCCACAATTTTATCTACGGTATAGCTCTCTCTAAATATTGCTAAATTATTTGCTAAATTGGAAGGCACAGTTAAGTTTTATCATCACTCCCTAAAATACTGGTAAAATGGTGGTGCTTCAAAATTTTTAACTGTCAGTTTTTATCAATTGATCAGCTGTAAGCAGTTTCTTAGATTAAATAAGATCAAATGGGATTTGTGGCAGTCAGATTTTCATTTGGCTTGCTCAATCATTATTTAAATTGCATATAACAATATGTTAATTTGTTAGACAATCCAAGCAGAAGTGACTTACATTGCATTCTCAAAATGAGTTGAGTGAGGTATTTCAATGTTGTATTGTCTAAAGTTAAGTATAAACTTTATAGTAAAATCTCCAAATGTTGTTAATGACAAATGGAATTCAACCTGATGTAGTTGTGCTTCTATAAACATTTTGTGCTTGCCTGTGCCTCAATGATAATAGATTTTCTTAGCTCAATAAACACATTCATTTGAAATAATGGAAATGATTTTATGTCACCCATATCACGCAGTATAGCACTACTAAAAAGAAGCATCTTTCCATTCTTAAAGCCAAGTTTAAATGTCTCTGCCTCTTCAGCAATAGCCAAACTGTGGAAAGAGCCGAGATGCCCTTCAACAGATGAATGGATAAAGAAGATGTGGTCCATATACACAATGGAATATTACTCAGCCATCAGAAAGGATGAATACCCAATTTTTATATCAACATGGATGGGACTGGAGGAGATTATGCTAAGTGAAATAAGTCAAGCAGAGAAAGTCAGTTATCATATGGTTTCACTTACTTGTGGAACATAAGGAATAGCATGGAGGACATTAGGAGAAGGAAGGGAAAAATGAAGTGGGGGTAATCAGAGGTGGAGACGAACCATGAAAGACTATGGACTCTGAGAAACAAACTGAAGGTTTTAGAGGGGAAGGGGGTGGGAGGATGGGTTAGCCCGGGGATGGGTATTAAGGCACGTATTGCATGGAGCACTGGGTGTTATATGCAAACAATGAATAATGGAACACTACATCACAAACTAATGATGTACTCTATGGTGACTAACATAACATAATAAAATTAAATTAAATTTTAAAAAATAAAAAAAATAAATGTCTCTGCCTCTTGTCCCTGCTATTCAGCTCACCTGAAAGATGTGTTGCCCTCCTCTGAACTTTCACGTTGTGTTTTTCCCTCTCTTTTATTTTTATTTATTTATTTTTTTAAATTTATTTGAGAGAGAGAGAACGAGAGAGAGCACATGAGAGGGGGGAGGGTCAGAGGGAGAAGCAGACTCCCCGCTGAGCAGGGAGCCCGATGCGGGACTCGATCCCGGGACTCCAGGATCATGACCCGAGCTGAAGGCAGTCGCTTAACCGACTGAGCCACCCAGGCGCCCTCCCTCTCTTTTACATAGGGCAATTTTTACCTTTGGAGATAGTTATTTGGTTAGTAATCTTCTCTCTCCTACTAGGACATATAAGAGTTGAGGGGCATTTGGGTGGCTCAGTTGTTAAGTGTCTGCCTTTGGCTCAGGTCATGATCCTGGGGTCCTGGGATCGAGCCCTGCATCGGGCTCCCTGCTCAGCGGGGAGCCTGCTTCTCCCTCTCCCTCTCCCCATGCTTGTGTTCCTTCTCTCACTGAGTCTCTCTCTCTGTCAAATAAATAAAATCTTTAAAAAAAAAAAAAAAAAAAGAAGAACATATAAGAGTTGAGGAACGCATAGCTCTAGAATTGTGACCACTGGATAAACAGCTTGGATACACAGAGGTAATTTGAGGTTCCCCTTACCTCTCTCCCAATGCTGTGTACACAAAGATAATTTATACAATTTCCCTTTAGATGTGTCAATTCTCAGAAACAGGACTAAATGTATTTAGACCAGACTAACCCTGAAAAGTTATCCTCAATTTGGAATAGTATGAATTCTCTTCCTCAAAAGGTATTTTGGGTTCACCATGGTTTTAGCAAGCATTCCCCCAGATTATCCACTTACTAAAAGAGTGGCAATAGAACTATTCTTCAAGATAAAATAAATTTTAAAAATCACAGCAAAAAAAAATAAATAAAAACAAAAACAGAAAGTCATATATATTACATAAAAGCTCTAGTTCATCCTTTAAAACAATGCAACACTGAGCAAACTTCAAATATGAGAATACAGAAGCCTATTAATGAAATAATGTTTTAATAATATGTTGTGAAGTTAAAAAGCATATTACAAATGGAACTGGTACAGTGGTAAAAAAAAAAAAAGACAACTCTGAGTATATGTGAATATGAATATTCACTAGAACATGATAGTTAAAGGCACATATTAGCATACTTGGGTTAGATATTTACTAACCAGAGAAAGTTACAGACCTTCCCTGACTCATGATGAGGTTATGTCTTGATAAACCCATCCTAACATCAAAATTTCGTAAGATGAAATGCATTTAATACACCTAACCTATGAAACATCATAGTTTAGCCTACTCTACCTTAATTAAACATATTCAGAACACTTATATTAGCCTACAGTTGGGCAAAATCATCTAACACAAAGCTTATTTTATCATAAAGTGTTGAATATCTCATGCAATTTATGTATAAAATTTATGTATAAATACTGTACTGAAAATGAAAAACAGAATGGTTGTATGGGTACAGAATGGTTAAAAGTGTATTGGTTATTGGCCCTCATGATCACAGGGCTCCCAGGCAGCTGCAGGGAGCTGCTGCTGTCCAGTATCACAAGACAGTATCATGTGGCATAGTGCTATTATCAGAAAAAGATCAAAATTCAAACTTTGAAGGACAGTTTCTACTGAATGTATATCGCTTTCGCACCATAGTAAGGTAAAAACTTCGCAAGTTGAACCATCATAAGTTAGGGATCACCTTTATTTACTAACTAGATATTACTAACCAGAGAAAGATACTTCATCTCTCTTTGCTTCATTTTTTATTATTTTTAAAGTGGAAATACTAAAAACAGCTAACTCTGCAGATGGAATGAAATTTTGCATGCAAAGTATTATGAATAGAAACTTAGCCAGAAAAGCATTTAGTAAAAATTTGGTATTTCATATCTCATATATAAAGACTAAAAGATTATTTTATTAGCTATGGCTGTCAATAGTTATATTTAGGTGGTCGGTTTTGGTATTTCCCTTTATTTATATTTTTCCTTCTGGGTTTTCTAACACTCTCTAATGAATAGGCATTATTTTTCCAACCATAAAAAATGTCTATAAAATATAGCCCTTTAAAATTTTTCTGACTCCTCCTCAACTGAGGACTTTCATTGATTTCTACCAGGGATATGTGTGTACCTGGAAAATATATGTTACAATAATATAATACAATGCCCTGTAATATATAATTAAGCTAATATGAGAGTCAAGTGACTTGCCAGCAAATTTAAATTTAGAAAAGATCAAGAATATCCAATCTGGACCTGGAAAAGGTGGTGGAGGAGTAGGGGACCCTATTCCAACTGGTCCCTGGAATTGAGCTGAATATCAACCAGACCACTCTGAACACCCATGAAATCAGCCTGAGATGCAAGAAGATAGGTCTGGATCTCTACAGAGTATTGTAGGCAGTTGGTTTTGAGGTACAAAGCAGGGAGCCATGATTCCACGGGCACATATGGGAGGATAAACGAAAAGGGGAGGGAGCCAAGGCATCGGGATCCTACACCACTGGTGAGCCATAGTCTCCCACGCTGGGGACAGGGCACAGACCTGCAGACCGGTAGCGATGGGGAAAGGACTTTAGGGCAGCCCCCCAGACTGAAACCTGAGTGGCAGGGCCTTATGAGTGAACTGGAGGCAGCTGATGGTTTTAGAAGCACAAAGGGCAGAAACGTGCACTGACCTGGAGGTGAGGATTGGGGGTGCTGTTGAGGGATGCACAACCCAGGACATTGCAGTTTACAGCAGCACAGACAGACACAGAGATAGTGTGGCCTGGAGAGCTCATGAAGAACAGACTGCCATCTCTCTGCTCTGAGGCAGAGGGTTGAAAACCGTCTCTTCTGCTCTGACTTGCAGAAGAGACGCAGAAAGCCACCAGGGAAAGCCACCAGAGAACAAAAGCCCCCCCAAAAAACGGTGTGCCCTGAGCCCATCCCCCATCACAGCGGGCAGGGCAACTCTGCCCAAACAGGGTTGCCTGAGTAACAGTGCAGCAGGTACCTCCCAGAGAAGACAGGCTGGTAAAACAAGAGGCCAGCAAACCTAAGTTTCCTATAAAACAGGTGCATCTTGCTTGGGTTGTGGTCAATAATTTGGACTCTATACATTCCCTCAACCACCCCTCAACAGAATGACTAGGAGGAGGAACCCCCCAAATAGGAAAGACTCAGAGACTACGATTTATGCCACAAATTTACAAATGGATACAGATATAACCAAGATGTTGGAGATGGATTTCAGGGTAGCAATTGTGAAGACAATAGCTAGACTGGAGAAATCGATTAATGGCAACATAGAGTCTCTAAGGGCAGAAATGAAAGCTGAATTGGCAGAATTTAAAAATGCTATCAATGAGATCCAATCTAATCTAGATTATCTAACAGCTAGGGTAACTGAGGCAGAAGAACAAATTAGTGATCTAGAAGACCAATTAATAGACAAGAAGGAAAAAGATGAGGCCAGGGAAAAACAACTCAAAATCCATGAAAATAGAATCAGAGAAATAAGTGACACCATGAAACGCTCCAATGTCAGAATTACTGGGATCCCTGGAGGGGTGGAGAGAGAGAAGACTCGAAGATATATTTGAGCAAATCGTAGCTGAGAACTTCCCTAATCTGGGGAATGAAACAAATATTCGTGTCCTAGAGGCACAGAGGACTGCTCCCAAGATCAAGGAAAACAGGCCAACATCCCGGCATGAATAGTAAAACTCACAAATCTTAAAACGAAGGAAACCATCTTAAGGGCAATTAGGGGGAAAGATTCCTTACGTACAGAGGGAAGAACATCAGAATAACGTCAAACCTATCCACAGAGATCTGGCAAGCCAGAAAAGGCTGGCAAGACATATTCAGGGTACTAAATGAGAAGAACATGCAGCCAAGAATACTTTATCCGGCAAGGCTGTCATTTAGAATGGATGGAGAGATGCAGAGCTTTCAAGACTGGTAGAAATTGAAAGAATATGTGACCACTAAGCCAGCCCTGCAAGAAATGTTAAGGGGGTTCTATAAAAAGAGAAAGACCCCAAGAGTGATATAGAACAGGAATTTACAGGGACAATCTATAAAAACAAGGTCTTCACAGGCAACATGATGACAATAAATTCATATCTTTCAATAATCATTCTCAACGTGAATGGCCTAAATGCCCCCAAAAAATGGCAGAGGGTTGCAGATTGGATAAAAAGACAGGAACCATCCATATGCTGTCTACAAGAGACTCATTTTGAACCTAAAGATACATCCAGACTGAAAGTGAAGGGATGGAGATCCATCTTCCATGCCAGCGGACCTCAAAAGAAATCTGGGGTAGCAATTCTTATATCAGACAAATTAGATTTTAAACTAAAGTCTATGATAAGAGACACAGAAGGACACTATATCATTCTTAAAGGGTCTATCCAACAAGAAGATCTAACAATTGTAAATATCTATGCCCCCAACATGGGAGCAGCCATCTATATAAGCCAACTGTTAACCAAAATAAGGAGTCATATTGATAACAATAACAAAGCAGGAAAAAATATGCAATGGAAAAAAAGACAATCTCTTCAATAAATGGTGTTGGGAAAATCAGACAGCTGTATATAGAAGAATGAAATTCAACCATTCTCTAACACCATACACAAAGATAAACTCAAAATGGATGAAAGACCTCAATGTGAGACAGGAATCCATCAAAATCCTAGAGGAGAACATAGGCAATAACCTCTTTGACATCAACCACAGCAACTTCTTTCAAGATACATCTCCAAAGGCTAGTGAAACAAAAGCAAAAATGAACTTTTGGGACTTCATCAAGATAAAAAGCTTCTGCACAGCAAAGGAAACAGTCAACAAAACAAAGAGGCAACCCACAGAATGGGAGAAGATATTTGCAAATGACACTACAGATAAAGGGCTGGTATCCAAGATCTATAAAGAACTTCTCAAACTCAACACCCAAAAAACAAATAATCAAATCAAAAATATGGGGAGAAGACATGAACAGACATTTCTTCAAAGAAGACATACAAATGGCTAACAGACACATGAAAAAATGTTCATCATCATTAGCCATCAGGGAAATTCAAATCAAAACCACACTGAGATACCACCTTACACCAGTTAGAATGGCAAAAATCGACAAGGCAAGAAACAATAAATGTTGGAGAGGTTGTGGAGAAAGGGGAACCCTCTTACACTGTTGGTGGGAATGCAAGTTGGTACATCCACTTTGGAAACCAGTGCGGAGGTGCCTCAAAAAACTAAAAATAGAGCTACCCTATGACCCAGCAATTGCACTCCTGGGTATTTACCCCAAAGACACAGATGTAGCGAAAAGAAGAGCCAGATGTACCCCAATGTTCACAGTAGCAACGTCCGCAAGAGCCAAACTGTGGAAAGAGCCGAGATGCCCTTCAACAGATGAATGGATAAAGAAGATGTGGTCCATATACACAATGGAATATTACTCAGCCATCAGAAAGGATGAATACCCAGTTTTTACATCAACATGGATGGGACTGGAGGAGATTATGCTAAGTGAAATAAGTCAAGCAGAGAAAGTCAATTATCATATGGTTTCACTTACTTGTGGAACATAAGGAATAGCATGGAGGACATTAGGAGAAGGAAGGGAAAAATGAAGGGGGGTGGGAATCGGAGGGAGAGATGAACCATAAGAAACTATGGACTCTGAGAAACAAACTGAAGGCTTTAGAGGGGAGGGGGTGGGGGGATGGGTTAGCTCGGCGATGGGTATTAAGGAGGGCATGTACTGCATGGAGCACTGGGGGTTATATGAAAACAATGAATCGTGGATCACTACAACAAAAACTAATGATGTATTATATGGTGACTAACATAACATAATAATAAAAAAGAATATCCAATACGTAGATATTATCTAATGGGCACCAGATGCCACAGTGTAAGTGAGCAAACTGTTTCTTAGGTAATCTACCAGGTAGCAGTCAGACAGTATCTCTATTCAGAGCAATCCTATCTTCCTAAAGGGAAACATCTCAACACACTTAACTTTCCCAGAGGCAGTGGATCATGTTTTGTCCTCTAACACCAATAACATCCTGCACTATAAATTCACTAAGCACATATTCAATAAGTATTTTTTGAATGAATGTTTGATGAACAAATATTGGGAGAAAATTATACAAACGTGCATTACTTCAAAGATTTAAAGGGGTATCAAATCTGTAATGTTGACAGACCTTTATTTTTAAAACATTTCTTCCAAGATTTTTGGATGATTTATCTAGTAAGCTATCTATTTCCCATATGGCCAAGTACATGGTACTAGAAGAAATACGACCAAGGTTAAATAAGCAGTCTTCAGCTCTACAGGCCAGTGAATATCATGTATCAGGGAAAGGCTGATGGTGGGAATTCAGTGACCTTGGCCTTCCCATCACTAAAGCAACCAATAAGAGGGACTTTCCCTGTAGGAATTAATTTGTAAATATGAAATTGTCAGTAAGTCTTTCTTTGTACCTGTGGCTTTAAAATGTACACATATTGGGGTGCTTGGGTGGCTCAATTGGTTAAGCATCCGACTCTTGATTTCAGCTCAGGTCATGATCTCAGGGTGTGAGATCAAGTCTCGCATCCAGCTCCATGCTGGGCATGGGGCCTATTTCAGATTCTCTCTCTCCCCCTCTCCCTCTACCCCTCCCCCTGCTCTAAAAAACAAAAACAGAAACACATATTAATCTGAAAGTATTAAATAATTGTGTTAAAATTTCTATGGAGTAACTAGAGATCTAGGTTCTATGAATGGTTAATTTTATGTGTCAACTTGACAGGGCCATGAGGTGCACAAATATTTGGTTAGACATTATTTCTGGATGTTTCTGTGAGAGTGTTTCTTGATGAGATTAACATTTTAAAATTTCTCTGGTTATTTTATGATGAGATTAACATTTGAATGGACAGACTACGTAAAGCAAATTGTTTTCCCCCATATGGATGGATTGCATCCAATTCATTGAAGGTCTGAAAGGAGTCAAAGGCTGAGTAAGGAAAAATTCTTTCTGCCTGTCTTGGAACTGGGACATCAGTCTTCTCCTACCTGTAGACTCAAACTCACATTGGAGTTTACACCACTGACTCCTCATTTTTAGTCCTTTGGACTCATACTGGAATTATATTTATTGGCTCTCCAATTTGCCAACTAAGATCTTAAATTCCTCAGCCTATCTATCATCATTTGAGCCAATTCCTTATAGTAAATCTGTTGGTATTAGCAAGATGCTTTGCAAAACAGATCCTAAATATTATGGACTAATCTCAAATTATTCTCATATGCAGACATGGATTACAATTGTTTAACAATGGCCAAGAGTGCAAATAACACATGACTAATGAAATACATTACAATTGCTATTTTAAATTAAAGAATAATCAAGGAAGTCCAGAGTCCTAAAGTTCATTTCAAGCTTTGTATAACAATTCTAGTTATCTTTCTCTGTTTAGAGGAATAGCATATCTGGGTTTAAAGTTTCCTTATTTATATACTGTCTCTTCCATGGAATCCCAAGATATACATTCTGGGTCCAGATGCTCAATAAGTGGGGTCCTGAACTGTTTTTGAGTCTGAGATCTCTCTCATTTATGTAGTTATCTTCAGCCCTTTGAAAAGAATTGGACACCATACATGTGCTGAGAAAATATTTGTTGAAGAAATAGACAAAGTAACTCTCTGTTATTAGACAAATATTGTTGAGAGTGTTTGCCTAGCAACATGTATAAGGTAATTCCACTTTCAATGGAATTTAAATAATGTCCTGCATTATGTTGCATTTCTGGTTTAACCAACAACTCTACTAGATGTTTTCTGTTCATGTCTGTTGTAGTCCAATCACTTCATTTTAGATACATAACTCCCCATTCCTCCCACCAGCTTATTTGCTATTGAAATGTTTTTCTTTCTAAATAGCAACAACAACAACAATAATAAGTAAATTGTCTTCAGTTACTTAGTGATTATGTTATTAGTCTTCATTTATTTTAGGTGACTTGGTCCATTTTAGGGGCTAGGAGACACGTAGTAATTTGGCAAAAGAAAACTAAGCTCTCAATTCTGTCACTCACAAAGAGAATTATCATTGTGAGCACTCACAGTTTGCCAGATAATGTCTTAGAGACATTTTAACATGAAACATAATAGCTATACTATTGAGCACTGTGACCTGATACAAGGCACCTCGTACATGTGTACAATATCTGAAATTCTCACCCCAAGTCATTTTAATTCTTACTCTTTTGATGAGTAAATAGAAAAAATCATAGTGGTTCTTATAATGCTAAGATCATATGGCTAGAAGTTGCTAAAATCAGCTTGGAATATACATCATTTTGTTGTCAAAACCCAATTTCATTGCATCATATGAACTTGTTTTGACACTTGCTCAACTTGGATGCTTTAATGTCTTCAACAGGATAAAGTTTTTGCTTGAATTACTGGCAATTTTTTCATTGGAAAGCTCACCAAGATGATGCCTTACTTGCATAGCTTTGACATTGAATCTTTCTTTCATAGCCTCTTATTTTTGTTTGCTAAGCAATTAACAGATTGATCTGCTAGAAAAATTCAAAACACAAGAATGTTAAAAAATGCTGTGTGTTCCTCTTCCAGAGTTTCAAAGTAATTTCATCTCTATAGGCAGTTCAGGTCCATCTACTTAAATTTTTGTGTCAACAGAATTAGAATATGCCTCAGAGGTTATACCTTCACATCTTTCTTCTGGAAAAAAAAAAAAAAAAAAAAAAAAGCCTGTGGCTTTGTGATTTTGAAGCAATATGCTTAATTATCTTGCCCTCAGTTTCCTTTCTTCCATCAACCTCTCAGGCTATTTGAGAGGATATTAGGTAATTCACATGAATGTACTTTGCATATGATAGTCACTTAAAAAATATCACTTTGCCCTTTTTCCTTCTTTGTAGGACAGTTAGTTAACTATCATTGATAGGCCTGCTTTTGTCTGTATGTTTGTGTTTTTTTTGAGGGGGGGTGGGGAGTATCACTATTTATGTTGCTATATGGCACAGAATATTTGCTAAAAATATTCATTAATTTTGGAAGTAATCCTTGATGACAATTGTCATAGCCTTCATTTTACAGAGAAGACTGTCACATAGTTGAGAAGTGACAGAGCTCAGGTTCAAAAGCACATCTGTCTGGTTCCAAAGCCCTTATTTAATATACAATATCACTCTCTATGGAAAGTATAGCCACAGTTTTTTTAAATGCCAGACCATAATTAGCATGTTTTCTTAAATCTTTTTTTTTTTTTAAGATTTTATTTTATTTTATTTGAGAGAGAGTGAGAGAGAAAACAAGACGGGGTAGGGTCCGAGGGAGAAGCAGACTCCCCGCCAAGCAGGGAGCCTGATGCGGGACTCAATCCTGGGACTCCAGGATCATGACCTGAGCTGACGGCACTCGCTTAACCAACTGAGCCACCCAGGCGCCCAGCGTGTTTCTTGATTAATAAAATTTCCAGAACTATTTAAACTGAAAACATTTTTTTTTTTCAACAAATTCCATTAAGAAGGTCACATAACTTGCAGTGAAGGAGCCAGGATCTATGTGCTGCATAGACTTCTTTCTTATGCATTAGGAACTGACAGTTTCTCCCATTCATATCAGCTTTTTTTTTTTTTTAAATACATTAGGGAGTGATTGACCCTTAATTACTCATCTTAATTATTTTCAGTGAGAGATATTTGTTACTTTGCAAATTCCAGATCCACATGTGAAGAAACAGAAGCTACTCTAATTATAAAAGACCACTTAGTATGTACCAGACCCTCTATGTATACTGTTTTACTTAATTCTAAAATATTCACTTGCCCATTGAATAAATATTCACTGAGTACCTTCCTGTTTCCAGCACTGTTCTATATCATAGGGATATAGTTATTAGCAAAAATAAACCTGGCTTTGCCTTCATTCACTAATAGTTTAATAGTAATAAAGACACTAATCAAATAATTATATACACAAGTGTAAAATTCAACTACAAAAGTGTTGTGATGATGGAGATGTTGGTGTGAGTGCCTTTTAAGAGAAGATTTTCCCTAGTCATAGAGATCAGAGAGGGTTTGCTGAAGAATCAGTGATGGGCCTGAGATTGAGAATTAGCAAAGTTAATTCACTGAAGAAAAGCAGCGGGGGGGAGCTTTCACAGAGTGGGGAAAAAATAGGAAAGAAGTCTGGATAAGAGGGAACAAATTGAGCTAAACAACAGGGAGAGAATGGAAGGAACAACATAGGTTGGCATGACACAGTATAAGAGGAAGAAAAAGTCTATTCTCTCGGATCAGAAAAGGCTTCTTTGTGGAAATACCATTTAAATTGAGAAGCAGCATTTAATGATACATTTTTTCCTATTTTACTTTTTAAAAAAATATCTATCAGAACAAAACTGAAAACTAATTTCAATACACAGTACGTAAGCAAACTAATTGTGCAGTGAAAAAAGTCATAGGAATAATGTAATAAAAATGTGGGTATTCATAAGCCCCTTAATAATATGCTGTTCCAAGAAAAGCCCTGGGATTTATCTGACATTAGGTATTTTTAGAAAGTTCAGATCAGCAAATGGAGAGACTTAGAAAGAGAAAGAAAGAAAGAAAGAAAGAAAGAAAGAAAGAAAGAAA
>NW_023270469.1:21279881-21444449 GCF_011800145.1 Mirounga leonina | reverse complement strand
AAAGAAAGAAAGAAAGAAAGAAAGAAAGAAAGAAAGAAAGAAAGAAAAAGAAAGGAAGAAAGAAAGAAAGAAAGAGCGAGCCTTAAAAATAAATCCCCTTCTATATAGTCTACCAAGACTGTTTGCTGGATTTTTCCCTGGTCAGGAACACACACCTTCTAATGGCAGATGATGGGAGAGAAAAGCTCCCATTCACCAAATGCATGTCAAATAAGAATTGCAATTAATTTCATCAGTACAATAGAAGGAAAAATTGAGCAGGAAGGACAAATCTTTTGTGTTTCAACTTGATGAATCAATCCCCAAGTCTCTTTATTCTCCTGAGTATTGTTTATATAGCTAGTTCTAATACTTTATGCTGTGATATTTACATTGATATAGGTGAATCTAAAATGTGAAGTAATGTAATTAGCATTAAACTTTTAAAATTTGGGGACAACTGGGTGATGCAATCGGTTGGGCGTCTGATTCTTGGTTTTGGCTCAGGTTGTGATCTTGGGGTTGTGGGATTGAGCCCTATGAAGGGCTCCATGCTCAGTGTGCAGTCTGCTTGGGGATTCTCTCTCTCTCCCTCCCAGTGCCTCTCCCCCACTGCATGCATGCTCTCTCTCTCTCTCTCCTTTTCTCTAGAAAAAAATAAATCTTTAAAAGAAAAAAAAAAACCTTTTAAAATTTCAATTTGAGGGGCACCTGGGTGGCTCAGTTGGTTAACCAATTAATTGCCTTTGGCTCAGGTCATGGTCTCAGGGTCCTGGGACCGAGCCCCACATCAGGCTCCCTGCTCAGCAGGGAATCTGCTTCTCCCTCTGCTCCTGCCCCTGCTCATGCTCTCTCTCTCTCAAATAAATAAATAAAATCTTTAAAAAATTGTTTTCAAGTTGATAGGATTGAGGGTCTAAAGACTTTCTCCTCAAGTACTCTCTGTAGTTCAGGATTGGCTCCCTGGCAGGAATTTGTCCTTTACTGATAATGAGAGAGAAAGGTACATGTGTGTAGTGGGGTATGTAACAGGTCACCTGTCTTATGAAGAATGGCATTCTTAGTCTCTGGAACGTAACTTGGAGTTGAAACAAGATGGGCTCTCAAGGCCTCAGTTCTAGTTTCTTTCTTTATAAATAAATCCTTTACACTATAAAGATAATAACCATACAATTGCCAAGAAAAGAGAGAACATGTCACCCTCAATCCCTCCACCTAATCACAACCAAGAGAAATAACAACAACAATAACAGCAGCAGCAACAATAACTGGAATTCACTGGGTCCTAGTATGGATCTAGTGTTTCAAGTAAATTATTTCTAATCTATAGTAACCTTACAAAGTATGTTGTAACTAATATCCTCCTTTTACAGATGAGGAAAGTTGCTCAGAGGGGTTCAATTACTTGTCAGATGTATCACAGAGCCATAAGGGCAGAAAACCAAGATTTAAAACAAGAACTACTTGGGGCACCTTGGTGGCTCAGTCGGTTAAGCATCTGCCTTTGGCTCAGGTCATGTTCCTGGGGTCCTGGGATTGAGCCCTGCATTGGGCTCCCTACTCAGCAGGAAGTCTGCTTCTTCCTCTCCCACTCACCCTGCTTGTGTTCCTGCTCTCGTTCTCTCTGTCTCTGTCAAATAAATAAACAAAATCTTAAAAAAAATAAAATAAAACAAGAAGTACTTTACTTAGGCTTTTACTGTAGCAGGTAGCTTTTCAGTTATTTTTCCCCGTTAAATATTTATTTTTTATTTGCACGTTTATTTTGTTCAGTTTTATTTTGAGCTTTCCATGACATTACATATTGACTTTCACTCTTTAATTTCTTAAATCATCTGCTACTTAGTTACCTGTTATTACATGATCTCTATCATTGTCATTAATAATACACACTAAAAACCCAAATGTATATACTCTAATTTGCCTAACCAGTAATTTGTATTTTGAACATTTTGCTTGTATTCCTTTTGTTTTTATATCATGGATGATGATATAATAGTATTTTTATGTAAAGCTTTTTCTACATGCTCAATTGTCTAGACCATGCTCATAGACAAATGTATATGACAAAATTAATATTCAGTCATATTGATTAAACTCTATGATTCCAGGTTTTCCCAATCCATCTACCACTAAGGCTACAGAAATTTACCTGATCAAAATAGATTTGCATTTTAACACATCAAAATAGATTTGCATTTTAATCTGTACTGGGACTATAAGGGTTATCCTGTCTAAATCCTTAAATTCAAAGCTACTCATCCCTTTATGAATCTAAAGAGATGGCCTATGTAACAAGTAGTCTGCAAGAAAAGATAGTCTACGTTCATCTGCATTTCCACTCGCCCATTTCTTTCTGCTTAATAACATTTTAAATTGCTTGAATTAATATGGGAGAATAAAAATGAACTACTTAGCTGAAGTCAGTAAAATATATCAGATCTACTTCTATTATATCATGTAAATTAATGGTTTGTCCTTAAGTACGTTTACCTTAAATATGGTCATCTTAATTAATGTTAATACCTACTTAAAGTAGACAAATATTAAGTATATCAAACTACAGGCATTGTTTACTTTTAAATATTTTTCAAGAACATTAGACTTTATATGCATAGGTGTGTATCTGTGTGTGTATGAATTCTCCCTTTATATCAGATTCTTGTCTTAAGACAAATCTGAATCAGTATTAATCTGTCAACTAACATCTATTTATTCATTCATTGCAGTACCTATTCTGTACTAGATACCCTGTCATTTTCTTGGAACTACTAAGATAAAAAATAATTTATAATAACAACTATAATATTTTTGTCAAACTTGTTATTTGTATGGCATTCAAATGCATTATTCCAACCTTCATATCATCACCACAATGCAACAATATGGCCCCCCTTCTCACAGGTGAAAAAAACAAATAGTCAGCTGCCCAAGATAGCATAGCTAGTAAGTGGATAAATAAAGATATTCAAGTTAGAACTATATGGTTGCAAGTGGCAGAAATATAAACTCAATTGTGGTAGAAGTTTATAAATATCTCTATGGGTGGGAGTATCAATAACAAGGCACCTCAGAACTTAGTGGCTTAAAACAGCAATCATTTATTACTGCTTAAAAGAGTCTGGTAGCAGTGGTCAGAAAGGCCTGGGGCAAGAAGCCGCTATTGCTGGTAGCCTCAAGTCAGGCATGTGTGTCCCTGATTAATAAATGCTGAAGGATTAAGGGGAAAGTACAAGAAGTATTTGTAATTCATAGGACTGATTAGTCTCCTATTAACGTCAGTCATTCAATACATTGGGTTGAGTATGTATCTTTTAGATGACTAGCAGAGGTCAAAAATAAAAATAAAGGATCAACAGAAAAATAAATTAGGGGTAGAATAAGATGAAAATTTGCTGTTAGAGATTCAGGAAAACAGTAGCATATGGCTTTGTGATTAAACACTGGATAGTTCTGAGGGCACAGAAGTTTGGGTTCTCTCGCTCATTCTTACACAGACAGGAAATGGGCAGCCTCAGGCTTTGACACTCCAGTAGGAAGTTTACCTTCAAGAGGCTGCTTCTTAGGGAGCTCAAGGATAACCAAAGAAGAAAGTTGGATGCCTCTCCGTTTTGGAAATAATTACTAAGTATTTCTTTTCACTAGGTTACTTTGTCACTTCAAATGTTAACTTTCCCTGAGTTAATACTTCAATGTATCTCTCATCAATATTATTTTATACCCTCTTAAAAATAATTATATTGTAAAACTACTAAAAGTTGTTAAAACAACTAGTAAAACATTTCAAACTAAATGTGCGGGACCATTTTATTTTCTTGGCACTGTTTAACAGTAAAACAGATACTAATGATTGTTGGTTCATGGTATATATTATGTAGTTCTGAAATAGTTATCACAGAAAATGTATAGAGGAGATATCTTCTGAAGGGTATTAAGCCTAAAGTCCAATTTGCTAAATCTTCCCTTCAGAGGGAAAATAGGAAGCAATTGCAAAGGACACAGCAGGATGCAAAGTTTTACACAATTGTTCTCACTATTAAAGAAACAATCCAACTAAATTGTTCTCTTAAAGCAAGAGGCCAGGCAAGTTGCATTCAATTTAGGACCTGGATTCTTAAGTATCTGGACCTGTAAGAAAGGGAGTTTAAATTGCTTTTACTTGCCTTTTTTTTTACAGATAAGAGACATTTTTCAAGGTTGCAGTACAAGTCAGAGGTAAAACTGAACACTTGCACTTTGCTTCATCAGGGATTCCCTTTTGGATGATTTTAGGGTCTCAAATTTTGTTAAGAAATGACAATAGTGACATTAGCTACTTGGTGTTTAATATGTAGTTGACAAACAACATATTAACTCCTCCGGGAGGAAGTGGCATCTCCAAAAGTCAAGAAGACTATAGGCACTATGCTGTGTATCATATTTCTAGAATTTATTCATCCCACATAATAGAAACTTGATATCCATTGAACAACTCTTCATTTCTCCCGTAAAAACAAAGGGACACAGAGGACACATGGGAGATATTGGTTATGTCCATTCCCTTGATTGCAGTGATGGTGTCACAGGTGACTGCCGATGTCCAAACTCATAAATTGTACCCATTAAATATGTGCAGTTCTTTGTATATAAATTATACCTCAGTAAAGCTATTTTAAAAGTCAAGAAGTTGACAAGTATAGTATTGCAGGAAGAACAAGTCAGTCTTTATTGAATATACCTATTCATTCAAACAAACAAACAAATGAAGAGCCTACTTAGTGTCTCTCATTGTTCCTGATAATATAAATGATGTAAAGACAGGTATTATTCCTACCTTTATCATTCAAAATATGTTCTCTAGAGTTAGAAAACTAAAGGTAAGCAAAGTTGATCTCTTAGCATTATTTTTTCTGATATTTTGTTAATATTTTCTAAGAAGCTGAAATTAAAACTACTGCTCTTTCAATTTTCAATTTAGACTCTGCCTCAAGTTCCTTCTCACCACGCCATTAGAAGCAATCACTGACTCATTTGAACTTGACATCTCCTTTGTATTTTTTTATATTATTAGTCTTTCTCAGTCTGTGTTGCTTCTCCAGATATACAGATACCCATGCTTGATTTATGGATGGGATGCTTGCAAAATGTGGGATAGCTTTATTTTGCTTCTTGTTTTGTTTTGTTTTTACACTCATGTTATCTTGAGCTTGAATTTAGGCTCCAAGATTTACCACTTGCATGACTCTTGGGCAATTACTTTTTCATAAGCCTCAGTTTTTCGATTTGTAAAATGGAGATTATAATTTTACATAATCCATTTTTAAGTATAAAATGAGATTGTACCTACAAAGTGCTTTAAACAGTATCTGATCCCTGCTAGTCATTCAAACAATGTTAGGCATTTATATTAACTTGGTAACAGTAATTATCAAGCAGCACTGCATTATATATAGAATGATCATAATAATTATCATGAAGTATGCGGGGCATATCTTAGAATACATTTTGGAATGATCATAATGCTATTAGTGATATTTTTGGTGCTGAGACTTAGGACTATCTGAAACCAATGCATGAATGTTTCATGTTTAATAACTAAAGCAGCATTTCTTTCTAGGCCCACAATCCTCATATCTTCTTTCCACTGTATTACTGAAACTCCAACCATACCATAATATGTCACTCCTGAAGCAAACACTATATCTTGATGCCTCCCAAATCTTCACTTACACTGTTCTCCTAGTCTTTTCTGTCCTTCTTTCCCTCTCCTTTATTAAAGTTATTTAAAAAATCATGTATATTAAACATATAAAGTTTAAATCTTACCCTCCTTCTGTTCTCTTTTCTTTCTCAGAAGAAATAAATCCTTCCAGTGAGCATTCTTAAAGTCTTGCTTCCTATTAATATAGGATGCTTTCGCTTTTGCCTTATATTAGGGTATTATTTACGTAATAGTATTCTCCTATTAATCTTGAACTCATTGGTCCTGTTTCATATATTAAGCCACACAGTATATATATATATATATATATATATATATAAGGTGATCCACACTGCTCAATAAATTGAATGGATACCCAGTTCATAAAGGTGTTAGAATGTGTCAGAAAATGCGGCCACTGTGACATTTACCAGTTGGCATTTATTAGCTTTTAAGCACTGAAAGAAAAGGAGATATCTCTGTTAGTATTATTGTTATGTGGAATCTCTCAAGAATTGTGTGCCTGCTTAGTAGCAGCACTGTATTACCTCTCTTCCATGTTGCTGTTATACACTAACAGATTAATTCCTGTCTGGTGCTTTGAGCTCCATTAGATTGTTTTTGATGACTAAACTAACATAGCTTGGAAGACCTTTTTTTTTTTTTTAAAGATTTTATTTATTTGACAGAGAGAGACACAGCAAGAGAGGGAACACAAGCAGGGGAAGTGGGAGAGGGAGAAGCAGGCTTCCTGCGGAGCAGGGAGCCCGATGCGGGGCTCGATCCCAGGACCCCGGGATCATGACCTGAGCCGAGGGCAGACACATAACGACTGAGCCACCCAGGCGCCCCTTGGAAGACCTTTTTATTGAATTTCTCAGACACTTAGAAGACTTGCCAAGGGGATTTTTGTATGAAAGCCAAGGCTTTTTATTATAGTGGTAATTTCTCACATGGTCCAGTGAGAGAAGACCTTTAATTTTTGCTTTGTAGAAGCCACTATACAACAATATGAGGAGATGGGAGGTTGAATAATTTCTTTTGATATATTTTTTTTCTTTTTCAGGACATGTTGGGATATTCAATGGTGTTTATTAAGTGCTTACTACGAGTTAGGTACTGTGCTATGCATTTGTAATTTCATTTCATCCTCATACCAACCATAAATAGTAAATAATGTTATTACAGTTTTACAGAAGAATAAAGTGAACCAATTAAATTATTTGAATAACATGTCCCATTCCAAAATCCATGCTTTTGAGTTATAGGTGAGATTTTCCAAAAAGAAGTCTTTGAATATTGCAAATGGTAAGATTTAGTCAAGATTACTGGAAAAAAGGGCGCCTGGGCGGCTCAGTTGGTTAAGCGACTGCCTTCGGCTCAGGTCATGATCCTGGAGTCCCGCATCAGGCTCCCTGCTTGGCAGGGGGTCTGCTTCTCCCTCTCCCATTCCCCGTTTGTGTTCCCTCTCTCGCTGTGTCTTTCTCTGTCAAATAAATAAATAAAATCTTAAAAAAAAAAAAGATTACTGGAAAAAATAAATACTATGAATCAGTTGTCTATTTATGCTAATGTACTTATTTTTTAAGTGCCCAAATTTAAGAATATGTAACATGCATTAATACATAAAGATGAAAATGATAATCAGCCAAACCCTACCATGCAGAACTAACTAAAGGTGGTCCTTACTTTGTATGGTTTCAAAAGGCACATATTTTAGTTATAATGGCTTATTAAATAACCCACTCATCCCCCAAAACACAGTTCAAAAGTCAGTTACCATGGTATATTCCTATGACCAATTGCAAAAGATACATACTTCTCTCTTATTTCTTGAGTCCACAAATCACTACATAAATAAATGTGTATCATGATCAATGATCAATCACATTACTTCTTCCAAAGTCTGTCAGTAATTGGACTCTACACACCCATTTTCACTTCATGCATAGAAAGCAAAGCATGTAGTTGTGTTGCCTCCTTGTCTCCCGGTGATGAACCCATGTAACATTTCACAAAGCTGGATAACTGATAAAGAGAATTAGCCAACAAAGATGGATGTACAGAAAGGAAACAGAAAATTATAATAGTGGAAGGGAAACTGGATATGATTAGAACACATGAAAAGAGTGACATTGTGTAAAGAAGTAGCATGTAGTATATATATATAACAGGACAGAAACATTTAATACACTGTGCAAACAACTTGCAGGGGCTTGAATTGAACATAAATGGAGTTACAGAATAAATAGCTGACCTGGGGAACACTGGCATTGCCACTGTTTAAGAGAGTCTGGGTGTGTAGCCTGAGAATTTAGTGAAAGTGAAGTTACTGACACAAATGAGGAAAGCTACTGTGAAGAAAAAGATGAAGATGACCCAGAGAAAGGACACGGCAAAAGCTTCACATTAAAGGAAATCTCAGAGATACTTCATGACGTTGGAAGTACAAAAGACAAAGTGTTAGAAGAAGATCCAAACTAAGGTTTCAAATGCACTCTATACGGTATGTTATACAATGAGAAGAGATTTTGCACTTTCAAACACTACCCTGATAAGATTTTTTTCACCAAGAAATCAAAGATTTAAATAACTTTCTAATGCTTTAAAGTATACTAAATAAATCTTTTTTATTATTTCATTTTTATTTTCCCACACATTTGTAATTGACAGTAAGAGAGTTTTTAATGTTTTGACAAAAAAATTAAAGATTATGGAAAAATCATAATTCTTCCAATTGATTTTTAAGATCACTTCGCAGTTTCTACGTAGTTACATGGACATATTTATGGCTCTGTGCTACTGTGCAAAGTGAGGGCTGCCTCACTGGTTTTTTAATATGTCTTTGTTTATATATATATATTTTTAATTTTCTTCCCATGTGACATTTGTGACTCATTGCTGCCAGGAAATCTAACTTAAGTCAAAATTTGCAAGGAAGTTATTCAACTTGAATAAGCTACGCTCATCAAAACACTTTGTCTTGTACAGTTGTAAAGCATCTACCCAATCCAGGAACCTGAAAGTAGTAACTCTTTATAACACGGCAAATAACTTATTCACTAAGAATAAGTGAACCTATACTGTGTGAATCCACTAATAAATTTGTTCTATATACCTATATGTAGCAGTCACTTCAGTTTGCTCTACCCTATATTGCAATGACCATATTAAATATATTCATATTCTATGTTAAGTGTAACTAAGAGATGAGTTTCAGTTGATTGACTGCTATAAAATTATGTATTTTAGATACTTGATCACACATTTTAAAATAAATACAGTGTCATATTTCCAAATTTGGTGCCCTCACTTTTCCTTTGGCCCTTGAACAGTTTGCAAGTCTTTGGTTTTCCATACATTTAATGGAAAAAAGTGACTCAAGGCTAACTTAAAACAGTGTGGTTCTCATGACCATTGACCACTTAATTTTATCCAAGATTTAATCAGTGCTGGCACACTGTTTTAAGTTATGGCTATAGAACACTGGCTTTGGTTTAAATGATCTAGATATAAGTCTCTGATACTTAGGCTCTAAATCCAACCCAAAACTATATTATCATACAACTATAATAGCTACATTTTTTCTACTGTGAGAGTGGGGGCCATTTTAAATCTCCCTTGATGAAATAATTGCTTTCTTCTTGGTTCCAAACTAGAAATATATCTCTCTCTTTTCTCAATGCTACATGACTTTTCCTGTACAAAGCCACTGAGCAATGACTGGTATTATAACTAAGTAATAAACCACGCCATTTAAATTTCATGTAAAGTGCACGTAATTACATAAACAAGTTATTTTGCTTTATCTAAATATTATTCCATAAGCATTTATTTTCAAAGGAATCACTCTTTAATATAGATACAGAACTGGCTCTATGATACATTACATGGATACACTGTAATTTGTTTCTTATTGGAGATTTAGGTTGGTTCAGATTTTAGCAATTTTTAACATAGCAGCAGACAACATTTACCTTTAAATCCGTGTTCGTATTTCAGATTGTTTTCTAAAAATGATATCATTAAATACAAAAATGATAAACATTTTTAAGGATTTATATATATATTATAAAATATTATCTTGTAGGAGATTCCTCATTTACTTAGATTTTGAACAGTTTCTGGATGACTTTATACTCATAGGATCTGAATCCCTTAGGTCATAATGGCATAAGAGTTCACAAAAATGATGTAGCAAGATTTTGTTTCTTCTTTCAACCTATACATGAGTACAAACATAGGCAGTAAAAGAAGTTCAACTTCATGTTTCTATTTGGTAAAGGGTTATTTAAAAGCATGATACTATTTTACTTATATTATTGTATTAAAGGCAAAAATTGGATTTCCAAGTGATGTGATTGGTCATATATGTTATGGCATTTTTAGTGTCAAATTCAAGAGAAAAAATATAATGTTTGGTCTTTCATTTTTATTAGTTGAGGAAATAAACCAAGGATTATTGGTAGATTAAATCTATCTAGATAGAATCCTCCATCTATTAATGGAACTGGTTTATCTGTTTTTCATTAATGTATAGTCTATACAGTTGCTAGAGCCAAAGAAATACCTATATATCACTAATATGTCATTTCTCCACTGATTTGAGCCTCAGGATCAATATAAGAAAGACACTGAAAACAAAATAAAAATATTCTACAGTAGTAATTGGAATTTAAAATAACTTTTATGAATATTTTGAAGACCTGTGTTGTCCTGAAGCAAAGGTATTTTTTCCTAAGATTTAATAAATATTTGCTGACTATTTACTATGTATCTAGGGCATTTATCAGGACTCCCCACCCTGAGTACGCTCTGAGTTCCATTTATATTTCTCTCCAACACTAGGTCACTGCTGAAACCTCACTTAGTTTTCAATCTCTAGGTGATTACTTTCTTTTCATCTCCTAATCTTCTTGATCTGGGTAGAATAAATACGAATTAGCAAAGACTTCAGGGAAAAGCCAAGAAGTGGATCTAGATGGCCTTAATAATCAGATTTAATTTTAATATAAAGGTATTAAATAAATGACAAAATGGAGAATTTAACCAGAAAATTGTAATTCATTAAAAAAAAAGGAATTTTAAACCCCCAAAATGTAACAGTTGAAAATAAGATTCAAATTGATAGATTTCCCAACAGAGAGAGGACACAACATTTTTTTTTTTTTTTAAATAGTGAACTTAAAGATCTGGCAAAAGAATATATTCAGATTAAATCATAAAGAGCAAAAGTGACTGAAAACACGGAAAAGAGTTAAAGAGATGAAAGGGTGATTGTTCTAGGTACTCATAAATGTCAACAGAGTCACAAAAGGGGGAAAGAGAAAGATATGTGAAGAAGCAATATTTGAAAAGATAACACATTAGACTTTGCAACATCAACAGATAATGGTAAACCCTCAGTTTTAATATATTTTCAGAAATTCAAGCAGGGAAAAAGAAAAAGAAAAGCATAGGGATATAACTCTACTGAATATCAAAGACAAAAATAGGAATAAAGAACAAATACAGCAAATAGAAAACAGTGAAAATATGTATATATTAATCCAACTATATCAATAATCAAATTGAATGTAATATGAATGTGCCAATTAAAGACAAAGATGTCAGAGTGGATAAAAAAAAGATCAAACTATATTTTGTCTACAGGAAAAATATACCATGCTAATACTAATCAAAACAATGCAAGAATAGTTACATTAATTTCAGATGCAGCAGACTTCAAAGTAAGGAAATATATTAGGGAAAAAGAAGGGCATTACATAATGATAAAGGGGTCAATTCTCCAAGACAACATAACAATGCTTAATAAGTACGTACCTAAGAACAAAATGTCAGACTACATTAGACAAAAAAAAATGGTAGCACTGCAAGGAGAAATAGATGAACCTACCAACATCACTGTAGAATTTAACACAGATGTCATGACAGTCTATGTAGAAAATCTTAAAAAAAATAAAACAATAACAACATTTCCTGGAACTAAGAAATGATTAGAGAGAGTTGCAGGATACAAGGTTAGTAAACAAATGTCAGTAATTTACTTACATAGTAGCAATGAACAAGGGGAATTTGAAAGTGAAAACACATTTATATTAGCACCCCCCAAAATGAAATACTTCAGTACAAATCTAATAAAATATGTATAAGATCCATATGAGGAAAACTTACAAAACTCTAATGAATGAAATTAAAGAACTAAATAGAGGGACATCACATGATCACAGATAGCAAGACTCAATATCGTGAAGATGTCAGTTCTTCCCAACTTGACCTATGGCTTCAATGTATCCTAAACAAAAATCTCAGTGAGTTATTTTGTAGATATTGATAAACTGATTCTAAAGTTTATATGCTGAGGCAAAAAACCCAGAAGAGCCAATGCAATATTGAAAGAGAAGAACAAAGGTAGAGGACTGATACTAACCTAACTTCAAGACTTACTATTAAGGTATAGGAATCAAGACAGTGTGATATTGGTGATAGACTAGACAAATAGATCAATGGAACAGAACAGAGAGCCCAGAAACAGAACCCCATAAATATAATCAACTGATCTTTGATGAAGGAGCAGAAGTAATACCATGGGGCAAAGGAAGACTCTTCAATAAAGTGTGCTGGAACAAATGGACATCCACATGCAACAAAATGAATCTAAACACAGACCTTACACCCTTTATAAATATTAATTCAAAACATTATACATTTGAATTTAAAATGAAAAATACTATAATATTCTTAGAAGATAAATAGGAGAAAACATAGATGACTTTGTGTATGGTGATGCCTTTTTAGATCTAATACTGAGGGTGTGAACTCTGAAATAAATAATTAATAAACTAGACTTCATTAAATTACAAACTCTGCTCTGCAAAGTCAGTGTCAAGGGAATGAGCATAGAAGCCATAGACTTGTATAAAACACTTGCAAAAGATAATTCTGATAAGGGATGTTATTCAAAATATACAAGGAACTCTTATAACTCCATAAGAAAATAAGCAACACAATTGAAAAGTGGGCCAAAGACCTTAGCAGACATCTTACCAAAAAAGATAAACAGATGGTAAATATGCAGATAAAAACATGTTCTACAGGGGCACATGGGTGGAGCAGTTGGTTAAGCATCTCGCCTTTGGCTCAGATCATGATCCTGGGGTCCTGGGATTGAGCCCTGCATCAGGCAGCCTCCTCAGTGGGGAGTCTGCTTCTCCCTCTGACCCTTCCCCCGTTTGTGCTCTCACTTGCTCTCGCTCTCTCACACATGAATAAACAAAAAAATCTAAAACAAAAAAACAAAACATGTTCTACATCATATGTTATCAGGAAAATGTAAATAAACATAATAACGAAACAACACCCATGCAAATCTATTGCAATGGCCAAAATCTGAAACAATGACAACATCATATGCTAGTGAGGATGTGGAGCAACCGGAACTCATATATTGCTGAAGGGAATGCAAAATTGCACAGACACTTTAGAAGACAGTTTGGCCAATCCTTATATAAAACTAAACATATTCTTATGATTTGATCCAGCAAGCACACTCCTTAATATATACCCAAATGAAATGAAAGCATATGCCCACATCAAAACTAGCACATAACATGTTTATAGCAGCTTTATTCATAATAGCCAAAACTTGGAAGCAAGCAACATGTCCTTCAGCAAGTAAGTGGATAAACTGTCATAACTCCAGACAATGAAATACTATTCAGTACTAAAATGAAATGAACTATCAAGTCAAGAAAAGAATTGAGGAATCATAAATGCATATTAAGAAGATGAATCTGAAAAGGCTATATTCTATATGATTCCAAATATATGACATTCTGGAAAAGGCAAAATTTTGGACACAGTGAAAAGATCAGTGGTTGCAAGGAGTTGGGAGATAGAGGGAGGGATGAATAATTAGAACATAGATGATTTTTAGGGAAGTGAAAATATCCTGTACCTTATAATGATAGATAAGTCATTACACATTAGTCTAAACCAACAGAATGGACAATACCAAGACTGAACCCTAATGTAAACTATGGACTTTAGATAATTAGCATATGTTAGTGTAGATTCATCCCTGGTAACAAATGCACCATTTTGTGTTGATACTGGGATGGGAGGGGTTATGCATGTATGGGGGAGTATATGGAAAATCTCTGTACCTTTCTTTCATTTTATGGAAGATTATCATAATGTCCCATGAGGTCAAAAATATGGTAGAAATAAAGGACAAAAATCAAATCAAAAGAAAGAGGTTTTAAAGGAGATTAAATGCCCCAAGTCCTTACATTTTCTGATTAGTGGTAAAAATAATAATTTATATTAGACCCTAGAGAGTCAAGCATTCACAGTGTAATTTCCAGAAAATATAACAGAAACTAGAGTAAAAACATGCAAACTTAAGAAGCTAACAGGAATATTGAATAGTGAAATATAGATTTAATTAATCAAAAAGAATGGAAGAAAAAAAGTTAAGATGGGACTAAAAAAATAGAGGATATATTTAAATAAAAACTTATCAATATGATAAATATTAATTAATAAGTGTTTCAATTAAAAAATAAAGACTGTTAAGAAAATTTATTTAAAAAAAATAACTATATGTTCCTCTCTTAAGTCACAATCTAAGTATAATGATAGAGAAAGATTAAAAGTAAAATGGTCGAGGGGTGCCTGAGTGGCTCAGTCAATTAAGCCTCCAACCCTTGATTTTGGCTCAGGTCAGGATCTCAGTCAGGGTCATGAGTTTGAGCCCTGCCTCAGGCTCAGTGCAGAGTCTGCCTGTCCCACTCCCTTTGGATGCGGGGAATGGTGAAGCTATTTATTTTTCCTTTTTCTTTTGTTATTTAAAAAAAAAAAACTTTTTCAGAAGCAATGACATATACTATGTATATTTACACACATATGCACACACAGTACTCAAAGTAGAGGAAAAACAATCTATTCAGAATGCCACAAAGCAGTTGGATATTAAAAATGATTTATTTTGTTTTTCAAATATGCTTGCTTTCAGTAATGATTTACTTATTACTAAAAAGCTCTGTTCGGTGCAATGAATTATCACTTGTAGGTTGATGATCATTTCACTGAGCCAATTTTATTCTTAAACGAGAAGCTACTTCTGTGGCCCACTGAATAGCCACATCTTCTCTTGTGGATGATTTTGTTCTGAATCCTTTTTGGTAAATAGAATGTATATTCTGACTTTTTTTTCTTGCCTGTCACCATCTGGCCTTGGTGTAAGAAATCAATTCCACAGCAGCCATCGAACTCTGGTGCACTGAAAGGCATGTCCAAACTGTGCTTCTCTAAATATCTTTTGCACAACTGACCTTTTGTTCTTGCAGAAACAGACTCAATTGGAACAAGAAGGAACCTGTCATGCCATTTCCCTGCTACAATATTCATTAGCTGGGGGCCATGATCTTCTGTATCTCTATAGAAGATTCTTATTAACAAGCCTCAAGTCAGCAATCTGCTCTTTCCTCGTGCCTCAGAAACATTTTTTTCAGGATAACTAATTCTTAAATGAGCTTTTTCTCATGGAATAATCTTCTAACAGTTTTGGACACTGTTCCCTTCAACAGTTACTCCTTGATGACAGAAAAGACTATACTCTGTAGCATAACATTTAAACAACCCACAGGCCCACCTTCAGTGCTGACTCTGCCTTCTGGGTACAGCAATTACTACAAAGTAGAAGTTTAGTCACCAGGAACCTCTGCAGCTCTGGGTTTGATGCATTTGTCCAGGGAAGTTGGGTCAAGGTCCTCCTGGATCCAAATCTTCTAGGACAAAGATTTTTTTTTTTTTTTTTTAGACTCACTAAATATTTTGAAAAGTGGTTTTAGGCTCTTCACAAATATGCAAAAGAGAATAGCAAAGAATACATTTCAGGTCTATAAATACTTTAGTGAAAAAAATGCTTGCACTTGAGAATTAGTATATATTTATATAATGGGTTATATAATGCATATATATTATATCTTGCATTTATAAATTTCTCTATATTATATTTAAATAGGCTACATTGAGGGAAGAGGGTAGGAACACATCTGGCTTGAAGGAAGATCATTGATCCAGAATAAGTTATAAGTTATGAGGTTTTACAAAATGATTCAGCTGACTGAGGAAATAGTGACCACTGGGTCAAGGTATTGGCTATATAAACAGGACAACATTTTTCTGGATTGTCTTTGTTGAAAAAAAATATACAGTGATAGACTTTCTCAAATCAGTGAGACTAGAACTTGAGGTATCTTAATGTATCCTTTTGGGAGGTATAGCTTTTGTAATGTGAGGTCATATCAGTTGCAGAAACATAGGAGGACTAGATTTTCTCTATTTCTGACATCCTTCCCTTTTCCCATGTCCACATGTTCTGTCTAGCTCTTAATTTATAAAGGTGACTAATGATGACATAGAGAGGATAATGCCTTTGAAAGAAGATTTTTATTATTTGTATTTCTGAAGAGATATGGGCATGCCATGCATTGCAGGGCCATGGAAGAAGCATCATAATCTAGTCAGGAGACAAGCAGGAGTGAGGGGAAAACCAAGGCTAAACCCTTTATTGTAAAGGTTTCTGCAGGAAAGGCAAGGGAGGGTAGGGTAAATAGCTTAGCACTGGGCAGTTTGAATAATGTTGGTGGGATCTGGGCTACACAGGTGGTCTCTAATTATCTGCTACCTCACCTGTTTTGGTGTGTGAGAGTTAGATAGAGGGGTCTTAGGTGTACACTTTGGGTTGGTTGATTTATGCATGAAAGGCATGCCCCCCGAGCCCTTTGCTTTTTCTAAGAATCAGCTAGTCCCAGAAAGGGCAGTCTCTTCCCAGAGAGGCCACAAATGCCACAGCACCAAGAATAGAGAAAATAAGACAATAGAGTCAATATAATTGAGCCTGTGATTAATGGGTGCCAAATAGACAAACACAGAATCTAAGAAAACACACTCAGAACATAAAACTTCTCGTATATAGAACAAGATTTAGAAATACTGCTAATGTAATTAATCTGTGTTAAAATCTAAAGTAGAGTTTTCCAGGATCAGAAAGAGAAATATTTGCTGTTTTTGGAGAATCAATTCTAGTGAATCTGGAATAAATGACCATTTTGGTCTATCTTCCATGACAGAGACACAAACCTTGAGAAATGAAGAAAGAGGCACCCCAGGTGTCAAGGAAATAGAAAAGAAGGAGGGGAGCAAGGGGAGAAAACAAGAGAAAAGGGCATCAGAGAAATATGAGATTCTTAGACATTCATTGTAAGCAGAGTCAATGCTCTCATTCATCGTAAGCGGAGTGAATGCTCTCCAAAGTTATTCATGCTCCGCACCATCTTAAACCATGAGTGCTCATAATTAGTTATAAGCAAAAGTTTTCATCCTGGGGATGTACCACCCGTTGATACCCCGTGGAATTAAGTAAACAGTGGCATCTTTGAAAAACTATTAGATTGTTATATGTAGCCATATTGGACAGTAATAAGTTCTCATGGAAAAGTCATAGAAGGTATTCATTTTGTTGAGTTGGCAGTTTTAAAAGGAAGCAGTATTACTTTCAGAGAAGGAAAAGTTCTAACAGGCTTCTTTAGGTATTCTGGAGTTACTAAAGCTTGAACTGAGACATTATACAGAGTGCCCTCTAAGTTTCTACTTCTTTATCAGAGTTTTGACCTGACTTTAATATTTTTTTTACAGTAGTATGTGAATCTTCTTACTTATTAGGAACAAAAGGAGACATAGCTAAAATTCTGTGGGCTTCTGGGTCAAGAAAGTAATAATTACTGCTTAAAAGTATCCTATGCAAAAGAAAGAACTGTGAAAATGTCATTTTTGAGAATTAAAAAAAAAAATCCAAGATCTCTTTCTCTTAAGAAAATGTCTATAATTTCAGCCAGCCCTGTTAATTTCCAAAGACAGTTAAATTCCATCAGAAGCAGTGCCAAGCTGCTGGTTAAGGGCAAAGTTAAGTGCCTTACTACCTATAAAAGGTCTCCTTTTATTATGTCTCAAGAAAGCAATATGGTATTTCTAATTTAATCAAAACTAATCAGAATGTGTTCCTCCACATTAATATAAGTCAGGTCCTTCTGGGGTTACAGCTCTTTAAATGAATCTTGTACTTGGGTTTATGTACTAGAAATAGAAATCCTAAAATGGGAGGTGGTGTATATATATATACATATATATATTTAAGGATATAGGAGCTATTAGCAATTGATGTAAATTTTTAGCTGAAAATACTTGGATTTCTTGTCTAACGCCACATAATAACTATAATTTTACCTGATGGAAGGTAGTTTTGTGCTCACAAAATTTCAGCATAGAAGTAGAAACCAGACATGGGACAGAATCCAAAAACCAGATACCTGCTGTTAAAGAAAAATTACACCTAGGAAGACATTTTATTCAACCTACCTATTACATGCATAAGATTTGGGTCAGATACTTCCTGTCTGAATTAAGTACCTGAATATGACAGACTGCATTCAGGCATAATACTGTTCTTTTAAAAAAATAATAATAAAAGTGTCTTAAAGTTTCATAGCTTAAAACTTAAGATAGCAATGTCCGGGAAAAATGAAACAAAAGGATGGTTTTCCCAAGCATTATTTGTATTTTTCTTTTCTTCATCTTTCCACAACATTATGTCCCAACCTCTACCTATAAAAAGACATAGAACTGATACAAAAGGGGAACAACATGGAATCATTTAATCATTAATTTGTTAAGGAGCACTCATTGTGTTCTAGATATTCAATAATGCATTATCTCACTTAACTTTCACAATTTTTCAAGGTAGTCTTTTTTTTTTTTTTTTTTAGTCAACCACCTCTTTTGAAGACGGAAGGGATTAAGAGTTTGAAGCACTAGTTCAAGGTCACATTGTTGTGTGGAATAGCAAGAATTTAACAAAGTTTTGTGAGGCTCCAGATTTCCACTAGAGCTGCTAATGAGTTTCCATAAGGTCCTCCTTTGAAAAGAAAAAGGTAAAAACAAAAAAGCCAGAGAAGAAAAAGCATACGAAAGCAGAATACAACCTTGTGACTTTGTCATCTAATTTTCAGCCCGCACAGAATCCCTCAGTAATTCTAAAACAATTATTCTGTACTTAACTATAGTTAATGCCTAACCTGAAACCATTCTACTTGTAATTATTTTTATTTTAGTCTCTTTGGTATTTCCTTAGAATAGCTGGGGGACTTCAAGCTGCTGTTGATGGAATATCACATCTAAGTTTTCCTTTTAAGCCCTAGACTTTATCATGGTCATTTTAAAAGAGATGTCACCCAAGAACTAAGTGGATACTTTTAATGTTATGCTTCCTATTCTCATCTGATGCCTGGCTTCATCAGCTGGCCTAAATCCTGAGGCAGTGGCCTAGTTAGTTTAATCCCTAAGGTAGGTTATAAACTTTGTCTACTGCTTGAGTTCTCCATGCATTTGATGAAATATAGACCTATAATCATGCCATTAAATTTATGTTTTCCAATAGAAGATAAAAATGCTACACTTCTAAGGTGAGACTCAAGAATTGCTGTATATTGTGGATTTCTACTGCTAAAAATGGAAGTTTTGGAGGGTGGGAGTCATCTTCCAATTTGGGATGCTTGGATAGACACAGCCATTAACATCCTCAATTCATCATATGTAAAGTGAGAATAATATAACATACCTCATGGGGTGGCTGGAGGACTGACTTACTTAATGAAGTAAAGGACTGAGAATAGTGCCTTTTATGTGAGTGCTATGGAAATACTGAACATAACTGTAATTCACAGTAAACAAAACTCTATGTCTGAATTCAGATGAGTATTGACTGCTAAGAATGAAACAGGTAAGATTTGGGTTCACCTTGTCATTTAAAGAATGGTTGTTGAGAGGACAGAAGGGTCTGGTTTTAATGATTCAAGTTGAAAATGGTATCAGAAAAGCAAAATTTCAAGATGATATGGTAAACATCTTATTGAAAACATGGAGTCAGTTTATGCTATTTTATGGACACATGGTTTTAAAGCAAAAAAGAGCTGTGCCATCTCAGCTCTAATCCAACATATCTGTATCAATTCCATGTTTTACAAACCCCACACCCCCACTGTATGAAACCATTCAATAGCTTCCTATTTCCTCTTAAAATAAAGATCCTCATACTTAGTGTGGCCTCCAAGTCCCTACGCAATTGACTTAACTCCCCAGCCTCATCTCTTAATATTCTCTTGGCTTCAGGGCTTCACCCACTGCTTTCTCAGGTTTTTATGAAACACCATGTGACCTCCCTCCATAAAGCCTTTGTTTCTGCTATTCACTCTGTGGGGAAATCTTTTCTCCTTTTTGTCTACTTACTTATCTTTATTATTCATATTTCAGATCAAATAGCATTTAATGAGGGAAGACTTCCCTGATACCTGAAATAAAGCTAAGGTCCTATATGTTCTTATTAAATGTTGACTCTTTTGTAGCAGTTACCATAATTAGAAATTATTGTTTTGGGTGATACTTTGAATATGTTTCCTCAAATATTCTCTAAGATCCCTGAAGGCAAAGGAGGCTTATCTGTGTTTGCTCAACATTATAATCTCATTATTGTGTTTTCATATAATGGATACCCAATGAATAAAAAAATAATATATATAATAGATATATATTTCATATATTATATTGACTATTAAGATTTATTATTATTGAAATTATATAATTATTAATTGTAAATTATTTTCTTTTATAAAATTATATTTTATTATTAAAATCACTTATTAAAATATAAAATATATTATATATAATATATACAGATATGTGTATGCATATGTATGTAATATACACACATATATGAATTTATACAAATATATACCTATTTATGTGTATGTTTGTTATATATATATATATAGATATAGATATATATATATCACATCAACCTTCAAGCATGCACGATTTATTATTTAAAAAATAGGAATTCATAGGGCTCCTGGGTGGTGCAGTCAGTTAAGCATCTGAGTCTTGATTTCAGCTCAGGTCCTGATCTCAGGGTGGTGAGATGGAGCCTGGCATCAGGCTCCGTGTTCAGTGTGGAGTCTGCTTGGGATCCTCTCTCCCTTTCCCTCTACCCCTCCCCACAAGCTCTCTCTCTCTTTCTCTCTAAAATAAATAAATCTTTAAAAAATATTAGTTCATTCAATAGGTATCTGAATATGTATCAAGCATCCAACATCAGGTTGATACGCCTCTATATGCAAGGAATATAGTCACACACAAAAAGGACAAGCTCCCTATTTTCATGGAGTTATTTTGCATATAAAGTGAAAGTGAGGGGGTGCCTGGGTGGCTAAGTTGCTAAGCATCTGCCTTTGGCTCAGGTCATGATCCCAGGGTGCTGGGATCGAGCCCCTCATAGGGCCCCCTGCTCCATAGGAAGCCTGCTTCTCCCTCTCCCCCTCCCGTGTTACCTCTCTTGCTGTCTCTCCCTGTGTCAAATAAATAAATAAATAATTAAAATTAAATCTTTAAAAAAATAAAATAAAGTGAAGGTGAGAAAAAATATATATAAAAATTAAAATCTGTAGATTGTTGATATGAAGAACACTTAATCATAAAAGGGAACAGGCAAAGAGGTAACTGGAGAGAGCACTTCTGAGCAGATGGCATTTGAGCACATATCTCAATAAAGTGGCAGAGTCTGTCTTGTGGAGATTCCACTCATAGCTTCCTCTGCATTCTCTGATGCTGTTCTTTCTCACCTTAACTTCTAGGTGCTGTAACCAGCACTGTAGCCCTGAAAGCACTCAAGCAGGCAAATTCATCTAAATGTAGGCGTGACTTTGTTGTTGGCTTTTTCAAAATGACTAAAGCCATCCTCTTAATGGTATCTACTTTTATCCAAAGATAAACCTTAATATAAAAGTGAAATTACCAAGAATGGAATAAATTAAATAAGGGGTTGAAATAATTTGTACGGTATCAGACTTTCTACTTAAGAACAAAACAAATATGTGATGAGAATAACTATGTGTCATATCTCTAAGAGTTCTGGTTATTTAAATTGATTGCTGAGGGGCACCTGGGTGGCTCAGTCATTAAGCATCTGCCTTCAGCTCAGGTCATGAACCCAGGGTCCTGGGGTCGAGTCCCACATAGGGCTCTCTGCTCAGCGGGAAGCCTGCTTCTCCTTCTCCCTCTTCCTCTCCCCCTACTTGTGTTCCCCCTCTTGCTGTCTCTCTCTCTGTCAAATAATTTTAAAAAATTAAATAAATAAATTGATTACTGAAAGGTCGACTACTACACATTATTCATGAAAGCTCAGTGGAGCTGTGTTGGGTGCTTAATATATATTCAAATGCCCATTGAATGGATTAACATTTTTAAAATAACAAGTCCTGCATGTTGAAAGGTTGGTATGTATATACATACACATACACATACATACAAAGGTATATGTATATATGTATATAAGTGTGTGTATTTATGTATATATATATATATGTATATATAGTATATACATATTATATATATTATCCAGTAGAGAAAGCATCCTTTCATAACAAAAATGAATATTCAACTACAGATTGGAGATTTTCCTTCAGTATAAATGGTTACAATCATTCTCCATAGCAAAGCACATTTAAGGTTAAAATACTTTATAGTAAATATTTTAAAGTAAATACTTGGGACTAATCACTTATGGCCATTCTATTAAGTCCTCATAATTTGAATATGATAATGCATTAAACTGCAATGTCCAATAAGGTAGCCACTATTCACATGTAACTATAAAGCACTTGAAATGTGGGTAGTGTGCCTGAAAAGTTGTGTTTCCCATTTTATTTTTATTGTAATTATTTTAAATTTGCATTTGAGGTGCCTGGGTGGCTCAGATGGTTAAGAATCTGCCTTCAGCTCAGGTTATGATCTCCAGGTCCTGAGATCAAGCCCTGTGTTGGGCTCCCGGCTCAGCAGAGAGTCTGCTTCTCCCACTCCCTCTGCCGCTCCCTCGTATGCTCAATCTCTCTCTCTCCCTCAAATAAATAAATAAAATAAATAAATAAATAAATAAATAAATAAATAAATAAATAATAAATTTGCATTTAAATGTGAAGCAGGATGATTTATTTTTTCTACTGAAACATTCATCGGAACATTGAACATAACTTTATTGGTCTATCAGGACTGCATTTCACTCTATCCAAAGCAACACATAAGGTATTCCTTCATTTGGGTGTTCACGTTAAATAAGTATGTCATTTCAAATATTACACAAAACACATCACTGATCTAGTTGGTATAAACGGACTGATGCTGTTCAAATGACTTTCTATGTATTGATCTAATGTACTTTGATAGGTTTACTTGAATGCTTTATGCAGACAACAGGAGTTACAATGATGTCAGTGCAATTGTTGCTGGTAATTAAATTGAAATACTTATTATAAATAAAATTTCTCTGATATAAGTATGAACAAATTTTTACACTAAAAACAAAAGCAAACTAATGAAGCAGAGTTGAATGTAGATGAAACAGAGTAGATGTAATACATCAAGGATGGTGTAGGGGGAAAAAAAAGGAAAGTGGAAGAAGGTATGTCAAAAAATTCACTATTTTTTTTTTTTTTTACAAATTTCACAAAACAAATGTGATTAACATTGTGGTAGAGCAAATAGAAAACTCCATTTATCTGCTGTATAAAAGATTTTTTAAAAATAATAAATAATATTATAAGATCTATTTCTTTTCAGTGATAAAAAAAATGACAGAGTCTTCTGGTTTCCTGTACTTCATGTTATGAAGCTTGGAAATTATCACTCTGTACTGACAACAAGTAAATGGCTGAACAAGCAAAAAAAATAAAGAGTTATTCTTGGATCTATGGAAATAATGCAAAGGGCAAATCAATGCTCCCCAAATTGGAGAAATGGACAGGTGAATACAGGGAGTCATGGCTTAACTGAGCCGAAAAGCAATAGCAGAAAACTCCATAGGAACCAGTGTTGGGGTAGAAAAACTTGAACTGTAATTGATGAATTGCTGGAGGCTCAGTACAGACAGTCTAGGAGTTAAAATATTCCAGGGGGACCTGGTCATAGGGGAACTCCCATATTTTTGTGAATTTTATCTGGTTTTATCAACCAGATTCTCACAAATAACTATCAGAGAGAATATTCCTCAGTCTTCCAGCAGGGTAAGTGAAAAAGAAAATTTTAAATATACCAGAACACTATGTTCTTCTTAACAAGGGCTGCACTCAGGAGAAACCAGTTAACCCCAGCTAACATACTGGGGTTTTATCAGAACCTAACTGCTTGGAAAAAGGGTAACTCCACTCACTTCTAGCCTTCCACATAGAAGGGAAATACCCAACTCCACTCACTTCTAGCTTTCCACATAGAAGGGAAATACCCAACTCCAGACCACTCCAGACCACTTCAGCCCATTCTATCCATCCTGACCCAATTCTGAAAGTAAAAGAGAAAAAAAAAAAAAATCAAGAAACACTTGAAAACCATATAGTCCAGGGACCTAATCATAAGACTATAAAATGCTTCCTCTTCCCGCACAATTGACCACTACACTATTAAAGGCATATTAATGTCAGTTCCTTTTACCTAGTACATCATATCCAGCTATGAAGAGAAAGTTAAAGGCATACCAAAAGGCAAAAAATGCAATTTGAAGGGACAGGGTAAGCATGGGAGGGATGTTGGAATTATCAGACCAGGTATTTAAAACAACTAGGATTAATATGCTAAGGACTCTTATGGATAAGGTAGACAGAATGCAAGAACAGATTGAACAATGTAAGCAGAGTTGAAAATCCTAAGAAAGAAGCAAAAAGAAAGTAGGGGGGGGAAACTCGATAAAAATGAATAAGGCGTTTGATGGGTTTATTAGTAGATTGGAACTGGCAGAGGAATGAATCTCTGAACTTCAGAAAAAACACGACAGAAACCCCCAAAATTGAAAAGGAAAGAAAACAAAGACTGAAAAAAAATACAACAGAAGATCCACGGACTGTGAGACAATTACAAAAGGTATAGCATTAAAAATAAAAGATGTAGCATACATATAATGGTAATACAAGAAGGAGAAGAAAGAGAGAAAGGAAGAGTAAAAATATTTGAGACAAAATGATTGAGAATTTCCCCCAAATTAATGTCAGACACTAAACCACAGATCAAGAAATTTCAGATTACACCTAGGCATATCATTTTCAAAATCCAGAAAATTAAAGATAAAGAAAAAATCCTAAAAGAAGCAAGGGAAAAAGCAAACAAAAAAACTTATCTACAGAGGAACAAATATAAGAATTGCATACTTCTCATAAACCATGCAAGTAAGACGAATGTGGAGTAAAATATTCAAAGTGTTGACAGAAAATAAATGATGAGCCTAGAATTCTGAACTCTGAAAAATTATCCTTCAGAAGGATAATTTTGTCAGACAAATAAAAATTAAAGAAATTTGTTTTGTGTAGATCTGCCTTGCAAGAGATAGTAAAGAATTTCTTAACGGAGGAGGAAACCCATATATGTCAGAAGCTTCTGTCTACGTAAAGAAAGAAAGAATATCAAAGAAGAAATAAGTGAAGGTAAAATAAAAACTTTTATTTTTATAATCATAAACTGTTCTAGCACATAAAAGTTTTTTCAAAATACTAATAGAAACAATGTATTTGAAACAATGTATTTGATTAAACATATTTTTATATACACGTGTGTGTATTAGGCATACTACCCATGAATCAGTACATATTTAGAGTGGACTTAAATTAGTAATAAGTGTATAATGCAAATTCTACAGCAGCCATTTAAAAAGTAAAAGAGAAGTATCACTGATATATTGAGGAAAGATAAAAAATTAAATATAAAATGCTCAATTAAAACCACAAAAAGCAGAAAAAGAGTAGAAGACATAGAGAATAATAAAGAAAAAGGGCAACAAAAAGAACCAGTAAGAAATACAGTAGTGATCCACCCAACTATATCTAACACTTTGAAAGTCAATAAAGTAAAATACGAGTTAAAAGATGGAAATTGTCAGATTGGGTCAAAAAACAAGACCCAATTATATGTTGTCCACAAGAAGACATACAAATATAAAGACACATATAAATTGAAAGTAAATGGATGGGCTAAGAATATACTATGCTAACATAAATCAAGAGAAATTAGTCTAAGCAGACTTAAAGCAAGGAAAATTAACAGGGTTAAAAAAGGGTATTACATCATCACAAAGGGGTCAATTTTCCAATAAAAGATAAGAATCATTAATATTTAAATTGCTAAAAATAGAATGTCACATTACATGAAGAATAAACGGGTGCCTAGGTGGCTCAGTCGGTTGGCATCTGCCTTCGGCTCAGGTTATGATCCCAGGGTCCTGCAACTGAGCCCCACATCGGGCTCCCTGCTCAGCGGGGAGCCTGCTTATCCCTCTCCCTCTGCCCCTCCCCCTGCTTGCGCTCTCTCTCTCTCTCTCTCTCTCTAATAAATAAAATCTTTTATAAAAAAAAGAAAAAACTGACAAAATAACAAATAGAAAGAGATTCAATCAGAAATGGACAGATGCAGCAGGCCAAAAGTCAGTAAGGGTAGAGTTGAACTCAGTAACACCATTAATCAGATATATAATGGATATCTGCGGACTACTCTATCCAACAGCAGAATACATATTCTTACAAAACTACGTGGAACATTCATGAAGATAGAACATAATCCGGGCGTCATACATCTGCTCTCAGACCACAATGGAAATAAAAAATTGATAACAAAGAGGTAGTTGAAAAGTCCTAAAATACATGGAGATTAAACAATCCACTTCTAAGTAACGCATGGCTCAAAGACGAAATCTCAAGAAATTTAAAAAAATATTTGAACTAGGGGCACCTGGGTGGCTCAGTCATTAAGTGTTTGCCTTCAGCTCAGGTCATGATTCCAGGCTCCTGGGATCGAGCCCTGCATCAGGTTCCCTGCTCCGTGGGAAACCTGCTTCTCCCTCTCCCACTTCCCCTGCTTGTATTCCCTCTCTCACTGTGTCTCTCTCTGTCAAATAAATAAATAAAAATCTTAAAAAAATTTTTGAACTAAATGAAAATGAAAACACATCAAAATTTGTGGGAAGCAGCAAAAGCATTAGTTATAGGAAATTTATAACACTGAATACATATAGTAGAACATAAGAAAGACCTAAAGTCAATCATCTAAGTCTCAACCTTAGGAAACAAGAAAAAGAAGAAAAAAATAAGCACAAGGAAAAAAAAAATAATTAGAGCAGGAATTAACAAATTGGAAAACAGGAAATCAGTAATCAACAAAAGCAAAAGCTGATGCTTTTAAAAGGATCAATAAAATGTATTAGCCTTTAACTAGGCTAAGAAAAAAAGAAAGAAGATACAAATTCTACTATCAAAAATGAGAAGGCAGCGTTACAGATCCCATGGAAATTAAAAGGATAACAAAGGAATAACATGAACAACTCTATGCCCACAAACTTGATAACCTAGGTGATGAAATGGACCAATTTATTAAAAGACACAATTTGCCAAAAGTAACACAAGAAGAAACAGAAGATTTGAATAGGCCTATAACTATTAAAGAAATTAAATCAATTCTGAATAATTTTCCAAAACAGAAACACCAGGCTCAAATGTGTTCACTGGTGAATTCTAATAAACATTTAAGGAAAAAATTATACCAATTCTCTGTAATTTCTTCAAGAGGACAGAATCATAGAAGCATAACATATTTTATGAGGCCAAGAATACCCTAATAACAAAACCAGAAAATATTACCAGAAAATTACAGATAAATATTACTCATTGTACATAAATACAAATGCCTCAACAAAATATTAGCAAATTGAATCTAACAATGTATAAAAATAATTATATACCGTGACCAAGGGGAATTTGTCCCAGGTATGCAAGGCTGGCTCAACATTCAGAAATCAATTAATGTTATCATTACATCAAAAGGCTAAAGAAGAAAAATCACATGATCATATCAATAGAAGCAGAAAAAAATTTTTGACAAAATTCAACATCTATTCATGATAAAAACTCTCAGTGTAATAGAAATAGAGGGGAACTTTTGCCACTTAATAAATAATATCTACAAAAATACCTAACACTAACATCACACTTAATGGTGATAAGCTAGAAGCTTTCCCATGAAGATCAGAAACAAGGCAAGGAAGTCCTCTCTCACCACAGATTTTCTTTTTTGTTTTTTAAATATTTTTTTTGAAGATTTTATTTATTTACTTTGACAGAGAGAGAGACAGTGACAGAGGGAACACAAGCAGGGGGAATGGGAGAGGAAGAAGCAGGCTTTCTGCTGAGCAGAGAGCCTGATGCAGGGCTGGATCCCAGGACCCTGGGATCATGACCTGAGCCGGAGGCAGATGCTTAATGACTGAGCCACCCAGGTACCCCTCACCACAGATTTTCAACAGTATACTTGAAATCTTAGCTAATGCAATAAGGAAATAAAATGCATACAGATCGGACAGGAAAAAATAAAAATGTCTTTGTTCACAAAAAACATAATAATTTATATAGAAAATCAAAAAGAATTGACAAAACACTCCTGGAACAAACAAATAATTATAGCAAGGTTGCAGAATACAAGGTTAGTATACACATGTCAATAATTTTCCTCTACACCAGCCATGAACAAGTAAAATTTGAAATTACAAAGAAAACGCTATTGATATAAATGCTCAAAATAAGACATACTGAGGTATAAATCTAACAAAATATGTACAAGATCTACATGAGGAAAGCTAAGAATCTATTGAGCAAAATAAAATAAAAATCTTAGCTTTTTAAAATGTTTCTATGACAATGAATGGTACTCTAGCTACATCAAGAAAAGACAAACAAGAATTACTCTAATTTAAATTAGAAAACTGAAGTTTCCTTTATAGTTTCATTCAACTGTATGATACTTGTTGAAAACATATGGGCTTAGTTTCCTGAAAGAGACTTTTTGAAAAGCTTCAGAGATATAGTTGTTCAAATCTTTCAGCATATATATTCAAAAGAAACAAAGAATTTAATGGTCTCATGTTCTTTACCAATGCTCATTGATTTAAATGTTAAAGAGCTTCAGAATTATTTACTATATTGTTAATTCAAATTCAATATTTTCTTGAAATAAAGGAATGTTTGCTGAATACCCAATAAGCAAAGATAAAATTGGCAGCATGAATTATGAAGCTCCAAGAGGAAAAAGAAAAGTAATTGTTGACACCTAGACAGAAAAGGGAATTATGTGGAAATTTCAACTTTTCATAAAATAAATCATTTACTATAATTCATGACATTTTCTAAAATAAGTCAATATGGAAAAGATTTTAATTATAAACTATAACACCATGAAAACTGGTCACAAAACACAAAAAAATAAAACTTTTTGATGTTAATAAATTTAGTGTTTTTTTCATTTTCTACAAGACCTCTTTGAATTTGATGTTTAAAATAATAAGTTGACTCAACTGTTAGTCAATTTACTTAACTTGGACAGATGTAGTTTTAAAATTAATATGCTTTTGCTTCAAAGTCAAATCAATCCTTCTAAAAATGATGAACAAGTTTTGTCAATGTTTATGTGAGTATTAAAAGAAAATTATGTTGGAGTACTCAATTCAGATATTGGAAAACTATTAAGTATGGCTGGAACACTGGAGTGTATGAATTTACTTTATCAACTGTAAATCTTATGAAATCTAAATAGAGATTAAGTATTTTCAATGAAAATTTAGCATGTTGAGATTTGCACAAGTTTAAAATACATACTACATACTCAAGAATATGAACAAAAATTAAGTATTTCATTAATACTTTTACATAATGATTATATATTAAAATGGTAATTATTAGATATATTAGGCTAAATGTAATATATTCTTATAATTAACTACATTATGTTTCTTTTTATTTCTTTAATGTGGCTACTAAAATTTTTAAATTACATGCATCTTGCATTATTATTTTTATTGCTCAGCCCTCATCTAGACACTATCAAAACATCTGACTGAAATAGACAATTCATACCTAAATGACTATTTGGTAATTTACACATTAAAATAAACTGTTCATTTATAAATATTAGCTTCAATTGCGATTGAATTTATATTTCCACCAACATTACTAGATTGCAAATTATATTTTATTTTTCCTTTCTAAAATATTGATTGTGATTATTTAACCCTTTGCTTCATCTTTTACAATTGAGAAAAAAAGACATCAAAAAATTTAAAGGAGATGCAATGGAAGGTGAATTTGTGTATATAGATAGATATAGACATACAAATATATATATATATATATAAAATTGACAAAGAATGGCAGAAGTGACACACATCTTGTTCATTTCTTCTAATGACACAGCAAGATGGAGTCATTCACTGTATTTTTAAAGTAAATAACCAAAGTGAATTGGATATGAGATTATTTCATTGTATGATATTGGACTTCAGAAATGGCTAGATCTTCCCTTCCTAGGTTGAGTTTGAGAATCAGTTTTTTTTTTTCCCCACAAGAATAGGAGATTTGATTGTCATCATCACCATCATTTAACTCTTATTAAAGAATTATCAAGTAATTTTTATGTGTTGGGCTTAGTGCAAGTACTTTAAAGGTATTTTCTCATTGAATTTTTATAATTCTAGGAAGTAAGCTCTTCTATCACTCTCATCACAGAGATAAGAAAACAGGCTGTTAAGTCATCTGTATAATAACCAAGCAGCTGAGATATCAGTGGTGGTGTATGTGGACTTACTAAGGGAAAAAAGTACCATAGATGGTACTATCTATAATTTTCAGGCCACACTCTTGGCACTAATATTTGCTATTTAAGATAACCATGCTAAATGTTCTCTCGCCTGACATGTAGCAGAAGATATTGAAAATGAAAATTTGTTAAAGAAAAGAATTATCCAATTGTGACTTTATCTTAAAAGGAATAATAAGACAAATGCCTTCAACAAAGATGGAGCCCAATTATGCCACTTTGCTATTCACCAAATTCAAGGAAGATATAGACCATTTTGTTGTGTTCCTCTGCTGAGCTCTCTACCTTAGCTGGAATGTTTCTTCATTGCCAGCTACCAACAAAGAATCACAGCTAGCACTTAAATTAGCATACATTTTCCATTCTTGACCCAATATGACAGGTCCATTAAAAAAAAAAAAATCTGGAACCATTTAGAAGAAAGGAAAGAATAATGTGTAAGTAGTTGGAGCAGTAAGAAAAGTCAACCTGCAGCTTGCAAGGCAAGAGACCACTGCATGGTTTCATGACACTCTTTTTTCTTCTTAGAACCTTGATGGATGAAAAAAAAAGATGACAGGGCAAGAGTCAATAGTCCAATGCACTACAGAATCTGAAATACTGAGGTATCCTAGCAACACAAAAGGATTTCTCTTCTTTTTTGGTGAGAGGGTGTTAAAGGCTAAAGCCATGGCATATATGCTGCTTGCCCCCTGGCCTATATGCCCTATGTCTACAACTATGAGAATTGGTTGTCCTGAGTGTAAAATCCCACTGCCTCTGTCTTTCCCAAAGGAATTCAACAATTGAAAGGCTGTGAATGTGTGTGCATATGTGTGCTTTAAGCCAATATCATTTATGTTTTTGGGTTGTCGTATTTGCTGTTTCTTCTGCCTGAAATCCATTCTCCCTATGGTCTTTACAGATCTCAGATTAAATGTCAAAGTAAAGGGAATCCTGAGCTCCACAACAGAAAAGGTCATATTTGTCTTGCTTACTGATAAAGTGCCCTGTGGCTAGCCCAGTGCCTGATACACTGTAAACCCTCAATTACTCAAAAATAGATTAATGACTGTGTGAAAGAAGGACCTTCATCTGGATGGTATTTTTTCAGATTCCAAAGCTCTTATAACGCAATTTTTTTTAAAAAGCCTTAGAAGATTAATACTTTATTGTCCTTAATTTTCAGTTGAGGAAATGAAGGCTCAATTGAGAAGACAATGAGTCCAAAGTAATTCAGCAGGCAGGTGGGAGCACAAGGCTTCTGATTCCAAGCACTGTGTTCTTTCTACTACACCAAGGAAGTAGAAATTAGGATTTTGTTTGGGTCTACTCTGGATATGAGTTGATAAGAATCAGACGTTGTATGACCATGCCCATGATTTGGTCCTTGCTCGCCATTCTGATATTCTCATTTCCCCAGGAGCCCTGAGATCCTAAAATATTAAATACTTGTAGTTCCAGAAATGTATCTTATATCTTTCATCCTTTCATAATTTTACATATGCCATGCCCTCCTTCCAGGATGTCTTTCTTCCCTTTGCCAGTCATTTAGTACTATCTCAAGATATCTTTCTCTAGATAGGCTTTCTGAGTTCTTCAAGAAGAATCGATAACTACCTTTTGCCCATTTATCTCTGTCTGCTGTGCCAGATATCTATTCCTACTATGGGATTTTCATGTTTTATTTTGTCCATGTACCTACCCGATCTCCTCACTAAACAGAATGCATGCTTTAAATATTTGTGAAAACACAGTAACTAGCATTTCATGTTAAAAAGTTGACCTTGGAAGCATGGCAAAAGCCCAGAATGTGATAATGATTTGTGGAAGTTCTTTTTTTTTTTAAGTATAGAGAGAACCAGAATAATTCTCAGCAACTGAAGGAAGAAATCTAAGACCTCCTCACTGAATAACCAAAAAAAAAAAAAAAAAAAAAAAAAAAAAAGGGCTGGATGCTGTAAAATACAGAAATATATAGGATATAAGGTAGTAATTAACCTCTTCATATGTGTGCCCAACAGCAATCTTCTACAAGGGTCAGGCAATTTGCAATAAAGATGAAGTTTAAGACATAAAACGAAGAAAGATTGATCTCAGAAAGCTCAGTTTCACAAACAGCTTTGGGCATTTCCAATCAACACAGGTTGTTAACATATGCATTCAAAATTTGTATTTCTTTTTTCTAAAAATGGAAATGCTTTTTTTTTTTTAAGATTTTATTTATTTGACAGAGAGAGACACAGCGAGAGAGAGAACACAAGCAGGGGGAGTGGGAGAGGGAGAAACACGCTTCCCACCAAGCAGGGAGCCCGATGCGGGGCTTGATCCCAGGACCCTGGGATTGACCTGAACTGAAGGCAGACGCTTAATGACTGAGCCACCCAGGCACCCCAAAATGGAAATGCTTTTAACAAGCAGTCTCAAAAAATAGAAAATGCATCCATCTCTTATGTTAAGCAAGGTTATAGTAGGAGCTTTATCTATTATAGTTATTGCTTGAAAATATATTCTGGAAATGCATAACAAAACAAGAGAGAAGGGTGTGAGAGACTTAATGGCAGGGAATATATTTTGAGTTCATCTGAATTCATATCACAGACAGAAGGAAAAAAGTGACAGACAAAATCATAGTTGGTTGAATGATATATCAAGCAACCCTGGGTCAAAACACTAAACAATACTTACGACTCATACAAACAACCTGATTCTGTAAATTTCTTTCTAAATTGGAGAGTAGATTCCTGCAGACTTTGAAAGGGAATTCTTTTCTAAATTACTGGGTAATTTTCTCCACTCCAATTGAGCTATATAATCAGACGTGGTCAAAACATTGTACTAGGAAGCATAACAGAAAATGAATTCAACAAAACCATGACTTCGTGGACCCACAGCTACAGAAAGGGGTCAGAAATTAAAATGGTAAACATATGAGCTGGACTTTAACTGGTTTTTAGCTGAAAAAAAAAAATCATTGCTGTACTGTATTCATGGAACTTTCAAATTATTGTAATTGAAAAAAAATTTTAAATGATATATTTACCATATTCGACTCTTAGAAATCTGGACCCATAGTGAGATGTGCTCCACATGCTCTTATTTCTCACCCCTAATGCTAGTTAGAACAAAAGGAGACCCATGAAACAGCAAATTAGTATAGCCAAAGTGTCCTTCATAGTAAAAAATTAAATCTTGCTTCCCACCCATGCTTAAAACAGAACTAACACTTCCCTCTAGATATATTTTGCTTGATGTCAGCTCTCTTAAAGTACACAACCCCACCCCCAGCCAAAAAATGACAAGTGATTTTCATAACAAGCATCTGTTTATTTCAATGCAAATCAAGTGTATAAACAATTTTTTGTTTTTGTTAAAAAATGCATTTTTGTTCCCAAATTTGCTGTCTATGAAACTGGTTAGTTCTACTGTTTTAACCTCTGGAAATGGGAGAGAATTCCAACTTAAGCTCCTGTACAATCTCGTGGCCTAGTACCCACATATTCTTGGCCTTGGGTAAGGATAAAATAGCCAGATTAATGGCTAAAGTAAGTAAAAAAAAATGTTCTTAATGAAAGAAAGACCTCTTCCCCGTCCCCTTTCTGAGCAGGGCAATGTACTTAGTGTCTAGAGTACTGAGCTGTTGGCAAGGCCTCAGGGTGCTAGAATACAATTGGCAAATGACATTACAAGGGACAACTTTCATCCATCCATTAACTATTTTTTGAGCACCAACTGTGTGCCAGACAATATTCTAAGGCTTGGTGAATAAAACAGAGAAGTCCTCTGGAAACTTGCGTCTATTGTTTGGGAAGCAAACAGGGAAGAGTTAAGAGTCTGTGTCAGAATATTTTCTTTTCTTTTCTTTCTTTTTTTTTTTTACTTAGGTTTCATTCATTCATTCATTCATTCATTCAAGTAATCTCTACACCCAATGTAGGGATCGAACCCACAATCCTGAGATCAAGAATCGCATGCTCTTCTGACTGAGCCAGCCAGGTGCCCCAGATTTTCTATATATAAAATTTTCTCCATAACATTTATTAGAGATTGGTATACTAGGATTGAGTAGGTAGAACAGACTTCCTGGGAAGGTAAGCCCTAAGCTAACAACCAAAAGATGAGACAAAAGCTGGCCATATGAAGAGCAGAAAATGGAGGTGGAGAGGCTGGGGGTGAATTATTTCAGATAGATTAGTATTAAAGCAGACATTCTTCATCAGGATATTCTTATATGTCAAATGCCAAAACATTCAAGTGTTACACAGATATATCTACATTGAATTTGCTTCAATTTATTTATTATGCATACTGTCTTACCTCTAGAACCATGCATGTGGAATGTTGCTGGCTTTCTCTTGCTAATAATGTATTTTCTTACCTGCTCACTCCTTTATTTTTGGCTAATATGTACCACTCTTTTTAAGCATAAATTCAAATATGCACTCTGGAAGATTTCCATGATTCTTGAGTATAAGGATATGCAAGTTTTCTTTTTCTTTTATTGACCTCATTTCTATATTTAAACTGTAGATAAATATGTATCACCATTCCAAATAAGAGAAAGAAATATTAGTACTCTCACATTCATTGCAGCACTATTCAGAATTGCCAAGATGCGTAAACAACTTAAATATCTATCAACAAATGAATGGATAAAGAACATATGATATAAATATACAATGGAATATTATTCAGCCTTTAAGAAAGAAGGGGACCCTATAATATGCAACAGCATGGATAATTCTTTTTTTTTTTTAAGATTTTTATTTATTTATTTGACAGAGAGAGGCACAGTGAGAGAGGGAACACAAGCAGAGGGAGTGCGCACACAAGCAGGCTTCCCACTGAGCAGGGAGCCTGATGTGGGGCTCGAACCCAGGACCCCGGGATCATGACCTGAGCCGAAGGCAGACGCTTAACGACTGAGCCACCCAGGCGCCCCCAGCATGGATAATTCTTGAAGACATTAAGCTAAGTGAAATAAGCCAGTCACAGAAAGACAAACACTGCTTGATTCCACTTATATGATATATCCAAAATAACCATATTCATGGAATCAAAGTGTAGAATGGTGATTTGTAGAGTCTGGAGGTAAGAAGAAATGCAGAGTTACTAATCAATGAGCATAAAGTTTCAGTTAATCAAGATGAATAAGTTCTAGAGACCTACTATACAACATTATACCTATAGTTAATAATACTGTATTGTACACTTAAAAGAATACATGTTGTGTTCTTAAAATAATAGTAATAATGATGATGATAATGTAAACAGAGGATAATTAGTTCCAGAAAAAGTAGAGAACTTACCAGGAGCAGAGAGAAATCATCAGATGTGTTTATACAAAATAACCTTGTAGAAAATGGTCATAGTGCGGGACAGAATAAAACATTTATGAGAAGTCTGGGGGGAGAATATGATAGCAGATCCTTGTTCTCTGTCTCTTGGAATCTGACAACACTGTACATCCCTACTGGTGATTGGAATGTTGTGATCAGTAAGAGGAAAAGAGTAATTATGGCAGATTATATGGTGACTAGGTATTGTAGTAATGGTATGTTTCAGGGAGGAATTCTAGTAAAGGGGCTATAGGAAGGCAAGGGGCTTCCTGATACTCTGCAATGGAATTACTTTGCTGCTCTGGTTCTCTGCTCTTTGACATGGTGAGTCAGGTATAAGAATTGGAAAAAAAAAAAAAATGAAATGTTCCATTTTGGTTACCATTGCCGTTAATCCAGAATAACACTCTTTCTGAGATCTTTACATAGAAAACCTTACTTGGTCTTCATAACATACCTATAAATTAAGTGTGATTATCATTCCCAAATCCAGATGAGGGACTAAAGCAGAGAGGGGTTGAGAACTTGCCCAAAGCCATAAAACCAATTAATCGTAAAGTTGGGATAAAAATGCAAGCAGACTGGCACTGAGTTTAAGTTCTTAAACATATTCCAAAGCTGAATTGAGGAGTAAGTTAATTATTGACTATTTGGGAAAGATAAAGCATGGAACTGTGAGGCTGCTAAACTATGTGGATTAATTTATTATGAAAAAGATGTGTATAGGCAAATGGTTCTCAACTGCAGGCCATTTTGTCAATTTTCCCTGGAGATATTTCACAAGGTCTGGATACATCTTTGGTTTTCATATCCCTGGTCAGGGGCATGTTCCTGGCATAGAGTGAGAGAGGTCAGGGAAGGTGAGAAACATCTTACTGTGCCCAGGACAGTACCTCACAACACATACATGTCGGACCTAACAGGTCAAAAATACTGCTGGAAAAACTTGTTGTTGATCTTATATGAACCAACTCTATTTTTCTGACTCTCAGATTTCTCATTTGTTAAAAGAGGAGAGTCATATCTACCTGGGAGTCATGACAATCAAACCCAAGATAGTTTGTGACATCGTAACAATGCCTAACATGTAGTGAAGAACTTTAACACTTTAGACTTAAGCAGGCAAATTTCATGTTCGTTATGTTTTATTTTAAATATTGTTTTAGAAAAATCACTCTGAAGAAATATGAGGGGAATGAATAGATGGACTGGTGAATTTCATAGTGGGAAATGAATGAGGAGATGATATAATAACCTAGGCAAGAAATAATGCACATTTGAAGCTGGAGAGATGCAAGAGGGTTCTTCAAACCTACCTAGCACTACTGACTCATTTATTAGGATATGAGGTCATTTTTTCATTTGTTTGGTTTTTGTTGGTGGTGGTTTTTAGTTTTATACTTTTGCCACTTCATTAATCTCTGACTACGAACCTGAGGATAATGTGAATTTAATCTTTTCTTGCAAACAATGATGCCTCATTTCTTATCTAAAAAACAGTTTAATCTATGAAATGAATTATATGTTCACAAATCAGACTGTCTTCAGGTGAGCTGTGTGTGCAAACAGACACGTGAATACACACACACACAACAAATCCAATTTGGAGCTGTGAATTATTATTTGAAAGGTGTAGGTTTCACATGAGAAATTTCATCATCTGAAATTGCCTTGTCGTTGAGGATAATAAGAATTAAATTCAGCTACTGAAAGGAGCAAAGACAAATATTGAAATATGGGAGACTTTTCTAATCCACTGCAGAACTGTAGAGTCTTCTGTGAGATTAGACTGAGGCACCATTTGCAGAAATCTCTAACTGTTTCAGTTTATTAAAAGATTAAGAGTAAATCTATTTGGGTAATATGTGGTTTGCAAGACAAGAAATTTCTCCAAAATGAATGCTTTTGCTTTTCTATTTCCTCTCAACTCACCAAGAGATAATCAACGTGGGAGTAGCTCTGATCATACTAAGAGAACATTCTGATCTTCATTAGTGCAGGGTCGATGCAAGAAATTTTATTTCACATAAAAATCTAGAGACAGTTCCCCTAGAATTAAAACCCTCTTCTGTTTCAACACATGAAGGCTCAGGGTTTTATAATCCCCATAATTAATACACTACTTACTGTGCACAGAACTTTCAAAACAGGCTTTGGAAGTTGCAAATGGAGGCTGCATGTTTGAAAATCAATAACCTGAAGTATTTCTCTTCCTTTCACTTTTCATTTTTTTCACTTCTTTTTGTGGGATTAGAGAGGGGTGAGATGTGAGATGGTAGGAAATGTCAGAAAAAAAGGATTACTTTTCCTTAGCCTTTAACTAAGTTTTAATGTTACCTTCTTTATATGCAACACTGTATGCATGAAATGAAACGCAAATTGCTTCCCAGTGATTTTGTTTGGGTTACTAATGCATTGATGAATCTATTCTTTTTTTACTTAGTCAATAAAATGTTACTTGAGCATATGTGCTAGTCACTATGTTGAGCATAAAATGTCAAACCAACAGAGGTTCCATTTCCTCCAGGAACTCAAGGTCTTAAAGGGAAACAGGCTTGAAATATAAAAACATAAGAAAAGTTGTGTGAGGAGTGACAAAATTAACATAAATACATGGGGCTATAATAGTAATGAAGAAGGACATAACCTGTCTCTTTCAGAGTGTCACTGAGAAAAATTTAGGAAAGCAATGACTAGTTTTGAACTGTGTGTACTCAAAAAACAAGAGCAGTCCAAAACAAAACAAAACAAAACAAACAAAACAAAACAAACAAAACACCAAGAGCAGTTCAGTGATTGGGTAACTTTTATTTTTTATATAGAAGGTGGGAAAATTAAAGTGCAACTAGCATTTTCATTATGTTCCTAGAGTTTACAGAATTTCCTTTCAAGAAACTGTAAGTTAGTTCATCAAAAAACAAGGATGCTTACTTATTTTTGTGGTTGCATGAGATTCTTGTTCTCTCTCCTTTCAGTGGTGATTTCAGAGTGACCTTACCTCTCTCTTGTTCCATCCTGGCTATGTAGTAGCCTGTTTGAGTACTGTTCAGATGCTGTAAAAGTTCTTTATGTTCAGTAGGGAATACTGCTGACCTATCAACTCCTACCTGGTCAGCAACCAGTTGCCAACTATCAGGTCCATTTTTTTAAATTTATTTTCTCAACACATTACATGTCATTGAATTACTCTTCTACACAAAGATATTTATATCGTCCCCATCTTATTTTTTTATCATATACAATGCTGCAGTGAATATCTATATCTATATCTGTATCTATCTACATCTATATCTATACTCAGAGACATAATTTCTCAGAACTGGGGATATAAATATTAAGATTATTAGATACTGCCAAATTCTTATTCAACACATCAGAACCAATATTCTGTATTTAAACTCCTTCCAGCACTTTGAGGAAGTTCATTTTAATTTATATGTGTCCAAACAATCAATATTGGTAGTCCTTTTGTTTGCCAATCTAAGGGTATAATTATATGTTAATATATGCATATATAATTATATATAAATGTATACGGTAAATGTGTTATATGTATGTATTGTATATATCTGTCTATATATTTCTATGTACCCATATATGCATGTATGTATGTGTATGTATTTATGCATATTGTATGTACTGAAAAGCTTAATTACCTTGGTCAACGTTATACAGCTGATAATGAAATAATTAGCTTTTCACGAATAAAATAACTGCTTTCATTGTCATCCCCTTGATTAAGCACTTATTCATATGTTGATTTTTCCCAGTGTACTTTTTCTATTCTGTGAATTATTTCTTTCTTTATCTAAATTTCCTGTGATTATTTTTCTCCATACTAATTCTTAAATAGTTCTTATATTTTATGGAAGCAAATAGTTATTGGCAGCTAATATCTCCATTTAGTATTCTACCTATCATTGAAGCTAATTTATATTATTTTCTCAAAGAAATTTTTGATGAAGACACATGGATAAACAAAGCACAAAGTCTAGAGGAAAAAAAAGTGTAAATTTTAAAATACTGTTAAGGGAGAACATGACATCACTTACATAGATAGATCATCTATTGAGTCCTAAGGTTTAATTTAGATTTCTATTTTGTACTTTCATAAAGCTTACCAAACAAAATTTACTCCATGGCATTATGCTGAACTTTTGCCCATGATCATCTACATATTTCTTTCAACACTTCCCACTGATTTGTCTACTATACTGGAAATTATCTCTTTAGCTTTAAAAAGAATGCATTCTGCATCTTTACACAGGGAGAAAAGTTACAGTTTATTTTGTATTTTTCAGTGTTTCACATGTGGAGTAGATGCTGAAAAAACATTTATAGCATAGATGAGAATTGGTGAAATGTTAATGGCCCTTATTTGCAATTCTTTTGACTACTATTTCCTTTTGAAAACACTTCACAGTGGACAGAAAGAATTTTTCTCTACACATCTGTTTCATTTAAAGGCAGCTGACTTTAGACTTCAGAGCCAAGCCATTCTGATCTTAAAAGCTAACTCTCTCATTGTCAACTGTACAACCTTGACCAAGATAATTAAGCTTTTCAATACTCAATTTCCTCATCTACAAAAAATTGGGAGTTATTATGGCATACTCCCAGTAAACTTTGTTTACATGGCAGTACAAAGAGGCCTTGAGTACATTAAATATCTTGTCCTCTTAGGAAACAGATACAACAGATATCTGTTACTATTGTGATTAAGTAAGGCTAACTGTGTACAACTCCCTTAAAAACATTTTTTTCTGCTTCTTACTATAAGAGATTATAATTTAGGAAAACAGGATGAGGGGGGACCTTGTACTCTATTTTAAAAACCCTACCTTTGGAATCTACTGTTTAAATATATTTTTTTTAACTTTTAGAAATATTTTATTTATTTATTTATTCATTCATTCATTCATTCATTCATTCATTCTTATGTTAATCCCCATAATTACATCATTAGTTTTAGATGAAGGGTTCCATGATTCATTGTTTGTGCACAACACCCAGTGCTCCATGCAGAATGTGCCCTCCTCAATACCCACCACCAGGCTAACCCATCCTCCCACCCCTCTCCCCTCTAGAACTCTGTTTGTTTTTCAGAGTCCATCGTCTCTCATGGTTCGTCTACCCCTCCGATTTCCCCCGCTTCATTCTTCCCCGCCCGCTACCTTCTTCTTCTTCTTTTTTTCTTAACATATATTGCATTATTTGTTTCAGAGGTACAGATCTGAGATTCAACAGTCTTGCACAATTCACAGCGCTTACCAGAGCACATACCCTCCCCAGTGTCTATCACCCAGTCACCCCATCCCTCCCACCCTACCCCCCACTCCAGCAACCCTCAGTTTGTTTCCTACAATTAAGAATTCTTCATATCAGTGAGATCATATGATACATGTCTTTCAATAATCTGCTTTTTAAAAGAAATTATATTTTAAGAAATACTAATCTACTTTCTGATTAATATATTTCTTAGTGTGATTGATACCCATTTCCCTTTATTCCTTGTTAATAAAATTTGGTATTATTCAGACATCCTGTGCCTTCCCCTTCTCTCAGAGAAGTTGAACTAACTCATCTTATTTTAGAATTTATAACCTTCTAAACCAATAATGGAAAATCCTTTTCTCTTTGGTAGTAGGGCTGATCATACGGTCCATTGCTGGCCAATGAGATATAAGATAAGTTTGGCCTTCTGTGGGCTTATAGTAAAAATTTCATTTCTCTTAAAAATAGACCTAAGACAAAGGAGATCATGCTTCTGCTTTTGGTTACTGAAATGCTGGATGGGATTTATGAAACTATTGTAACCAAGTCTTTCCTCTAGAGAGAGCTAACCAGAGAAGAAAGTCCAGATATTGAGAACAGAAAATAATGAGTTTTTGAAAATCTTTGAGGTAACTCACCTGTGAGCCAGGCTTTTGTTCTTTTGAGTCATTATTATGTGAGCTAATAACTCTTTTTTTTTTATGTCTACTGACTTGCAGTCAAAATCATTTCAATGGTTTATAAAGTAAATATTCCACAACAATCAATATTTTCATTCATTCATCCTTCCAATAGAAAATGATGGACTCTCAGCTATATCCCAGGTGTTAGGGTCTAGCAACTCGGATGAGGACAAGACATGCAAAGTCCCTGCTGTCAAGGCCAGGGCAGGATTGAGTCTAATGTTACTAAGAGCTGCTACTATTAAACCTAAGAAGAGATTAGCCCAAGAGCTGATATGATGATGTACAAGAAGTAGAATATGTTCTATTCCAACTATCAGAAGGACTACTGGTTCTACCAATAACTACACTCACAATTTCCTCAGAGAATAGAGCATCACAACAATTATGACAGGACAAAATAAGGCCCTAGATGTGACACAGGACTGTGGTATCACAAGGTGACCATTCTGGACTCATCTTATGATATTTAGGTCAAATTTCTTAAACAATGTAAATGCATATTGTTTTCAGCTCACAGGAAACTTGCTATAGTGATTGTCTAATTCTGCTTATGCTTTATATTTATATTTTAAGAGTTCTATTTATTAGATCTAGAACTAACTAAATTAAATGTTTTTTGTTTGGTTGCTTGTTTTACTTGAAATATAGAAATGTGAATGAGGAAAAAATGTGTCTAGAAATGAGGACATTTGAATGTAATAGTATAGTATGGAGAAGGGAAAGAAAGGTGACTTTCTGTGAGTGCTTATTGTATGTCAGGCTATTAACTCATTTAAATCCTAAAAATAAGCATGCATTTTTATCTCCACTTTAGATATGAGAAAACTGAGATACAAGCAAAAGAAATGACAGCCCTTCAGCCTGGGAACTTGAATTCACATATGTGAGTATTTAAAATCAAAGCTGCCCCCTATCACATCAGGTTGACTCAAAATCCCCTTCATTTGGAAGGTGGGACAATATTATTTCATGGGCTAGACTGGGGCTTTTCTTTACAATAGCTATGGGGGAACAAATAAGAAAAATGATTTCTTGTAGAAGTGAAATTTCAATGGGAAAGTTAAAGACAAAATCACAAACTAAATGCTTCCAAAGATCAGGAAGGCATGTGACATGCTTGAAGGTACACAGAACAGTGAAGCAGGGATCTTGGCTAACTGGAGAATACATGTACCAGCCAATTATTACCATGGAGAAATGAGAACTCACTGTTGCCAGATGTTAACTTTTTTGGGAGAAGACAGAAATTTAGGTTTTTATGGTGCTATCAGTTCACAAGTAATTCATGTTTACAAAACCGTAAGGCAAAAAAAAACAACAAAACAAAACAAAAATGAAAACCCACCAAAAAACCTATTGAAATCTGATAGACATACACAGCAAAGAATTTATGACAACTAAATTACTATATATAAGCAATTCCTAGCTAAGCTATTTATAAAACATTTAAATAATATTTCCAAAAAATTCATTGATTGCCAAATTACAGCATACAAATTATTTTTTACCTAATTACTGTCACTGCTTATGCTTAAACTGAGTATCTAGTATCTTGTAAAAGGGAGGCAAGGCTAAAATTCTTTGCAAATGTAGTTTTTATTCCTATTCATAAAAATTAATGAGGTAATACTAGATATTAGAAACATATAAAGTAATTCTTAGCTCTGCTCATGATTGAAAGTAAAAATTAATATTTTATCTTTTGATGAGCATAATTTCTTGATTTTTCACGTTTTATTTGGGAACATTTTAAAATAATTTCACACAGAAATGTTGCAAAAATAATACAAAGCACTTGGGTATACTTTTACCCAGTCTCTCTTTCCCTTCCTCCCTCCCTTGTTCTTTCCCTCTCACTGTACCACAACCAATAGTCATACACAATTTTTTTTCAAATCATTTGAAAATATATTACATACATGGTACCCCTTCATCCTTAAGAAATTCAGAATTTTTTTTTTTTTTTTAAGAGAAAGAGAAAGACAGCAGGGGCAGTGGGGGACGGGCACGGAGAGGGACAATGGGAGAGGGAGAGATAGAATCTCAAGTAGGCTTCATGTCCAGCACAGAGCCCCATGCCTGGGGCTCGATCTCACAACCCTGAGATCACGACCTGAGCCACAATCAAGAGTTGGACACTTAACCAACTAAGCCACTCAGGTGCCCCTAGAATGTATTTCTTAATAATAAGGATGTTCTGTTATATGACCTCAGGATTATTAAACTCAGGAAATTAATGGTGATACAGCAGTATCATCCAATCTACAGGTCTTATTCAAATTTTGCCTATTGTCTTGCTATTGTCTTCATTGCACAAGAAAAAAAAAAAAAAAAAAAACTGGCTTGGTTATTGACTTCCCCAGAACTTAACTACTAATAGCCTAGTGTTGACTGGAGGCTTAACCAATATCGATATAATAGTAACAAATATATTTTGTATCTCACATGTATTATATACTGTATTCTTAAAGTAAGCTAAAGAGAATAAAACATTATTAAGAAAATATTAAGGAGAAAATATATTTACAGTACTGTAGTGTATTTATCAAAAAACCTGCATATAGGGGTGTCTGTGTGACTCAGTTGGTTGAGTATCTGACTCTCGGTTTTGACTCCAGTCATGATTTCAGGGTTGTGAGACTGAGCCCTGCAATGGGCTCCATGTATAGCAGGGAGTCTTCTCTCTTTCCCTCTCCTCCTGCCCCTCCCCCTGCTCATGCTCTCTCTCTGTAAAATAAATAAATCTTAAAAAAAAAAAACAAACACAGAAAACTTGCATATAAGTGGATCCATGCAGTTTAAATCTGTGTTATTCAAGGGTCAAATGTAATTGAATGTATTAATACTTTTTTCTATGGTTAAAGCTTACTTAAGTACACTTCTCTTACCCTCAAGATCATAAAGATATCACTTATGTTTTGTTTATAAGCTTTACTTATTTCTTTCCTACCCTTTCAAATTTAGATGAACAATTTACCTGGAATTGTGTTTTTGTGTTTCGTATACTATAAAAGTCATGATTCATTTTTTCTTATATACATATGCATATGAGTATATTTATATAAAATGACTATATAAAAGTGTATGTGTACATATTGGATATATATATACCTATATATGAATTTTTAGACAGATAGTAGGTACACATGGAATTGTATATGCATAATTGATCTAACACCATTTTTTGAGAAAAGAACAAAAAATGTTTACCTATGGATTATCAAGGATTGTATAAGAAATATACCCATTTCATCTATATTTTCAAATTTAACAACATAAAATCGTTCATGTTACCAAATAATTGACTATTCATTAACTGCAGATCTGTAATGATGAGTTCTATTTATGGTCTTCTCCCATTTAAAAATTTGGTAAGTTTTAATACTAGTAGTAGTCAAAATTATTAGTCTTTCCAAAAATTAACAAACAACTAACCAACTTTGGATCTTGTAATCCTCTCTATATTTTGCATTCTGTTCCATTTACTCTTGCTCTCACCTTTAGCATTTTTTATACATACTTTGAAATTATTTTACTATTATTTTTTTCTGATGCTGAGTTTATTAGTTTTGTTTTTTTCTTTCCTTTTTGTAACAAATAAGGAAGGTTTTAAATTTTCCTATAATTACTGTTTTCAGTGAAACTTTTCTTTGATATGTTTTATTCTATTTTTTTAGGTCAAAATATAAACTATTTTTACTCATTTGCTATTTTCACTCACGGATTATTAAGCAATGAATTTCTAAATAACTAACACAAAGCAATGTGAGCTTTATTTTTATATTTGAATTTTGACTGAATGCACTATTTGCAAGGGACAAACTTTAAACATTTTGGAAATTGCTTTATCACCAAATACATGGTCAATTTTTTGTAAATGTCTGTGAATGCTTCAAAAGAATGATTCTGTGAGATTGAATGCAATGTTCTACAGATCTCAATAGATGTCGAAACCATTCTATTTGACTGTTTTATACTATTTGTAATAATTTGTCAAGTTTTTCTATTGCTTTTTCAAATATTCTGTTAAAATATAACCATTAGAATTTACATGTTTCTTCTGGCACCTCTGTCCATTTTTGTTTATATATTTTGAGGCCATATTACTAAATAGAAAACAGTAATTTAAATTGTGATTTCCAATTCACAATTTATCTTTGTCAAAAATGGCTACCTTTATCTCTATAACAAATTTTTGCATTAACTTCCATTTTTCTGTTAATAATATAGATATACAAGTTTTAATTTGTTTAGTTTTGGCATATATTATTTTGTTTCATTATTGTTAATTTTTGTAAGCCTCGTAATTGTTGCTTGTTTGCCATTGCTCTATAACAATTTTGGAGTATTCCTAGAAACTTTGATTGATATATCTTTTTTTTTTTTTTTTTCCTACAAAGGCTTTCCATTTGCTTCTGCTGAGCACCCAGCGGAACCTAGGGTCCCTTCTACTTGGTAATGCCTTCAACCTTGTTCCGAATTTGAGGGCCCTTAGACCATAAAGGTTATAAATTCTCAGGAGAGAGAAAAGTACTATGCCCAAAGCAGGAGAGGAGGCAATAACAGATCTGGTTTCCTCTCACTGTGAAAACATAGCCTAAAGACCCCAGATCCCTTGGGATAGTTCTTCCATAAGCCTTTCCCTTGTTCCAACCCTGGATTCTAACCTCTGACTGTGGCTGAGAGGGGCCTTAGAACCAAACCAAACGAAGCAAACAAAACAACACAGCAATAACAACAAAGTATTTGTGATGTATATTTTAGGTTATATGTAGCTTTGGTGCTCTTATATTCTGTATGTATTTCCGATTATAAGGTTTTTTTTCCCAAAACTGGCCTAGAAATTCTGCAATACTTTTTCAGATCCTCAGGGATTTGTTTGTTTTAACTCAGTACTTAATAGCTGTTGTTTCCAGGGACAGTGTTGTTCTGACTCAACCTAGTCTGCCACTATCACTACCATAAACTGAAGTCCTTGCACATATATTTTCTACTCCATGTTTTCTTGACTCACTCCTGGAAAAATAAATTGTGATTTTATAGAATGCTAGCTCATCAACTTCAATATCTTCTCTCCTTTACAGCTAAAAGATAGTCTCCCTAAAAGTGGTGTGAATTACATAAGGAGTAGAACTATTGAGTTGCGGTAGAAAAAGGCTACAGACAATTCATAAGTGAATTAGGGTTATTAATTTTAAATTTAGAAGAAATTATTTCCTGACACCTACACAAATTCACATTATCACTAAGTTTGGCAATCAGATTCTTCTTGATGAGATCTAAACCACTACTGTGTCTTCCAACCCTAGCCACTAAACCTGGAAAAAAACTCCAGAATGTCCTTCTAAATTGTTATGCTTTTTTTTTTTTTAAATGAAATAAATCAATACATAGCATAATGTCTGTCACATACGGGACTTCTAATATATGTTTGTTGAGGGAATTAAATGTTAAATTGTACCTGAAAATTACCTTGCCTATGTCAGATAAAATTTAATGGTCAAGTTGTCAAACTGTTGTTTGATGTTTATAATGAATTTAAGAAAATGGATACCTAAGAAAAAACCATGAAAGGAAGACAATTAAGATTTGCTCAAATCTATATGTCTTTCTAGCTATACATATACATATCAAACTATACATATTATGCATATATCTATATGTATGTTTATATATCTATATATGTGTGAATGCAATCCTCAATGCAAATCTTTGGCAGTGTTTTGTTTTTACATGAGTTCTTAAACGCATGAATTAACACTGAATTTGATTTCTGTAAAAGTGAAAACTAATTCTCTCTGGGGAATATATTTATCCTTTATATTAATGCTCATCTTTTAAAATGGAATGTTAATATCACTTTGGAGTACAGCAAGGTGTGTGTGTGTTTTACGCATTTCAAAATGATAGATGAATTGAACAACATATTATTGCTTTAGGCATGATTAAAAAAAAAGAGGTTGCTCTGCTGTTCTTCCATATTTATTTTCCTCTCTTTTCTTCACTGTTCTCTGTGGTGGGAGGCTGGAAAATAGAATATACCTGCAGCCTCCCTTAAGACGTTGTTTTGGTTTGGTTTTGGATGAGTGGAGGTACTGGTTGGAGTGGAGGAGGGAAGACAGGAAATGAATGGATTGTCCAGGCTGTGTCCCTCAAACAATGGTCGCACTTTTACTAAGTTTTCCTCCATTTATACTAACTTGAGTGGTCTGTTTCCTGTTGCCACCGTGAGTAATGTAGGTTGTGAGGGTGGAATCAGGGGAAGAAGTTGTTGGTTACCTGGAACCCACGGTAAATGTCCAACATCATGTATGTGTGTGTGTGTATATTACAAAAATATCACTGTCAAAATTATTCAAATAGCTCTGGGCCATTGATTCCCCACATTTAATATTAAAATGAAAATGATACCCTAATAAGGAGTCAGCCAAACAAACTTTGAATATTGTCTCCGCTCATTTACCAGCACCTTTAGTAAGTTTCTTAACCCCTCTGAGCCTCAGTGTATCATCTTCAAAGGGGGATATTAATACATGTTTTGTAGTATTGGTTTAAGGATTATATGAGATAAGGCAAATAAATCATAATACCTAACATAATGCATCCTCATTTAAGATGCATACCTTCATGTTCCAAATAGAAAAAAAAGAAAAAAGCAAATGTTTTAGTCAATTTTATATATACATACACACACACATACACACATATATATACACACACACACATATCAATATATGTATGAGTGTGCCAATGCACATAATTATATTCTCCTTCCTTTGATCATTAATTTCCCTGTTTATAGGCAAAGCCCTTACAAGAATCTTTACTATTATTTCTAATTGAACATTGTTCTTGCTCCTTTATCAACAAGGTCCTTCCTATTTTCTTATTTTTATTGCTATTTTAGCAGCTTTATTGAAGTATAATTGACATACAATATACTGCACATATTTAAAATGTACAGTCTGGGGGCTCCTGGGTTGCTGAGTCAGTTAAGCGTCTACCTTTGGTTCAGGTTATGATTCCAGGGTCCTGGGATTGAGTCTCACATCAGGCTCGTTGCTCAGTAGGGAGCCTGCTTCTCCCTCTGCCTCTGCCTCTCTCTTTCTCTCATGAATAAATAAATATAATCTTTAAAAAATTTAAAAATAAAATAAATAAAATGTATAATCTGATATATTTTGAGATATGGGTACACCCATGAAGTTGTCACTACAATCAAGACTATGAACATATATATCTATCATCCCCAAGATTTTCTTCAAGTCACTTTGTAATCCCTCCTGCCCCAATCCCTAGGCATTCACTTATTTGTTCTCTATCACTATGGATTATTCTGTATTTTCTAAATTTTTATATAAATAGAACCAAAGAGTAGGCACTAATTTTTTATCTGCTACTTTCTACCAGCAAACTTATTTTTAATTTCACTCATGTTGTTGCATGTGTCAATAGTTCATTCCTTTTTATTACTAGGTATTCAATTTTAGAACTATATCATAAATTGTTTACCCATTCATGTACTAATGAATGTTTGGGTTGTTTATAGTTTTTGACTATTAGACTAAAGCTGGTATTGATTATCATGTACAAGTCTTCGTATAGACATATACTTTCATTTCTCTTCAGTAAATACCCAGGAGAAAAATGGCTGAGTCATATGGTCAGTATATGTTTAGCTTTTTAAGAAACTGCCAGGGGCATTTAGGTGGGGCAATCAGTTAAGCATCCATCTCTTGGTTTTGGCTCAGGTTGTGATCTCAGGATCTCTGAGCTCAGTTCAGTGCCTGCCTAAGATTCTCTCTCCCTCTCCAGCTTCCCCTACCTGCCGCCCCATCCCATATGCTCTCTCTCAAATACATAAATAAATCTTAAAAAAAAAAAAAACTTCCGAATTGTTTTCCAAAGTGGTTGCTCAATTTATACATCCATCAGCTATGAATAAGTGTTCTTGTCACCTTAACTTTCCATCATCAGTCTTTATACTAATAGGCAGTGTAGTAGTATGTATCTCATTGTGGTTTTAATTTGCCCCTAATAAATAATATTAGGCTTTTTTAAAATAAGATGATTAATAACCTCACAATAACCAATACCCAATTTATTTCACCTTAGACCAACACTATAAAGGCTGAGTGGCCTAAATTAAAATTTTAGTATAGAGTTCAGTTCTTATATATTGCTGTTTAATTCAATTTATTTAAACCAAAACAACAACAACCATTTACACATTTCTCCCACTCCTGATCCCCTGTCTCTAGCAACCACCCATTAATCCCCTGTATCTATGAGTTTGTTTGTTTGTATTGTTAGGTTCAACATATAAGAGAGGTCACATGGTATTTGTGTTTCTCTGTCTGACTTATTTCACTTAGCATAATGCCCTCAAGGTCCATCCATGCTGATGCAAATGTGAAGATTTTACAATTTTTTAATGGCTGAATTATATATTTATATAAACCTTTATATTATGTGTGTGTGTGTGTGTATTACAATTTCTTTATCCATTTACTCATCAACAGGCACTTAGATCGTTCTGGTATCTTGGCTATTGTAAATAATGCTGCAGTGAACATGGGGATGTGTTTCTCTTTTTGAGTTAGTGTTTTCATTATGTTATTTTAAGAAAGTTTTGGAAGGCAAAGGTCTTGCAATGCTCACCTACATAAAGAATTCCATTTGGTCCAGGCAGTATCCAAGCTTGTTTGTTTTTACTATTTCAAGGATATCAAGGATAATTTTGTAAAACAAAATTAATGTTAGAAGACTGTCTCCAAGATCCAGAGACTGGTATAAATCAAGACCATATATTAGTCACAAAACCTAACTCAAATTTACTTAAATGCTACAAAGACTTAGTGGAGTCATATAACTAAAATCTCTAGGAGCTTCAGCAAGGCCAGATCCTACTCATTCAGTCATCAGGATTTGTCTTGCTCCATATCTTGGCTCTGCTTTCTTCTGCCATTGCTTGACTCACAGGGAACCTTTTCCTCTGAAGAAGCAAGAATATTTCCTGCCTCCTAGGAAGAGGTTTTTATTCTTCTTATCTACCATTGCTGAAAAGAAGAAAGTACCACTTTACAAACAGCACAATTGAAAGTTCTGAGATAGACCATCACTGGCCAGGCCTAGACCATCTTTTCATCCTTGAGCCATAGTCAGGATCATATTAGGCTCTAATAAGAAAAAAAAGGAACTAAAGGAACTCTTACTTTGCCTACATGTAAAAAAATTCTATAACCAGAGAAGTAGAAAAGGATGCTAAGCTGGCAATTCAAAACAAAACAAAACAAAAACATGCCTACCATATGGCATTCTTTGTTCATAAATAATTCCTTTGTTGATAAATAATATTCCACATCTCTATAAGATGTTTGGCTATTAGGTAGTTTGATTCTATTCCATTAATTCTATTTTGAGTGATTTAATTATAACTGTTAACACCCTGGGGTCAGATTCCTTGTTAGTTTTTTGAGCAAGGTTATCAATTAAGTTTCCAAACACTGTATGGAGTGTGGTTAAGAGACCCTGAGGCATATGATAAAGAAAACATAATTGAGTCCCTTTACTTTCAAATCCAAGTTAATGTTCATCTTCATTACACCTATGGTGAATGAACAGTACCATTATTTTAAAGTCAGCAGTCTTGATACTTCCAATTTTAAACAGCTTCAACATGTAAAGACCTTGACAGTCATCAGTCCATCCTTAATACCAGATAAAGCTGAACAAACTGGAAACCAATGACTTTTTTTAAGACTGACCCTAGAAATGAGACAGTAACATTCTGAATTCTTGACAGACAGGTGAATTCAAGGAGTCACAATAGAGATCAGCGTACTTGGAGCAAATGCCACTGGAGCCATAAACTGATAGGAACATCTAAATGGTAAATTGGACTAATTGTTAGAAGCTGACTATAGACTTGAGTGACAGTGAGAAACTGTTAGGGGAGGCAGTCTTAAGGAGCCCCCCAAATTCTCCTGGGATTTACCTCCAGGAATCCCAACAGTTTATCATGGCAGGGAGTCAAGAAAGATCTCTGGCAAGGAGAAAGGAGAGTAAACATGGTGAAATATTCCTAGCGTATACTCTACAATAAAGGGCTCCTTGCCAGGGAAAAGAGTCTACCAGAGCCTTATCCTAATTAGGAGAGGGGTAGTTCTACCATTACAGTCTATAGGAGCTTTGCTGTCTCAACAATGATGGAAAATATAAGAACTACTTGTGAAGGTCACAGCCTAAGGATACAGATCCACCAAAGACAGATTTAATCATGGTATTATAAACATCTATAAAATAATTATAACAATGATAAGGAAAAGGCAAAAAATGTAGACTAACCAACAAAATACTGAAGAATAAGGATGAAGAGGAGGAGGGGGGAAGATTGGAGGACTCAAACTATCCTTTTCAAGATTTACTATACAACTACAGTAACCTAGACAATGTAGTGTTAGCGAAACAATGGGCACATACATCAGTTGAACAGAATAAACATCCCAGAAATAGACCCACACATATATAGTCAACTAATGTCTGACTAAGGAACAAAGTCCATTCAATAGAAAAAGTATAGTCACTTCAAGAAATGGTGATGGGAATATTGTACATCCATATGCAAAAATAGAACCTAGGCACAGAATGAACACCTTTCACAAAAAATGAAATAAAAATGGACCATAGGTCTAAATGAAAAATGGAAAACTAGAAAACATTTAGAAGAAAACATAGAGGAGAATTTTGAGGATCTCAGGATTGGTGGTGAGTATTTGCGCACCACAGCAAAGACATAATCTATGAGAGCAAAAATCTGTAAAATGGTTTTTATTAAAACTGCAAATTCTGCTCTGTGAAAGATACTGCTAAGAGAATGAAAAGAAGTAACAGACTGGGACAAATCATTTGCAAAATCATATCTGACAAAGGACATATATCCACAATATACAAATAATAATCAACAATAAGAACAAATAATGCAATCAGAACAGACACTTCACCAAGGAAGATATTCAGATTGAAAATAAGCAACGTTTTTCATTAGGGAACTGCCAATTCAAATAAGACATCCTTCACACCTATTAGAATGTCTAAAAACCCCTCCCCCAAACTGACAATATCTGCTATTGCAGAAGATGAGGAGCAACAGTAACTTGCATTCTTTGCTGGTGAGACTGCAAAATAGTAAAACTATCTGAAAAATAGTTTGGTAATTTCTTATAAAGCAAAATATAGTTTTAACTTATGAACCAGCAGTCATGCCCCTATGCATTCATCCAATTTATTCAAAACTTAAGTACACACAAAAACCTGCACAAAAATGTGAATGAAGCCAGTCTAAAAAAGACTACATCCTTATGCTCTCAATTGAATCTCATTCTGGAAAAAGAAAACCGTAAGAAAGGTTAAAAAAAAAATAACAATCAGTGGTTCCTATGGGTTTGGGAAGAGGGGGTAGGATAAGATAGTTGAAGCACAAATAATTTTTATGTACAACTCTTTTATACAACACCTTAATGGTTCTTTCATAACACTGTGCTTTTGTTAAAACCCATAGAATTTAGGACAAAGCATGAATTTTAATGTAAACAAAATTTTTTAAAAGTCATTTAGAATGTCATGGGATCCTTGGATGGAATAGAGAATATAGCAAAACAGCGTAAGTATTACAAATATATGAAATAACCTCAATGAAGGATTTGGGGTAAAATGTTGCTGACCTAAGTGACTTTGGAAATGAGTGGAGTTTTCAGTCTAAAGGCAAAAGAAACTGTACATAGGCAAAATACTACAGTTCTTATGAGGGTATAGGTTAACAATCATGATACTGACTTACATATATACTGAAAAAGAACAAGTATGTAAATAAATGGCCAATGTTGGGGGCCAGATTCCTTACTGTGGTACAGGGAGGTTAATGGCAAACAAGAAGAGGATAGAATGATCTTTGTGGTAATGGATTTGAGTTGAAGATATCAGTATGAAGTCATATCTATCTATAGTACTAGTTTAGTATACACAGATATATTTCCATGCTTTATCAGCTGACAGTGTCTAGATTTACTAATACTGTAGTAGCAATGATCATACCTACCACCCAGAACTAGGTTTCAAATTCTATTTCCCAATATAAGAAACAAGGGCTCCTTAGAGGAATTGCTGATTCTGAGACATGAAAGGAGTCATACAAGGCAACCTTAGAACAACTTGTAGTAAGAAAAAGTAAGAAAGTGCTGGGAAAAAAAGGCTCCACTGATGATAGTATTTCAAAGGGAAATAGGAGCCAAGTGAAAGAGTTTCCAATGGCCAAAGCTAGAATAATTTGAAAAATAAAATAAATAAAATAGGATTGGATTATAACCCAAATTACAAAATAAAAATCAATGAGCCCTTACTGATGTAAATAAATCATTGAATGAATAAATGAATGGGAGAGAGAAGACAAATATCCTGCACAGAAGAATACCAAATAATTTATAGATGCTCTGCCCTCAAGGAGGTGGATTATAGCTCCCCACTCCTTCAAATGTTGGCTATACATAGTGCCTTCTCTCCAAATAGTACAGTATGAAAAAACAGAGGAAAAGAGAAACTACACTGGAGAAGCCTGACCTACTACCTCAGCCAGGTGATCATGGTTAACATCAATGGTAATAAATCATGTTTATATGTGCCCTTGATATGTGATTAAATGGCATTTAACTTTGTTTGTGATATTCCTCCCCCAAACCCACAGTCCCAGTCTAATCATGAAGAAAATATCAAACAAATCCCAATTGAAGGAAATTCTATAAAATACTTGACCAGTGCTCTCTAAAACTCAAGGTCATCAAAAACAAAAACAAGTAAAGTCTGAGAAACTGTCACAGCCAAGAGGAGCCTCAGGTGACATTATGAGCAAATGTAATATGATATTCTGATGGGATCCCAGGACAGAAAAAAAAATACGTAAAAAAGAAAAATCTGAATAAAGTATGGACTTCAGTTAATATATCAATATTGGTTCATTGATTGTGCCATAGTAATATAAAATGTTAATAATAAGAAACATTGGGTGTGGGGTTGCAGAAACTCTGTATTGCTTTAGCAATTTTTCAATAAATCTAAAACTTTTATAAAATTACAAGTTTATTTTAAAAGGTTGGTGATAAATATGCAGCTAATGATACATTCTATAAGTTGTGATGATATGAGGCAATCCACCTTGACCATTGTTATGAAACCAGGAGCTAGTTCTTTGAAAAAATTAATAACACTGATAAACTTCTAGCCAGACTTATCCAAAGAAAAGGGAAAGGACCCAAATAAACGAAATCACAAATGAGAGAAGAGAAATAACAACCAACACCACAGAAATACAAACAATTATAAGAGAATATTATGAAAAACTCTATGCCAACATATTGGACCACCTGAACAAAATGGATAAGTTCCTAGAAACATAAATTACCAAAACTGAAACAGGAAGAAATAGAAAAATTGAACAAACCAATAACTGGGAAAAAAATTGAATTGGCAATCAAAAAGCTCTCAACAAACAAAAGTCCAGGGCCAGATGGCTTCACAGGAAATTCTACCAAACATTTAAGAAGAGTTAATACCTCTTCTCAAACTATTCTAAAAAAATAGAAAAAGAAGGAAAACTTCCAAATTCATTCTATGAGGCCAGCATTACCCTGATACCAAAATCAGATAAAGACTCCACTTAAAAAGAAAACTACACACCAATATCCCTGATGAACATGGATGCAAAAATTCTCAATAAAATACTAGCAAACCAAATCTAACAGTACACTGAAATAACCATTCATGATGATCAAGTGGGATTTATTTTTGGGTGGCAAGGGTGGTTCAATATTCACAAATCAATCAACATGATACACCACATTAATAAAAAGAAAGAATAGGGGCGCCTGGGTGGCTCAGTCATTAAGCGTCTGCCTTCCGCTCAGGTCATGATCCCAGGGTCCTGGGATCGAGCCCCACATCGGGCTCCCTGCTCAGCGGGAAGCCTGCTTCTCCCTCTCCCACTCCCCCTGCTTGTGTTCCCTCTCTCGCTGTGTCCCTATCAAATAAATAAATAAAATCTTTAAAAAAATAAATAAATAAATAAATAAATAAATAAATAAAAAGAAAAAGAAAGAATAAAAACCATATGATCATGGGGTGCCTGGGTGGCTCAGTTGGTTAAGCGACTGCCTTCGGCTCAGGTCATGATCCTGGAGTCCCGGGATCAAGTCCCGCATTGGGCTCCCTGCTCGGCAGGGAGTCTGCTTCTCCCTCTGACCCTCCTCCCTCTCATGCTCTCTGTCTCTCATTCTCTCTCTCTCAAATAAATAAATAAAATCTTAAAAAAACAAAACAAAACAAAAAAAACCTATGATCATTTCAGTGGATGCAGAAAAAGCATCTGACAAGCACAACATCCATTCATGTTAAAAACCCTATGCAAAGTAGCTTTAGAGGGAACATACCTCAACATAATAAAGGTCATCTATGAAACCCCCCCAGCTAATACCATCCTCAATAGGGAAAAAAACAAAACAAAACTGAGAGCTTTTCCTCTATGGTCAGGAACAAGACAGGGATGTCCACTCTCACCACTGATATTTGGAAGTCCTGCCCACACCAATCAGACAACAAAAATAAATAGAAGGCATCCAAATCAGCAAGGAAGATTTTAGACATTCACTATTTACAGATGGCATGGAACTCTATATAGAAAATCTGAAAGACAGGGTGCCTGAGTGGCTCAGTCATTGGGCATCTGCCTTCGGCTCAGGTCATGATCCCGGGGTCCTGGGATCGAGTCCCGCATCAGGCTCCCTGCTCAGCGGGAAGCCTGCTTCTCCCTCTCCCACTCCCCCTGCTTGTGTTCCTGCTCTCACTCTCTCTCTGTCAAATAAATAAATAAAATCTTTAAAAAAAAGAAAAGAAAACCTGAAAGACTCCACCAAAAAACTGCTAAAGCAAAAAGCAAATTATAAAGTCACAGAATACAAAAGCAATGCACAGATATCTCTTGCATTACTATACACCAATAATGAAGCAGCAGAAAGAGAAATTAAGGAATCAATCTCATTTACAATTGCAGAAAAAACAATAAGATACCTAGGAATAAACCTAACCAAAGAGGTGAAAGACCTGTACTCTGAAAACTATAAAATACTGATAAGAGAGATTGAAGATGACACAAATTGAAAAACAATCCAAGCTCTATGGATTGGAAGAACAAATACTGTTAAAATGTCTATACTACCCAAAGCAATCTACACATTTCATGCAATCCCTATCAAAATGTCAACAGCATTTTTCACAGATCTAGAACAAAAATCCTAAAATTTGTATGAAACTACAAAAGACCCAGATAGACAAAGCAACCTTGAAAAAGAAAAGCAAAATTGGAGGCATCACAATTCTGGATTTCAAGTTATACTACAAAGCTATAGTTAACAAAACAGTATGGTACTGGCACAAAAAGAGACACATAGATCAATAGAACAAAATAGAAAGGCCAGAAATGAACCCACAACTATATGTTCAATTAATCTTCCAGAAGTCAGGAAAGAATATCCAATGGGAAAAAGACAGTCTATTAAACAAATGGTGTTGGCAAAACTGGATAGCAATATGCAAAAGAACAAAACTGGACCACTTATACCATGAACAAAAATAAATTCAAAATTGATTAAAGTCCTGAATGTGAGACTTCAAACCATAAAAAATCTAGAGGAAAACATACTTTGACATCAGCCATATCAACTTCTTTCTAGATATATCAAGTAAGGGAAAGAAAAGTAAAAATAAACTATTGGGATTTCATCAAAATAAAAAGCTTCTGCACAGGGAAGGAAACAATCAACAAAACTAAAAGGCAACCTATACAATGGGAGAAGATATTTGCAAATGACATATCTGATAAAGGGTTAGTATAAAATATATAAAGAATGTATAGGGGAGCTTGGGTGGCTCAGTTGGTTAAGCATCTGCCTTCAGCTCAGGTCATGATCCTGGGGTCCTGGGATTGAGCCCTACATCGGGCTTTCTGCTCCGTGGGGAGTCTGCTTCTCCCACTCCTTCTGCCCCTCTTGTGCTGCTCTTGTGCTCTCTCTCATTCTCTCTCTCTCTCAAATAAATAAAATCTTAAAAAAATTATAAAAGAACTTATAAAATACAACACCCCAAAAATGAATAATCCAATTAAAAATGGGCAAAAGACATTAATAGACATTTTTCGAAAGAAGACATACAGATGGCCAACAGACATGAAAAAATGCTCAACATCACTCATCATCAGGGAATATTCAAATCAAAACTGCAATGAGGTATCACCTCACACCTGTCAGAATGGCTAAAATCAACAAGTGCTGGCAAGGATATGGAGAAAAGGGAGCCCTCTTGCACTGTTGGTAGGAATGCAAACTGGTGCAGCCACTCTGGAAAAGAGTATGTAGGTTCTGGGGTGCCTGGGTGGCTCATTTGTTAAGCATCTGCCTTCAGCTCAGGTCATGATCCCAGCGTCCTGGGATCGAGCCCCTCATCGGGCTCCCTGCTCCGTGGGAAGCCTGCTTCTCCCTCTCCCACTCCCCCTGCTTGTGTTCCTGCTCTCGCTATCTCTCTGTCAAATAAATAAATAAAATCTTAAAAAAAAAAGAGTATGTACGTTCCTCAAAAAGTTCAAAATCAAAGTACCCTATGATCCAGCAACTGCACTACTAGGTATTTACCCAAAGAATAACAAAAATACTAATTCAAAGGGATACATGTACCCTGATGTTTATAGCAGTAATGTCCACAATAGTCAAATTATGGAAACAGCCCAAGTGTCCATCAAAGACTGATGAATGGATAAAGAAGATGTCAGATATGTATATATAAACACACATACACACACACACACACACAGGCTATTATTCAGCCATAAAAAGGAATGAAATCTTGCCATTTACAATGACCTGGACGGACCTGGAGAGTATTAGGCTAAGTGAAATAAGTCAAAGGAAGACAAATACCATATAATTTCACTCATATGTGGAATTTAAGAAACAAACAAATAAGCAAAGGGGAAAAAGAAGAGAGAGAAAGAGAGAAAAACCAAGAAAGAGACTCTTAGCTCTAGAGAACAAATTGATGGTCACAGAGGGGAGGTGGGTGGGGGGATGGGTTGGATAGGTGACACGGATTAAGTAGTGCACTTGTGATGAGCACCAGGTGTTGTATGGAACTGTTGAATTATTATATTGCACACCTGACACTAATATTACATTGTATGTTAACTAACTGGAATTCAAATAAAAATGTAAAAAAATCAAATAAAAATGAAATTTTCTGTAATCTTGTAGTTAGGAAATAAAACTAGGGTGCTTAAAGGTTACTTTTGAAAATCCAATCACATCTGTTTCAAGTACACCTGCCATCTTCAAATTCTCACATCTCAATCAACTAATCTCACATTAAAATAGGTCATTTACTTAAATGTTAAAGAGAACTTATTTTTTTTAATAATCATATTCTCTCAATTATGATATTCATAATTTTTACATTAAGTTATCTTTATTTTTTTAAGATTTTTTATTTATTTATTTGACAGAGAGAGAGCACAAGTAGGCAGAGTGGCAGGCAGAGGGAGAGGGAGAAGCAGGCTTCCTGCCAAGCAAGGAGCCTGATGCAGGACTCAATCCCAGGACCCTGGGATCATGACCTGAGCTGAAGGCAGTCACTTAACCAACTGAGCCACCCAGATGCCCCAAGTTGCCTTTATTTTTTATAGTCTCTTTTTATCATCCTAAATTTGTTTATTCTTAGTTGATTTCCATATCTGTAGCCAGACACATTTATTCTATGGAGTTAATTTTTCCTCTCATTATTTACACTTAGATGTTTCCTTACTGTCTCCTTTCTTTTTACATTAGTGTAAATATTAAACCACTCATAAATTAATTCATTTTTGCTGTTTTCATTATGACTTGCATGCAGTAGATCCTAAAACCTATATCCTTTAGTCTTGACCAGGTTTCTAAGTCCCAAATTTGCCTTCAAACTGCCTTTCAGCCATCCCCACCTGGGTTTCCAATGAGTATTTCACATCTAACATACACCACTCATAGAGACAGCATTTTTTCCATTTAAAAAATTAAGCCAGGACAGAAATGACAATTTCAGAAAACACTTCTTGACACTTTGAGAAATGATAGAGAATATGAAGTCTTTGATAATACAGCTTAAAAGGAGATAGAAAAATAGGCAACAGTATAGCAACAGAGGAATGGTGAGATGATGGAATTAAAAAAAAAAAAAAATTCCAAAAAACCCCAGACATTAAAACAACATTAGAAACAGCTAAAAAACATAAGGAATATCGCAGAAGACTGCAGGGGAAGGGAGGCAAAACTGAGTGGGAAGAAATCAGAGAGGGAGACAAACCATGAGAGACTCTGGACTCTGGGAAACAAACTGAAGGTTACAGAAGGGAGGGGAGTGGGAGGTTGGGGTAACCGGGTGATGGGTATTAAAGGAGGGCATGTGTGGTGATGAGCACTGGGTGTTATTTGCAACTAATAAACTGTTGAACACTACATAAAAAACTAATGATGTACTATATGTTGGCTAACTGAACATAATAATAAAATATAAATAAAATCTTTTTAAAAATTTTTTTAAATTTTAAAAAGAAACAGCTAAAAACAGTATAAATAGAGCTGAAAGTCAGGAAGATACACAGATAAAGGACCAAGAACCAGAAAGGCTAAACCCCCCTGCTATTTCCAAATTCAACCACACCAGCTCCCTGTTTCGTTTTTCCATTGTAGAATCACAATTTCTCATAAACTTCACATAGCTCCTGAACAATGGTTTATAGATGCATTCTATTTTCATAGAGCTTGTTTCCTGTCTTCAGTTAGCTTCCATTCCCTCAGATCTCAGACTGAATATCATATCCTTAGAGAAATTTCCCCTTACCACCCTGTACAAATTGCATCCAACTGTTTTAGATTTTATACCCTTCTATTACCATGCTCTTACCATATAGATCGATTGATAGATATCTAGATAGATAGAAAGATAGAGTTGTGGTAGTGGTGGTGGTGGTGGTTTTTGTTGCCATTGAGATTGTGCATAAATTTATTCTACTGTTTGATTAATATCTATTCCCCTCTACAAGGCTATTTATTGCTTGCTGCAAAACTTGTAGATTGCAGTGTGCCAGGAACAAAGTAGCTGCTCTTTAAATGCATACTTTATCAGAAACTTTAACATGATAATAATATGCATTATAGATCTCCTAGAAAGGCCTAATATCTAGGTTTTTAAAATTTATTTGATTCTGAAATACATTCTGTGTTCTTTTGGTTACTTGGCCAACTAAAGAGGTTTTCTGTTCTCCCTGATGCACACGTATGTATGTGTGTGTGTGTATGTATGCGTGTGTGTGTGTGTTTTCCACTAACCTTACAAACAAGTGATGATTTAAAGTGAAAATATCACTGGAGTCCAACAATAAGTGTAAGAGACATTATGTTAATTCATATCTCATGTCGTGTTTGGGCAGCAAATTCAACTGTCATCATGATTAACTTTATTATCATCAGAAGATAACAATAGCAATATAAAATACCCTCCACTTATTAAATGCCTACCATGAGTTCAGCTCTGTGCTGAGCACTGTGCATACATGATTTATGAGCCTAATACCAATTTCCTAATTGCCTCCATGTCACACTTGGTGTAAACCCACAATTATAGATGCACTTAACAGCCTACACCACACATAAGACAGCATTTGAACCCAAGTCAGACAAAGGCCCTGATCAGTGTTTCTTCCCTAAACCACTTTGCCTAGCATTAAAAAAAGGTAAGAGAGCCTACCTCCAAGGCATTTGTTTGTATTACATGTGATAGAGTAAAGCAGCTATTCCACAATTTGAAACATAGTAGGGGTTCAATAGACATTTACTGAGAACAAATTCTTAACTGAGAGACATACTTGTTAAGTGTTTACAAAAATGTATTAATTGGGTGCCTGGGTGGCTCAGTCAGTTAAGTATCTGCCTTCCGCTCAGGTCATGATCCCAGGGTCCTGGGATCGAGTCCTACATCGGGCTCCTTGCTCAGCGGGGGAGTCTGCTTCTCCCTCTGCCCCTCCTCACTGCTCCTGCTCACTTTTTCTCTCTCTCTCTCACAAAAATCAAATCAAATCAAATCTTAAAAATATGTATTAATTGACCTCACCAGGTTGGAAACCCTATGAAGACTGGAATACTTAGTATTTCCAACAGCAAATGGAATGGCAATACTTGAGATAAAATCGATACAGGCAGTAGGATGCACAAACCAATTGTTCAACAAACATTCACCAAGTACTATGTGTTAGGCAATCTTTTAGGCCCTGGGGAAATCAAGAGTTATCTACACCTCATAGAGAGAAAGACTGCTACAGAGTTCAGAAACAAAGTGGTTAAGGGTGAAGAGGCAGGTGATAGATGGTATATTGGCTACACAAACTTAGTGTTTATAATAAAACTGCCAAGCTATAATTTAAAACATCATTTAAAAATATCTCTTATTGTGTAATTGTTTTTCAAGAGAACAGTTACGTAAATAATCTTTTTTCAAATGGACTTCCACCTCTTTAGTAGATAGTCTATCTGACTATTACACTTAGCTTTGTCAGGTAAATGGATGGTATTCCATTCTTGCCTCATTTGCTTTCCTCAATAGTTATTCAATGAAAATAAATAATTCACCTAAATTGTCACAGACTGAAATTCAGGATCTTTGCTTACTCCATACATGAACAGCATAATTACCTGCTAATTGTTCTGTAATTACATTTACCTTTAGCTGTCACAACTTTAAAAGGTACCCTAATTGCCCCTCAAATAATAGCTTTCCTCCATCATGTTACCTTCAGCTTAACTGCAATGCAGAATAAAAGTATTTAATTTCTTTAAACATGATCATCTCATTCTGGACATTAAAAAATTTTAAAGAGAAGCAGTTATAAATGAGGAAAGCTCCTGCTATTTACGCTTGTCCAAAGGGGAAATTTATCAGAAGGCACAAGTAATGTGTTAATGTAAAAAGACGCTCTAAAAGGACACATCTAATTGTAAGCTTGTTTTGATCTTTTCTTTGTATAAAGCCCAACTGGTGACTGAAATCTTTTTAGAGTAATGGTAATTGGGACAGCATGGATCACTGACAAGCACAATTAATATTGTTTATAACTGTCAATACGCCATGCCTTCTTAATGAGATGACTTTTAGCCAGAGGGAGAAGGATTTAGTTAACCAAATGGAGGAACAGAAACTGGCAAGTATTTCTTTAGAATATTTTCTGTGGTTCTCTCTCTTTCTCTCTTTCCCTCTCTCATTTTAAGAAAAACAATTTGCAGATGTTTTATTCGTGGTTAGCCTGTTTATAAGTTTTGACTTTTCCTTTGGTCCTATGCTTTGCTCAGTTAAGTTCAGTGGTCCTGTTTCTCCCAGTCACTGAGATTATTCTGAACAGGAAAAAAAGAATGTATTTGAAGCTATCCTCACCCCCCTGGGTGGATACAAGATAGATTTTGGGCCTGAAATGAAATTTTGTTACCTATACATCACCATGCCTCACTGCTCCCCTTAACCCTGATTTCTTGGGGAGGAACCTGAGTTAGTCTTTTTTGAAATATCTCAGGTTTTTTTTTTAAAGTAAGGTGGGTGTTAAAGAAGTAGTGGTAACACCCCAGGCAAAGCTTCTGGTAGCTGATATTAGCAATGAATGCTTGAGAAATGTAAATAAAGAACTACAATTTGGGACTGCATGATTATTTTGTTGCCTCTATTTTTCAGGAGATCCAAATTCCCCTGATAATAACCAAATGGTGTGTGCCTGTATGTGTATAATATTATATGTAATATGCTATAATAAATAGTAAAAGCAATTTTTATTTTCATGTATTTTATATATTTTATATAGTTTTACATATATTTATTTATATTAATTTATTATAGAAGGTAATAGGGCAATGAGTAGCATAGAGGCTATGTGCAGGGACTTTGGAGTCAAATAGTTGTTAAGTTCAGATGATTGTAATCAACTACTTTTACCCTCTTGAAACTCGAATTTGGAAAATGTAACACGCAGAAAATAGCAGCACTAACCCACTGTGTTGTTTTAAGGACTGAATGGAGTAATGTACTTAAGGTACTTAGAATAGTGTCTGTCACACAGAAAACACAATTATCATAATATTATTATAAAACTGTGTCATGCTCTGAACATCTAGTGTCAAGAATATTCTTCTCTAAGTTCTGAATCCTATCTTTGGCATGTCTAAATCTTTTGCTGAGATGGGAATGCATTTTATTACACTGTATATAATGTGTATGTGCTTGTGTGTGTGTGCATGTTATTTATTTAAAATGTTAAACTGCTCTATCTGACCTCAGGTATTTCTATTTTCCGCAAGTATATATTTTTTTATTTTTAAATATTTATGTTATTTATTTTAGAGAGAGAACATGCAGGGGAGAGGGGCAGAGGGAGAGGAAGAGAGAAACACAAGCAGACTCCATGCTGAGCATGGAGCCCAATGCAGGGCTCGATCTCACAACCCTGAGATCAGACCTGAGCTGAAACCAAGAGTCAGACACTCAACTGACTGTGCCACCCGGGCACCCCTTTCCACAAGTATTTACAGCTCCTGCATCCTTTAAATGATAATTTTTGTTTCTCTGTCTTACTGATAGATATATCAATTTCTAAACTTTATTTGTCAAAAATATTAGTATTGGTGAACCCACACTTTGCAGTTTTGTAATCTGGTTATTATATTTAAGTGAGGGAATATATTCTGAAGTTCTAGTTCTTATCTCTTTCCTCAACTGCTTAATTAAAATTTATATATTTAAAATTCACCCATTGTACATGTACATAGTAAATTTAAATTCAATAAATTTATACATGACCACCATCCAGTTTTATAGCATTTCCATCACCTACAAAAGTTACTGATGTCAATCCCCACTCCAACTTCAACCCCAAACAACCACTGATATGCTTTCTATCTTTATAGCTTTCCCTCTTCTTAAATTGCATATAAATAGAATCATAGAGTACAGAGTATTTTTTGAATCTGATTTTGTTCACTTTATCATGTTTTTTTAGCCTTATCCCTGTTGTGTTCATCTGTAGTTTGCTATTTTATTGCCAAGTAGTATTCTATTAAGTTCATATATCTCGTTTTATTTATCCACTTAAATATTGATGGATATTTGGATAGCTTTTGGTTTGAAATTAATATAAATAATGCTGTTATAAACATTTGCTCCTCTACTTTTTTTTATGTGAAGAATTTTTTGGATTCTAACAAACTTAGCTTCTGTTCTCAGAGAAATATATGCACCTTGCCAGAAAAACTGATTCAGTTTCAAGATTCACAGGCTCCTTAAACCAGAGTATCACCTACAGTTCCCTGGATAGATCTTAAATTAAAAGCTCATTCCCAAGAACATGAAGATTATTATATTTTATTATTTTAAAATTCAGACAAATGTTCTTATTTCCTTATATAAAATAATAGTTATACTATATTTTAGAGAAAAATGAAGCAATTGGCCTTCAAAAACTAAACACTAAAGTCATTTATCAAGTTAATCATGATAAAAAAGCCACACACAAGCAGAGTGGCCTGGGGACAAGGAAGAGCCATGAGCTATTGTGACATCTGTTATGATGGCAATGTACAAATAGAGAAGACATAGGAAATCTATACCCTGGGAAGTGTATAATGTGGTAAAACAGCAAGATGTGTCAATATAATGATGACACCAAACCCTGATTCCTGGAAAAAGAGGGACAAGAAGTGACACACATCAACAATCATCACTGTTTGAGTACATGTCCAAGCTTTATGCTAACAGCTGTGGAGTTAACAATGAAGCATCAAGTGTGGTGCCTACCCGCAAGAAACTTAGAGTCCATTGGTGCTCAGAGAAATACTCTTTTTACTGAGCTTTTAAAAATAGCATCTAAGTGCCAATTTCAACATCATGGAACCATTTTAAATTCAGATTTATGGAGCTGAGCTGCTTCTAGAAATATGACATAATTATGTGGACATGGTGCCTAACACAGATTAGGCATTTGATTCATCATAGCTGTTAGGACTTGTCCCATTCCATTATAATCCTAATATAATAGCTAGGGAATCTGATGTATAACTAAGTAACTGCAAATAATTAGTGTTGTAGTGAAGGCATGAATAATGTGCTTTCCAGGAACAAAGGACGAAACAGTTGTCATAATCTGGCTGGGTAGGAGAGGGATCCAGACGAAGTACTGAAAGAAGAGAAAACATGAATTGGGTTTTGGAAGATGAGATCAGAGGAAAAGCATGTAGCCAAACATGGACACATGGAAGTTTGCAGAATATTCAAGAACCAGGGAGTTTTCAAATGCAGCTAATCCAAATGGGTGTAACAAAACACGTAGGGTGAGAATTATTCCATCTCAGGGTTTTAGCAGTGTGGGAAATCAGGCAGAAGGGTTAGGCCTGGGCAGTCAGTCCCTGGCTATGCTCTACCTTATTGTCTTTCAGGAAGATATTACTATAGTCTGTACTGACACACTATTTCATGCTGCAGAAAACTTTTCATATAGAATCATCTCATTTGTTCCTTAATACTACCTAGAGATAGAGGTAGCTGAGGCATCTTTGGCCTAATTTTTAATCAGGAAATCTTTCCAGAGAGGTTAATTGATTTTCCTAAATCACAGAGGCAGGTAGTGGTCTGATTTAAAGTTAGCACTACCAATTGTAAATGTAATGGTGCTTTTCAATTGTCCTTGATCTTTGGAGTCAAACTAAGTGTTAATATGGAGAAAATGACGATCTCCAATGATGGTGATGGTGATGATGATAATATTGATTCCCATGGTGGTTTTCATTTTGGTTTGGTTTGGTTTGTTTTTTATTCCCTGGGTTATTTACTGTATTACTCTATATTTCAGGTTGAATAACTCTATATTTCGGGTTGAATAAATGACTTTTTGGTCTGGAATCAGAGTAAACCTCATGCCAGGCACTTTACTAAATAATGAGCATAAGAAAATGAGGAATCTTGAGCCTTCTTTCAGAAGCTTGCTGATGGTAGATGTCTCGGAATGACCATACTATGAGATTATCACACAAACTGACTACACTTCTTATTTTACATTTACTCTAAATTCAAATTGTTTGTCCATTATCAAGGAATCATAGAAAATTAAAACAACCATTTAAAATCAATCTCTCTGTCTCTATTCCCTACCTCCCACATTAATCTAAAGAGCAATAAAATATGGTACACCCTCCTTTGCTAGGTAACTAGCACCTTGCAGTATGCAGCACAAAGTAGTTGGGTAGCAATTACATGTGGAGATGTGTCAGTTGTAGACTTTGGGTTCCCTCTACACAAATAGTCTCGATACCAGAAATGACTAATGCTGCCTGATGGGCTGCTCCCTGTGAAAGCTGTCGCTGCCTAACCTTCCCTCTTTCCCTATGACTGCATATTTCCTGCTGCATTTGTCAAACTGGAAGAAGATGGGGTATACTGACAGAGAACTTATGCTGTTTTTTTTTTTTTCCTTCCAAAGGATAGAAGTCATTGAAATATTTATGAGTAAATAAGAAAATGCAGTAAAATATTTTATGAACTAAAAAGTTATTTCAAATTGAATCATCTACTTTTACTACTATACTGAGTGAGAGTAGAACTTAAGGAAGGATTCCAAATCCTTGAGGGCTCTTAGAGTAGTCTATTTTACTGTTTCATCCAATTGTCAGCTGAAGACAAGTGATATGAAAGGATGAAAATACCCTTTAGGCATTGCTTAAAATACACACAAGGACTTGCTTAAGATTTCCATCACCTATCTTCCATTTAGCTCTTCTTTTGGACCCAGGATTGTGCCAAGTTTTTAGAATACTGAATGAGAAAGGGTTCCCTATTGTCAAGGTTTTCATCATGGGGAGTGGTATGAAGAGATAAACAAATGAGTAGGTAATTGCCCTGAAATGTGTGAAAGTCTATGGCAGGGTTAACTTGGCTACTAAGACCACAGTCCTACAGGGTATTTAGGGTAACTTCACATAAATGGAGAAAGTTTGAACCTTTAAGAATCAATTGGAAATAAAGACCTAAAAATATAAGCTGAACAAAAAGGAATTTCCAGAGAGTGAATCGACTAGCAATGAAAGTAGTTCTTTCCTGGGTTAAGGTAAATGGCTGGAGTAAAACATCTTCAATAAGTGGGATGTGAGGAGTACTAAAGAGGAAGCTACAAAAGGAGATTTTTATATAAGCTTGTAAATTGGGAATTATAACTCACTGTAATTAACATACTGTTAAGTTCCTTCTCTACTAGTTGCTAGAGATAGACCTGAGATTAAAATTGACATGGTCCATGCCCCTTTGGAGGATAAGAAACCATCTAGTGGAGGAGGCAGACAATTCAAAATAAGCACAAAAATAAATATGTAATTAATACAATTTTATAAGTACCATGAAGACAATTTTAGAGTGCTATACAAGAATTTTAGTCTTTGGTTCTTAGGGAATCATCAATGGATTATAAGCACAGAAAGTAATGATCAAATAATCTTCAAGATTAGGATTTTTGTTTGTTAGTTTTGGTTTTGGTTACTAGAAAGCTCTCAAGAAAGTTAGCATTTTTTTCCCCCCAATTTAATATTTTCCCACTTGGGTGATAAGTGAGTTATTCACAGTGCTTCTGAAAACATACTCTTCATTCATTTGCATATCAAACTATTTGGTGAGCAACTACAATCTATCAGGCACTACCGTGGGCACTTAGTAATAAGACTGAAAAGGAATGCTTCTCCCTCTCCCTCTGCGTGCCACTCCCCCTGCTTGTGCTCTCTCTCCCACTCTCTCTGTCTCAAATAAATAAATAAAATCTTTTTTTTTAAAAAAAGAAAATAACATGTTTTTTAAGGGATGTCTTGGGTCTGCCTCTCTGTTGGTGTTACTTTTGCTATTGCTGTCCTTTTATGGTTTCTGAGACAGTTGTGCTAAATGTTGATGTGGTTTTTCTTCTACACTCTTCTCCCTTATATGATGATTCTTTATGCTTTATAATACTTTTTTTTTTTTTTGACGGGAGGCTAAGCATTTCAAAAGTTCATACTCAGAGCTACTTTGTGCTTTATGCCATCTTGCAGACCATCCTGTTATCACACAGATATTGTAAAATTGTCCTTGTAATTAGGATATAGTTAAATTTGCAACTTGATTTTGCAGCCAATTGTTATGTAGGTCCTGTGTAATCTTGGCAACCTTGTCGTTGATGACTCATACAGTGCATTGGGGAGTACAATGGTACCAAAATTCCACAAACATTCTCATACAAATATTAGCTTTCAGGCTCATTATCAGTGTGCACAACAAAACACACTTAATATTCACAGGAGAAAGGTTAAACCACAGCTGAGCTAAGTCCTGTCCAGTTAGCACAATGGTGCTGCATTAGAGCACGTGTCAGTATAGTGTCTTGTGAGTCCCCTGAAAATTGGACCTTTCTTATTTTGGCCTGAAGCACATATAAATAAAGAGAAGGGAGGAGAGAGAGAGAAAAAAAAAAACTAAAAATAAACTAAGATCAATTCATATACATTCAATTGCTACTTAAGAGAAGCGTGCTTTAGTGGTGATTGGGAGAGGATGGAGATATTCCAACACTGAGACTTAAAATGTAATGACATTTGCAGAATTCTATTCCTATGAGTTGACCTTCAACATAATTTTATCTATTTAGTTTTGGCCAAGCTTTCAGTAAATCATTTTTTTTTCCAATACAGATTCATATATTCCATTTCTTCTTTGACATCTCTGTGTAGACAAAAGAAGACCAAATATGGACAAATGCTCTTCATGACTCTTAATCCCATTCTGAACCTTCCCTTCACCGATCTCTCCTATCTAGGATAAGACACTTACTAGCTTTTTACAAAGCTAATAAAAATTTTTCTCTGCATCTTGTCTTTCCTTCATACCTTGCATCCAAATATCCACAAGTCCTGCTGCACTTCTATTACTACTTCCTGATTCCAAGATTCCATAGTCTCTCACTTGGACCATGAAAGCCTCCTAAGTACTTAGTCTCTTTCATTCATTCTCATTGCTACTATATTCTTTTTTTTTTTTTTAAGATTTTATTTATTTATTTGACAGAGAGAGACATAGCGAGAGAGGGGAACACAAGCAGAGGGAGTGGGAGAGGGAGAAGCAGGCTCCCCATGGAGCAGGGAGCCCGATGTGGGGCTCGATCCCAGGACTCTGGGATCATGACCCAAGCTGAAGGCAGACGCTTAATGACTGAGCCACCCAGGTGCCCCCACTGCTACTATATTCTATTCTTCATACAAAAGCTAAAAAAAGCTTTAAAAAAATAAATCATGATTCTTCTTCACTTAAATCTGTTCAGTGGTTTCCCCAATAAACTAGAATAAAATCAAAATTATTTTCCTTGGTTTATAGATATGGTCTCTTTCTACTTTCCCCTTAATATCATACTCCCAACTTTTGTCATTCCTCTTAAGCTATACCCGCATTGTTCTCTTCATTATATATGTGAAGCTTATTTTTAACCTAGAGCCTTTGTAACAACTCTTCTCTTTGCGAAAATTCTTTTTAAATTTGGTATGATTGAGCCCTTTTAAAGATCCATGCTTAGATATTATCTTTTTTAGAGAATCCTCTTGGCTATCTAAATTAAAATAGTCCATTTAGCAATCCTGATCACTTTACTTACTGCATATTTTTACATTAGTGAACAAACAAGAAAACAACATATACGTGTTTATTGCAAGTCTACTCTTTCTAGATTATAAGCTCCTTGGGAGTAGAAACCATGTCTGTCCTATTTGTGCTGAATCCATAGGCTCTCGAATATTTCCTGTCTATCGATAGCCTCTCATGAAATATATGTTGAATAAATATGTATTTAACAGGTATTATTCCATGTTGAATCCTACCTTAATTATTGGATAGTCAGTGCTGAGCAAAACAGATATGGTCTCTTTCTTCATGAAGGTGGCTTTGAGAGGGAAAAACTCATATTATTTAAATATTAACCCAAGAAAGAAGAGTATTAGCAGCATACGGCTGGAGGATGCAGGAGAGCTTTCTCAGGGAAACAATAGCAGTACTAGGATCCAATAGTGGAACGTAAGTTAACTAGAAAAAATGTCAAACATGAGAGAATGTTGGTCCGTGTCTCAGGCATCCAGGGGGAGATAACAGCATGTATTAAAAACCATGAAGCAGAGGGGCATGTGGGTGGCTCAGTCATTAAGTGTCTGTCTTCAGCTCAGGTCATGATCCCAGGGTCCTGGGATCGAGCCCCGCATCGGGCTCCCTGCGCCCGGCAGGAAGCCTGCTTCTCTGTCTTTCACTCCTCCTGCCTGTGTTCCCTCTCTCGCTGTGTCTCTCCCTGTCAAATAAATAAATAAAATCTTAAAAAAAAAAAAAAAAAAAAAAAGAATAACCAGTGTTAGATAACACGAAGCTTACTATTATTTGCTGAAGAATTTGGACTTTACTCTGGTTAATGTGTCTCAACTTTTGCCATTCAAATAGCACTAATGGAAGATGAGCTAAAATGCATATCCTCAGGGGACTAGAGATACAGCCCCAAAATATCCTACGCCAGCTTAAAAATGTGTGTGATTCCAACCATGATTAGTTTTGTTTATTGTAAAAGATATATAGTGTCCAAAAATTTGGAATAAATCAATACCATGCTTATCCATACTATTGCATTTCCTTGGCAGACCACTTTATATTCCTTAAGGTTGGATCCTCTAGTTATAAAGACAGCTAGCCTGCCCCCACCCAGGGGCATTGGGAAGGGGCTTGGGGTGGTATCAGAAGCTAGAGGCCCAGGCCCTGCCCTTCAGAGCTGGCCCTTCTACTCTGCATAGTCCAGGGCTGGGGGGGAAGGACCTCCCTGTATATTTTGTGCTGTATAGAGTTGTTTTTTTATTTACTATCATGGGGATGGGTTAGAAGAGTGAAAAGAAGATGTTTTTTCCCTTCCCCCAAGAATGAGCCCTGGTCTGGCCTTGTCTACAGAGCTTGATGTGCTGCATCCTCCCCACATACCCCAGGGCTCTCAGGCATTGCATCTGATTACTCTGTCTCCCACAGGCCCCAGTAATAAAATGGTTGGTTCTGGGTGGGGTGGGGTGGGGGGTGGGGGGTGGGGAGATTGAGAGAGAGAGAGAAGACAGCTAAAAAATAGCCTGCCATTGAGGTCTTTAAAATACAGGAGTGACATAATCAGATGTGTGATTTAAAAAGATCACTCTAGCTAAGAATGTAGAGGTTGGCTTAGAGGGGAGAAATAAATATGCACTCAATAAACATTTGTTTAATTACTCTGTTAACTCTCACCAAAGCCAAGTTTATACAGTCATATGTAATCACATCGGTGTGGTTTATCCAGGTTCAAATACTTCCTCCTGAGAAATAAGCATAACACTTTGACCTAAATCATCTAGAATCACAGTCTGTGCTAATCAAATTCACCACAGCCTTACTTATTTCTCACTCTACAACCTCAGACAGTATAAAAAGTTATGATCAACCACATCTTTGATCTAGTAAACAATAACCGCTTATCACAGCTGGAGTAAAAGTTATCCAATTAAGTCATTTATTCTAGCATTCCTTTTGGAATAGACTTATGAAATCATTTCCACAATGGGGAAAACATTTTCCAATATGCAAGAATTTCCCCAGTATGCAAGTTCTCACCTAAGCGGAAGACTAAGACTGATAGGATTAAGACTGTGGGAGGGAAATAGCAGCTCAAAGAACTGAATTTTCTCTTTCCTGATCTTATCAACTAAAAAGCCTCATCACTTGTAGCATTTTTTTTTTTAACCCCTAAGACTCTTTTCTTCAAAGTGATTTCTTTTATAATCACTTAAAGGCACTCATTGGCTCTGAAGTGAGTTGATGTTTAAGAAAAAAAATGCTTCATGAGTTGGATAGGATAATCAAATCTTAGGTAAGAAAAAGCAAAGGGAGGCCCAAGCATTAGTGGAAAGGGGCTCTGGATTAGTTAAGGTGGAACTGGGGAGAGTTACAAAGCATTTTTTTTTTTCCTGCAGGAAGTGTTGTCGATCTTGTGGCCTAGCTGACAGGATAAGCAATATTCAGAGTTCTTGTGCCTTTCCCAGGCATTTTATGAAATACTGAGGGGGAAAAAAAAAAAAAGACAGAACTTAGACAAGGATGGGTAAGGAAACCAAGCTTTCTTTTAGCATCTCAGAATCATCCCTCTACCCTTTTTCTCTATTAAGGCGACAACTTAACCCTTTGAATGTGGTTTTCCTTGTATAAAATATACATTATATTCCCTACCTTCCAGGAATGTTATAAAGTAATCCAAGAGAAAGTACCTAGTGTACAAGAACTTTTATGTAACCAAGACATTCTTAATGTTCCCCTAAGATTGAATACATTTTATTGAGGATTCTTTTTTTTTTTCTTTATGTTTCAAGTTATTTAAATTCTAGTTAGTTAACATATAGTATAATATTGGTTTCAGGAGTAGAATTTAGTGATTCATCACTTACATATAACACCCAGTGCTCATCCCAAGTGCCCTCCTTAATGCCCGTCACCCATCTAGCTCATCCCTTACCCACCTCCCTCCATCAACACTCAGTTTGTTCTCCATTATTAATAGTCTCTTACGGTTTGCCTCCCTCTTTTTTTTTTTTTCTTCCTTCCCTTATGTTCATCTATTTCATTTCTTAAACTGCACATATGAGTGAAATCGTATGGTATGTGTCTTTCTCTGACTGACTTATTTCACTTGATATAATACACTCTATCTCCATCCATGTCATTGCAAATGGCAAGATTTCATTCTTTGTGATGGCTGAGTAGTATTCCACCATATATATATAAATTTTGTCCATTATATATATCTATTTTATCCATTCATCAGTCAATGGACATTTGGGCTCTTCCCATAATTTGGTTATTGTTGCTAATGCTGCTATAAACATGGGGGTGCATGTGCACCTTCGAATCAGTATTTTTGTTTCCTTTAGGTAAATACCTAGTAGTGCGATTTCTGGATCCTAGGGTAGTTCTATTTTTAACTTTTTGAGGAACCTCCATAATGTTTTCAGAGTGGCTGTACCACTTTGTATTCCCATCAACAGTGCAAGAGGGTTCCTCTTTGTCCACATCCTTGCCAGCACCTGTTGTTTCCTGAGTTGTTAATTTTAGCCATTCTGACACTTGTGAGCTGATATCTCATCATAGTTTTGATTTGTATTTCCCTGATGATGAGTGATGTTGAGAATCTTTTCATGTGTCTGTTAGCCATTTGTATGTATTCTTTGGACAACTGCCTATTCATTAGACAGGATTCTTTCTGACCTTTCTTCTCCTTGAGCATTTACTTTAGAAAATTTCCAGTTGTTAAGTCTTTTTCTGCCCTATGAGATGTAAATCTTCCCCTTGCTCTTGTCAGTTTTACAACCCAGGAATGTCATTCTCAAGGACCTGAAACCCATTCTTTGAAATGTAATCATGAAGGAAGATAGTGCCCCATCTCTAAGTCTCTATGGGAAATATTTTATTTTTTTATTATGTTATGTTAATCACCATACATTCCATCATTAGTTTTTGATGTAGTGTTCCATGATTCATTGTTTGCGTATAACACCCAGTGCTCCATGCAGTAGGTGCCCTCTTTAATACCCATCACCAGGCTAACCCATCCTCCCACCCCCCTCTCCTCTAGAACCCTCAGTTTGTTTCTCAGAGCCCATAGTCTCTCATGGTTCATCTCCCCCTCCAATTTCCCCCCCTTCACTCTTCCATTATGGGAAATATTTTAGATACTCTCAAAAATAAATACCGACAGCATTGAGTAGAAGCTCCCCATACCACATTCTTCCCTTGACACATTGCATTCCCACTATCACTATCTATAGAACAATAATACACCATTTAACCTTTCTATGTCAGGACCTAAATCCACACTGTAGAGCAACAATAGCTAGACAGATCCAAACCACCTAAAAAGCATTAATACTTCAGGATTTAAAATGATAAAGATACAAGGCAAAACTGAGTCTGATTATTTCTGTAGGTTAGTTGGAATATTGTAGAAGTGGATGAGAAAAGAATTTAGAAGAATTCTGTGGGAAGTACAAAGGAATAGGTAAAATTAAGAAACAACGGAATATCCTTGTCAGATAGCTTAAAAAGTTCAGTATTGGATCAGGGATATAACATGGGTTCCTCCTAAGAATATACAAGTACCTGCATATAGTTTATTAGGCCAAGGATATATCTATTACATAATGATACAATTAATGTGAACTAGGGAAAGTGAGAACAACCCTCCTTAAGAATCAGATAAGCTCAGGGGGAGGAGCAAGACAGCAGAGGAGTAGGAGACGTAAATTTCTTCTGGTCCCAGGAATTCAGCTAGATAGCTATCAATCCATTCTGAACACCTACAAACTCAACAGAAGATTGAAGAAAAGAATAGCAGCAATTCTATGAACAGAAAAGTGACCACTTTCTGGAAGGTATGACCTGCGAAGAAGTGAAGCCGAGGCGATATTAGGGAAGATAGACCACGGCTGGAAGGTGGGGGCGGGTAGGAAGCCTCTGTCAGGCGGCTACTGGCAACTGATAGAGAACGGGGCACAAAATCCGAACTTTTAGAAGTCTGCTCAGCTGAGGAAGGTCACTCCAGTGGTTAAGCAGGGGTGGAACCCTCACTGGGACAGTGTGGTCTCAGGACCCTCGGGGTCACAGAAAGACCTGGGGTGCCTGAGTGCGGCAGAGCTCCCAGGTATCAGAGCAGGGAAGCCGGCTGCAGAGACGGAGCCGAGGAGTGGGCTCTCAGCTCGGCGTTGCCATAAACTGTGATCCGTGGCACACTCAGGCCACTGCTCTTCCAGCAGGGACCCAACAAGTGGCAGATCCGGGGAGATGCCCCTCCCTGCCAAGGGAGGAGCGGTGCGGGAGCGCACCACAGGGATCTGCTGGGTTTGGAGACTCCAAATGAGGTCGGATGCCAGAGACAGAAACACTCGGTCACAGGCCAGGTGAGCACGGAGTGAGGCCAGAGACCAGGGAGACAGGAGTGATTGACTGCTTTTCTCTGGGGGCTCACTGAGGAGTGGGGCCCTGAGTTCTCAGCTCCTCCAGAGGGGAGCTTGGGAGGCCGCCATTTTCACCCTCGTCCTCCAAAGCTGTAGGGAAAACTTGCAGGGAACAAAAGCTCCGGAGAGGAAACCCCAGCAGATGACTCAGCCTGGCCCCTGGCAAGGGAGGGGCAATTCCGCCTCGGGCAAAGACATTTGAGATACACAGCAACAGGCCCCTTCCCCAAAAGATCAGCAAGAACAGCCAGCCAAGACCAAGTTTACCAATAAATGAGAAAGGCAGAACGCCAGCACTAGGGGAATACAGCACATAGAATTCATGGCTTTTTTCCCCCTGATTCTTTAGTCTTTCAAAGTTAATTTTTTTAATTTTCTTTTTCTTTTTCTTTTTTTTTGAATTTTTCGTTTTTCCCTTTTTCAAACAACATCTCATGAATCCCTTTTTAAAAAATCTTCTTTTATTTTTCATTTGTAGAGTCATATTCTATCCCTTCATAGTAATTAACCTTATTTTTGGTATATATATATAAGTTGTTCCCTTTAAAATTTTGGGATACAGTTTCTTCTAACAGACCAAAATATACCCTAAATCTCTAGTGTATGGCTTTGTTCTAGTCTCCTGCCTGATCACATTCTCTCTGCCCCCTTTTTTTTTAATTCCTCTTCTTTCTTTGTTCAAACAACTTCTTATCTTATCAATTCCTTTTATAAATTCTTTTATAATTTTCATTTTTACAATCATATTCCATCTTCTCATTGTATTTACCCTTATTTTTGTACATATATAAGTTTTTCTTTCTTTAAAATTTTGGGAGGCACTTTCTTCTAACAGATCAAAATACACCCAAAATCTAGTGTGTGGCACTGATCTATGCACCAGCCTGATCATATCTGATCATATTCTTTTTTTTTTTATCTTTTTCTTTTTCTTTTTTCTTTTTTCTTTCTTTCCCTCTCTTTTCCTCCGGTTTCAGGTCTCCTCTGATTTATTTAGTGTATATCTTTCTGGGGTCGTTGTTACCCTGTTACCATTTTGTTCTCTCATTCATCTGTTGTCCTCTGGACAAAATGACAAGACTGAAAAACTCACCTCAATAAAAAAGAACAAGAGGCAGTACCAACTGCCAGGGACCTAATCAATACAGACATTAGTAAGATGTCAGAAGTAGAGTTCAGAATGACAATTTTAAAGATACTAGCTGGGCTTGAAAAAAGCATGGAAGATATTAGAGAAACCCCCTCTGGAGAAATAAAAGAACTAAAATCTAACCAAGTCGAAATCAAAAAGGCTATTAATGAGGTGCAATCAAATATGGGGGCACTAACTGCTAGGATAAATGAGGCAGAAGAGAGAATCAGTGATATAGAAGACCAAATGATGGAAAATAAAGAAGCTGAGAAAAAGAGAGATAAACAACTACTGGATCATGAGGGCAGAATTTTAGATAAGCGATACCATAAGACAAAACAACATTAGAATAATTGGGATCCCAGAAGAAGAAGAAAGAGAGAGAGGGGCAGAAGGTATATTGGAGCAAATTATAGCAGAGAACTTCCCTAATTTGGGGAAGGAAACAGGTGTCAAAATCCATAAATCCTCAAAATCAATAAAAATAGGTCAACACCCCGACATCTAATAGTAAAACTTACGAGTCTCATAGACAAAGAGAAAATCCTGAAAGCAGCTCGGGAGAAGAGCTCTATAACCTACAATGGTAGAAACTAATTAGATTGGCAACAGACCTATCCACAGAGACCTGGCAGGCCAGAAAGGATTGGCAGGATACATTCAGAGCACTAAATGAGAAAAATATGCAGCCAAGAATACTATATCCAGCTAGGCTGTCACTGAAAATAGAAGGAGCAAAAAAAAAGCTTCCAGGACAAACAAAAACTAAAGGAATTTGCAAACACGAAACCACCCTACAAGAAATATTGAAAGGGGTCTCTAAGCAAAGAGAGGGCCTAAAAGTAACATAGACCAGAAAGGAACACAGACATTATACAGTAACAGTTACCTTACAGGCAATACAGTGGCACTAAATTCATATCTTTCAATAGTTACCCTGAATGTAAATGGTTTAAATGCCCCATTAAAAAGACACAGGGTATCAGATTGGATAAAAGAACAAGACCCATTGATATGCTGTCTGCAAGAGACTCATTTTAGACCCAAAGACACCTCCAGATTTAAAGTGAGGGGGGTGGAAAACCATTTACTATGCTAATGGACATCAAAAGAAAGCTGGGAAATCCTTATATCAGACAAATTAGATTTTAAACCAAAGACTATAATAAGAGATGAGGAAGGACACTATATCATACTTTAAGGATCTATCCAACAAGAAGATCTAACAATTGCAAATATCTATGCCCCTAACATGGGAGCAGCCAATTATATAAGCCAACTAATAACAAAATCAAAGAAACACGTTGACAATAATACAATAATAGTAGGGGACTTTAACACTCCCCTCACTAAAATGGACAGATCATCTAAGCAAAAGATCAACAAGGAAAAAGAGGCTTTAAATGACACACTGGACCAGATGGACTTCAAAGGTATATTCAGAACATTCCATCCCAAAGCAATAGAATACATAGTCTTTTCTAGTGCCCATGGAACATTTTCCAGAATAGGTCACATCCTGGGTCACAAATCAGGTCTCAACTGGTACCAGAAGACTGGGATCCTTCCCTGCCTATTTTCAGACCACAATGCTTTGAAACTAGAACTCAATCATAACAGTAAAGTCAAAAAGAACTCAAATACATGGAGACTAAAGAATATCCTACTAAAGAACGAATGGGTCAACTGGGAAATTAAAAAAGAATTTAAAAAATTCATGGGAGCTAATGAAAATGAAAACACAACTGTTCAAAATCTTTGGGATGCAGCAAAGGCACTCCTAAGAGGAAAGTATATAGCAATACAAGCCTTCCTCAAGAAACAAGAAAGCTCTCAACTACACAACCTAACCCTACACCTAAAGGAGCTGGAGAAAGAACAGCAAATAAAGCCTAAACCCAGCAGGAGAAGAGAAATCATAAAGATCAGAGCAGAAATCAATGAAATAGAAACCAAAAGAACAGTAGAACAGATCAACAATACTAGGAGCTGGTTCTTTGAAAGAATTAATAAGATTGATAAACCCCTGGCCAGACTTATCAAAAAAAAAGAGAAAGGACCCAAATCAATAAAATTATAAATGAAAGAGGAGAGATCACAACCAACACCAAAGAAATACAAACAATTATAAGAACATATTATGAGCAACTCTATGCCAGCAAATTAGATAACCTGGAAGCAATGGAGGCATTCCTAGAGATGTATCAACTACCAAAACTGAACCAGGAAGAAATAGAAAACCTGAACAGACCCATAACCAGTAAGGAAATTGAAGCAGTAATCAAAAATCTCTCAACAAACAAGAGCCCAGGGCCAGATGGCTTGCAAGGGAATTCTACCAAACATTTAAAGAAGAATTAATACCTATTCGTCTGTAACTGTCCCAAAAAATAGAAATGGAAGGAAAACTTCCAAACTCATTTTACCCAGCATTACCTTGATCCCAAAACCAGACAAAGACCCCAGCAAGAAGGGAAATTACAGACCAATATCCCTGATGAACACGGATGCCAAAATTCTCACCAAAATACTAGCCATTAAGATCCAGTAGTACATTAAAAGGATTATTCACCATGACTAAGTGGGATTTATTCCTGGGCTGCAAGGTTGGTTCAATATTCTCAAATCAATCAGTGTGATACAATACATTAATAAAAGAAAGAACAAGAACCATATGACTCTCAATAGATGCAGAAAAAGCATTTGACAAAATACAGCATCCTTTCTTGATTAAAGCTCTTCACAGTGTAGGGATAGAGGGTACATACCTTAATATCATAAAAGCCATCTATGAAAAACCCACAGTGAATATCATTCTCAATGGGGAAAAACTGAGAGCTTTCCCTTTAAGGTCATGAACACAGCAGGGATGTCCACTATCACCACTGCTATTCAACATAGTATTAGAAGTCCTAGCCTCAGCAATCAGACAACAAAGAGAAATAAAAGGCATCCGAATCAGCAAAGAAGAAGTCAAACTCTCCCTCTTCACAGATGATTTGAGACTTTATGTGCAAAACCCAAAAGACTCCACCCCAAAGCTGCTAGAACTCATACAGGAATTCAGTAAAGTGGAAGGATATAAAATCAATGTACAGAAATCAGTTGCATTTCTATACACCAACAACAAGACAGAAGAAAGAGAAATTAAGGAGTCAATCCCATTTACAGTTGCACCCAAAACCATAACGAAAACCTAGGAATAAATCTAACCAACGAGGCAAAGAATCTGTACTCAGAAAACACATAGAATACTCATGAAAGAAATTGAGGAAGACACAAATGGAAAAATGTTCCATGCTCATGGATTGGAAGAACAAATACTGTGAAAATGTCTATGCTACCTAGAGCAATCTACAGATTTAATGCAATCCTTATCAAAATACCATCCACTTTTTCAAAGAAATGGAACAAATAATTCTAAAATTTGTATGGAACCAGAAAAGACCCCGAATAGCCAGAGGAATGTTGAAAAAGAAAAGCAAAGTTGGTGGCATCACAATTCCAGACTTGAAGCTCTATTACAAAGCTGTCATCATCCAGACAAAAACCGGCACAAAAGCAGACACATAGATCAATGGAACAGAACAGAGAGCCCAGAAATGGACCCTCAACTCTATGGTCAAGTAATTTTCGACAAAGAAGGAAAGAATGTCCAGTGGAAAAAAGACAGTCTCTTCAATAAATGGTGTTGGGAAAATTGGACAGCCACATGCAGAAGAATGAAACTGGACCTTTTCCTTACACCACACACAAAAATAGACTCAAAATGGATGAAAAACCTATATGTGAGACAGTAACCCAACAAAATCCTTGAGGAGAACATGGGCAACAACCTCTTTGACCTCAGCCGAAGCAACTTCTTCCTAGAAACATCGCCAAAGGCAAGGGAAGCAAGGGCAAAAATGAACTATTGGGACTTCATCAAGATAAAAAGCTTTTGCACAGCAAAGGAAACAGTCAACAAAACCAAAAGACAACAGACAGAATGGGAGAAGATATTTGCAAATGATGTATCAGATAAAGAACTAGTATCAAAATCTATAAAGAACTTAACAAACTCAACACCCAAAGAACAAAGAATCCAATCAAGAAATGGGCAGAAGACACGAACACACATTTTTCCAAAAAAGACATCCAAATGGCCAACAGACACATGATAAAGTGCTCAACATCACTCGGCATCAGGGAAATCCAAATCAAAACCTCAATGAGATACCACCTTACACCAGTCAGAATGGCTAAAATTAACAAGTCAGGAAACGACAGATGTTGGCGAGGATGAGGAGAAAGGGGAACCCTCCTACACTGTTGGTGGGAATGCAAGCTGGTGCAGCCACTCTGGAAGGCAGTATGGAGGTTCCTCAAAAAGTTGAAAATAGAGCTACTCTAAGACCCAGCAATTGCACTACTGGGTATTTACCCCAAAGATATCAATGTAGTGATCTAAAGGGGCACGTGCACCCCAATGTTTATAGCAGCAATGTCCACAATAGCCAAACTTATGGACAGAGCCTAGATGTCCATCAACAGATGAATGGATAAAGAAGAGGTGGTATATATATACAATGGAATATTATGCAGCCATCAAAAAAACGAAATCTTGCCATTTGCAACGACATAGATGGAACTAGAAGGTATTATACTAAGTGAAATAAGCCAATCAGAGAAAGACGCGTATCATATGATCTCACTGATATGAACAATTTGATAAACAAGACAGATGATCATAGGGGAAGAGAGGAAAAAATGAAACAATATGAAACCAGAGAAGGATACAAAGCATAAGGGACTCTTAATATCAGGAAACAAACTGAGGGTTGCTGGAGTAGTGGGGGGTTGGGAGGGATGGGGTGGTTAGGTGATGGCCACTGGGGAGGGTAGTTACTATGGTGAGTGCTGTGATTTGTGTAAGACTGATGAATCACAGACCTGTACCCCTGAAACAAATAATACATTATATGTTAATAAAAAAATAAAAAATAAAGAGAAAATATTTGAAGAAAAAAAAGAATTAGATAAGCTCATATTTCTGATGTCTCTACCTTCATAAGGTAGATACTTTTTCATAAGAGGCAAAAATAAAATGAATTTATCACCAAAATTACATGTGTATCACATTTAATTTTTGAACTTAAAAGGATTATCTACATTGACATTAAAATCATGAAGAGATTTGACTGCAGTTGTGCTGGAGAGAGACAGTGAGAGTGGGTCTTTAAGCAATTAAAGGGAATGACAGGGAAGCTGAAGATGACTACCAAGAAAGGATTAGAGTATAGCATGGCATGATGCAATGCTGTTTAAGTCAGGGGGATCTGAGGGAGGAGGTGGGATAATTGTTAAGAAGCAGCTTCATACAGACACTAAGAAGACCCACTCTCTCTCCCTGTCAGTGAAGTAGGATAATAGGCAAGATACTAAAAGGCACAGGGAATGTTTAAAGGAGAGGTGGGAGATAGGATACTGCTGAAGAAATGCTGTCAGTTTCTGAGGGCAGAAAGATAACGTTTCAGGAAAAAAATAGGGAAGGAAGGAAGGAAGGAAGGAAGGAAGAAAGGAAGGAAGGAAAAAAGAAAAGAAAGGAAGGAAGGAAAAAAGAAAAGAAAGGAAGGAAGGAAGGAAAAAAACAAAAATGAATTGCAAGACAGATTTAATCTGTTTCTAATAGAGCTATGAGTAAAATAAATTATTTGCTCAAAATCATAAACTTTGTACACTTTGAGATAGAATTTGAATACCAGTACCACAGCAAAGCTCAAGAACTTCTAAAACTTTTTGCTACTATGATTCAGAAACTATCTAATGCAGTTAGAGAGTCATTTTGGTGTGGGAATCACCTCTGACCGCATAATACTCTCTTATTTTCCACATCTATACTGTATAACATGCTAGAAACTAGGACATGTCTTTACCAATTCTGAGATAATTCTGAAAATTATTTTTTCCTTCATAGCTCATATTGAATATTTGATTATCTTTATATATCTGCAACATGTATATAATGAAAATGGACAGAGGAGCACCTGGGTGGCTCAGTCGGTTATACATCTGTGTTTGGCTCAGGTCATGATCTCAGGATCCTGGGATGGAGCCCCACATCACGCTCCCTGCTCATCGGGGAGTCTGCTTCTCCTGCTTCCTCTGCCCTCACCCCACTCATGCTTTCTCTCTCTCTTTCAAATAAATAAAATCTTTAAAAAAAAAAAAGAGAATGAGTGGAAATTGGCTGGGTTCAAATTCCAACTCCAGCACTTTATTAGATATGAGGTTAAGATTAATCAGTTAAATCAGTTATATTAAATCAATTAAACTCTCTGAGTCTGTTTGCATGGTTGTGGTATTGGGGTAATAATACCTACCTTGTAGTTACATTAAAATAGCATTAGGTGGGTTGGCAATTGAACTTCAATTCAAATTTTTAAAAATTTCAACATTATGAAGAAAAGATAATTCATTACTAATGAGAGGAAAATTTTCCTTATTCTCACAGAAGCCAGTAGAGAAGAGAAGAAGAAGAGGAATGACACTGTGAAACTGTTTCTTAGACCTTCTGTACCTAGATTTGTGTCCTACTTTGTTGGATATAGAATAGATTTTCTGTTCTTTAACAGCACAGAGTAATAAATGTTCAGATATCCTAAGGTAAGCCTGGGGATGAATAGGGGGTGGAAAGGTAGGTTACGCTGCACAATAAAAGTAGGACATTAGGTGCGGGAGAAAGTTTGAAAGTGAAGAAAAGGAATTATTGAGGGAGGTGGGACTTAAGTAGTATGGTGGAAAAGATAATGGAGTTTTATGAATGGGATTTTAGTTGTCTGAATGTCTCTAATGTAAAATTGCTCAGTTATATAATGTCTTCATTAAAGTTAGCTACAAACTTACATTTATTAGCAGTAGACTGAGCCAAATATTGAAAGTCAGAATCACCCTTCCAAAACCATAAATTATTTAATGAAAGAGCACTTCAACTCCAAATCGGCCCTACCCTACCTTACTTTCTTCTTCTCTTTTCCACCTTACTCTTCTCCTTCCTTTACTTCTGTGGCCTGAGATCTGGGTTCTCTTCATTACATGTATTGTCCCAAGTGAGTTCACAGCTTCTTTGCATTTCAGAAGCCAACTTAAAGACAGCACCTAAACAGCTTTATGATGCAAGATTAGCCCACAAAATAATTTAATTTGATGTTTCCCTACTGAAAAACAAAACAAAAAACAAAAAAACCCAAATAAACATGGATAAAATTCTGATGTTTTAATTGAAATGGCTCTGTCGACCTGGATAGAGAGGTCATGTTCCAAAGACAAGGAAAGGAAGGGAGTGCGCTTGTGAAATATCCATGAATGACAGAGGTCTCTGAACAAATTATAAACACTGCTAAAGATGGGACTAGTAGATAATTACAACGAAGGCAGTGAGAAGTTAGACATTAAAGATGGTGGCCATGGAAGCGGTGGCTAATATTTTCTGAGGATGAACCTGTTAGCAGAGGACTCCTGGGAGGTATATATACACAACCCACCTGTAGAAGGAGTGCTGGGCATATAGTAATGCAAAAACTAGGACTCGACAGATACATTTTATACAAAAGGATGAAAGGTAGTCATTGAGCTGCCAGGACTGAATGCCAGAATCATCTCTATTTACCCAGGGCCAGGTGAGCCTTAGTAACACTACAAAACAAAGCCAAAGTATTAGGGAGCCCTGATAGTGGGTAACATTAGAATCAGGAAAATACTGACAAGTTAGGTCTAATCCAGTTTAACTTGATGTTGAAAAGTAAACATATCCGATATTTCTGGAACCCAAGTGTCGAAAACACAGAAATTAGATCACACAATTTGTAATACAGAGAGTTAAGTATCTATCTTGGTATAAGATGGGGATATAATTAATAAAAGCAGGCATACCTTTATAGCTTTATGGTGAAGATCACAGGCACCAGTGTGAGAACTGTCTGAATTAGAATTCTGATTTAGAGTTAATACCTACCTCACAGGGATATTGCAAGCACTGAACGAGATCATTCATGTAAAATAACTCATCATAGTTCTAGGCACATCAGAGGTATTCAGTAAGTATCACCTTTATCAATAGCATTACTCTAAGTGATTCTGCAAATTTTGCCAATCACATACAAGTTCTCACTATATAACACAGAATTATAACTACCCAAAGTTAGGAAAGGTATGTTATTATATATATGGGTCTATTAGTTGGAGAAGTGCAAGAATGCCAGTCTGAATATCTCTGGGAGATAAACCAATCCCTCAGCTAGACCTCTTCCCTCCAACAGGGGGGGTTGCTTGGAAACAGCTGGTAATGTTGAGCTCGGCCACTGAATTGACATCACTGAACCATTTTGTTGCTCTGATTTATAAATACATTATCTGTTTGAGCAAAAAAAGAAAAGCCTCAACCTTTTGCATGAACAAAATTTAGAGCCCATAGCATTTAAACTAATTAGATTCTAACAGGAGGTCTTAGTTTTGTAATATTTCACACGATAGACAGATGCTTCCCTACCGGCGACAGTTGTCTTCCGGGGCAATTAGTCAGCCACCAATTGAAGACTTTTAACACTTCCATTTCTTTTTCAGCTTTCAGTATCAGGCATTTAAACATGTTATGACTGTTAATTAATTTACACTTTCAGAAAAAATGTCAAGGGCTTCTGAGAAGTAGTAGTAAATGTGCATAATCAGTTGCTATATGGCATTAGGAGTTTGCATCCCCTCTCATTCTTAGAAATATGAACCCACACTGTGAATTGGAATCATAGGGTTGAAATGAAGATTAAGAACAGTTAGTGCCCTAATATTATAAAGTTGGTTAAGTCGAGGGTGTATGCTATGTAAAGACTATTAATATAACTACTAATATTACCATTACTGGGGATACTGTTTTTCATGTCCCATGCACACTGTGTTTTACAAATAACTTGACTTATATTTTCATTCTGCAGTTGAAGGATTATTATCCACATTTGGTGCATGAAACTCATTAAACTCATAGAGCCCAAGTAACTTGCCTCAGGCACACATATACTAAAAGTGTAGCCATGATTTGAATCCCAAACTTCTAATTCTGATATGCTTTCTACTACCCCCACTCTGACTCACTTAATGGGTTTGAATGGATGTTTTTACTGGTGATGGTTGGAACAGTTAAAGACTCAACAGGAAACAGATGGTATACTCAAATTAGGATAATTTGAAGAAAGTTTATTTAAAAAAGGACTATATATCGAAGTGTGGGTGGTAGGGTAGCCACAATGAATGATGCACACAACCCTGGGCTGGTAATAGAAGAGCTATTACTATCCCAGGACCTAAAGAAATAAGGGTGATAAGCACTTACTGAAATACAGACCATCCTGAGAAAAGCAAAGGCCTTTCATGAAGGACACAGCAGGCCCAAGATGACCTTGCAAAAAGGAAGGTGGGGACCTAAATATACTCACCTCAGTTTCATTTTTGATTCTGATCCCCTGCCAGGGCTCCCTAATGTCCTAATCTAGTCCCAACACCAGAGGCTAGGGGCTCATTGATGTCCTTCGTAAAGATCGTTTGCAACAGTGAACAGAGTAGAGAATGAAAAAATTAAACGTGAAGGGCAAACAGTAGAGAACACACATGAAATCCCTGTTTACATTGAGCTGTTTCAAAAGTAGTTTGTTATAACTTCTCTCATCTTCAGTCTCAAAATTTATTTTTATGATAATTTTTGATTAAATAATATGGTAGTTTTTAAATAATGGACAATATAACTGTGAATATGTGCATTCACTATATACACATATATAATATATATACATTTATTTTATATGTATGTGTATATATATAACAAGACACAACAAATACATATATCATTTGTTGTGTCTTGTTTTTTCAGTCCTTTGGAACATCAGAGCAACTATCTGTTGTAACAAGAATACTGTTCTCTCTATATTTATGATTCAGTGTGGTGCCTCCTCTCTGGCAACAGCTATTCCCAGGAGTGAAACGGTGGTCTGTTGCCTACCAATGGCCAAGGAGAGCCCTTGAAGGTATGGGATATCCACACCAGAGTCAAAGTCAGAGAACTTTGTCTGTGAAGGAATCACACACGAATGGGAGGGTCAAAAGCATGCAGCTACAACTGTAGCTTTGCTTCAATACAACCCTCTTCTAAAATTAAAAAAAAAAAAAAAAAATTAGAAACCAGCCTATCAACAGGTAACAATAATGGATTGCTGTGACATCTTACTTATGTGTATCATTTGTTGTCTCTCTCAAACACTGAAGTATAAGTTTCAAGAGAGTAAGGACTTTGTGTGTCTCTTTAAAAGTGAATACTCAGTACCTGGATATAGCAAAGTCTTCCCTGGTGAGATTGCTTGGGATCAAGGAGTACACTTGTCATGATGATTAGCACTGTGTATTGTATGGAAGTGCTGAATCACTAAATTGTACACCTGAAACTAGTATTACGCTGTAGGCTAACGAACCCAGAATTTAAATAAAAAACTAAAAAAAAAAAAAAAAAAGAGTATTTTGATTCCACCCCCCCCAAGAACTAAAGAGTATTTAGATCACTCCCCCAAAAAATGAAAATAAAGAGTATCTAGGTTTGGGTTTGAGGACTAAAGGGTACACTACACTGGCAATTAATAGCACATTCAAAGGCGAGAGAAGCATGTCAAGAGAAAGAGGTAGGTGGCTGGCATTTAATGATTGGAAGCTTGGTCAGTTTTACTGAATGTGAATTGACTTTTACCAACTTAATAACAATGTTCATCATTTTCCTATTATTATCCCCAAATACTGTGTCTGTACTCATATCAGAGTGTCTATAATGTTCGTTCATACTCTTTTCTGTTGATTTGGAAAGAATAATACTGCAGAGTATTAACAATTCCATGAAGCTCCTGATGGCAGAGTGGTAGCCTGACACAAGACTCAGGCCTTTTTTGTCAATATTTGACTGCACACGCTAGGTCCTCTTGTCATTGTTCATGCATTCTGAGTGTGAAGCAAGAATCAACTTCTTGAAGGTGTAATCAATTTTTCATGCTGCCAGAGTCATGTTAACATAAATGATTCTTTTTTTTTTTTTAATTTCCTTGTTTTGGGGGGAAAGAGCCCTTTAAAATTTCATCATCTGATCATAGGTCATACTTTTTTAGCCTTAAGTTTAAAATAGTTTCAAGCAAAGAAGAAAACACAGTGTAGTTCTATTCAGATACCACCCCCACCATCACTGTCATACCACATGCTGCCCCTATTCATAGTCATTAGGTTCTAAATATGCGGCCCAGGGTCCAAAGGGCTTATTCCAGTGATTGACTAAGACTTAATGTTAAAATAATAAAGAGAATATCAAGGATGTTGTTTCTTAAAAGTGGGCCAAAAGCTTATCTCTATCAGAAATATCTGAGAGCTCTATCAGATATAAGTATTTCTGGAAATCACCCAGATTCACTAAATCTTTAGGACTGGATATTGAAATCTGAATTTTTAACAAGGGCCCCAGATGAGTCTTACATACACTAAACTTTGAAATTTAATTGCTCTTTGTATCTCCTCTGTATATTCCAAGGAAGTCCTGTACTCATTACCTCTAGAACCACCAACCTCCATTATTGTACAACAGTTCTGTTAGAACATCTTTTTGTACTAGCTGATGATGTGTTTTTCTGAAGCTGCCCACACATTAGGTGAAAACAAGATCACTTTTGACAGCTCTATAATGAGTGTAGAACTCAGTGTTCAGGAATATTTTTCTAAACCTAAAAAACTGGGAAAATCTAAAAGAAATGGTATAACTGGGAGATCTTAAAAGCAATAAAGATTTTTAAAAAAGCAATATAGATTCCCAATGACCCAAAACAAAGCTATGTTATTAAACAAGGGAGCCGCGTCAAAGTAGAAATCATCAGCTGGTTTCCCATGCCAAAAGAATCTTCTTCCCTGAGTATGACCTTTAACATTATGAAAAGCACCTAATTCTAAAGAAGTCATAAGTGGGCCCCATCATCTCCTTACTTTTCTTGTCCCACTTGCTACTTAAAAAGTTGGTTGGCCATTGAATTATAAGATGATTAAGCTGCAGTGGTTCTGATTACTATACTTCATCGTCTGGTGTCAAATACTTATACAGCTTCTTCTTCTGCAGACCCCAATATGATACTCTAGAATCTGTCAGAGTTTCTCAACCTTCTAGACCTATCAGTCTTTCCTGACTCTGTAACTTGCTGTCAATTGTTCCCTATAATTGAAAACCCCCTTTCTATATCCCTTCTTCCTCCAACATCCATACTTGCCTGTTACGTACTGAATGTCTGTGTCCCTCCAAAATTAATATGTTGAAATTCTAACCCCCAGTGCGATGCAATTAGGAGGTGGTATATTTGAGAGATGATTAGGTCAGGAGGGGGAAGTCTTCAGGATGGGATTAGTGTCCTTTAAAAGAGTCACCAGAGGGACGCCTGGGTGGCTCAGTCGTTAAACGTCTGCCTTCGGCTCAGGTCATGATCCCGGGGTCCTGGGATCGAGTCCCGCATCAGGCTCCCTGCTCCGCGGGAAGCCTGTTTCTCCCTCTCCCCCTGCTTGTGATCCTGCTCTCACTGTGTCTCTGTCAAATAAATAAATAAAATCTTTTAAAAAATAAATAAATAAATAAAAGAGTCACCAGAGAGCTCTCTCACCCCTTCCATCATGTGAAGGCACAGTGAGAGGCCATCCATGAACCAGGAAGTAGGCTCTCACCAGACAATGAATCTGCTGGCTCCTTGATCTTAAACTACTCAGCCTCCAGAATTTTAAGAAATAAATTTATCATATTTATAAGCCACCCAGTCAGTGCTTCTGTTATGGCAGTCCAAATGAACTAAGACACTGTCCTCTTCATCTGCAAAAATTGCACATTTTTCAGGGGACAGCTAAAAATTCTCTTCTTAGTGATATCTTTCCTAGTCATGTAATGGTTTTACATTTTAGCAAAATTTGTATTTGTGTGATGGACTGGGCTCTCACCAACTTCAGTGTTCTAGATAATGTTCTCCTAGATAATAAACTGTATAAACAATAAATTGCTAGTCCCTTTTCTGAATATATTCATTGTAGAAGAGGTTGTATGATATAATGGTTAAGACAGAAGGATTTGGTGTCTGACATCCAGACTTCATCACTGATGGTACATGGGATTGAACAAATTCCCTAATCTCTTTGTGCTTTGATGTCCTCTTCTAAAGAGCAAGATAATAAGAGAATCCACCTTAAATACAGGGTGACATATATAATAGGTTCATGCATGATAACTATATAAATATAGTACTACTTAAGTGTACTTACATTTAAACATAAGTAAAAAATACTGTGAGGTTTAATCTCTTTGCCATCTGAGAAGTTCTTAGAACATTATAAGCACTTAATTCTAATCATTTGAAATATAAATAATGTTAATCTCATTTCAACGTTTTTGTATTACTCCTTTTTCCAGATAAGAAACTGAGATTCGGGGCACCTGGGTGGCTCAGTCGTTGAGCATCTGCCTTTGGCTCAGGTCATGATCCCAGGGTCCTGGGATCGAGCCCCACATCAGGCTCCCTGCTCAGCAGGAAGCCTGCTTCTCCTTTTCCCACTCCCCCTGCTTGTGTTCCCTCTCTTGCTGTGTCTCTCTCTGTCAAATAAATAAAATCTTAAAAAAAAAGGAAGAAGAAACTGAGATTCAAGGATAAAAGCCATCTTGACCACCACCTTATAAATAACAAAAGGTGAGTGCTATAATATATACTTTAACACATGTGTAAAGTTCTTTTCCTGCCCACATTCCCCATCATGGATCCAGCAGTGAGTTTTTTTTCCGTCTGAGGATGTTAGATATACTTCTATATACTTACCATCTCTGCCCAACCCTACAGAATGTCTCTGGCAACCTCCTCAAATTTCATCATGTACATTGTAAAATAGGTTAGGAAGAAGTAGAACATTCTGTCATCTGGTACCTAATTTAGGATATTAGTACATTAACAACACTAAATATTGTCTTTTCCCTTGTTACTCTTTTAAATTTTATTGCACTGAATCATCAGAAGTATTACACTGTTAAAAAATATCCTATAAATTGAATATGCTTTTCTTAAACTTATGACAGACTATGTTTTGATTAAATCATAATTTGCCAAAAATATAAGTAAGAAATGTATATATTTTTAGGTAATTAACAGTTGGAATTAGAGATGAATAGCACTTCCTCCCCCTTACCAGTTGGTTGGTGATTATAACTGGTATTTTTGTCCAGACCAATTTTTATCATCAGTCTTTCTTACAGAAACTAACAGCCACTTCATCTTTTCAGCTGCTGTAATTCATCCAATTTCATATAAGGACTATAAGAGATGGAGTTGAAATCAGAGAAGAAAAACACCACTTCCCAGAGTTTGGGGCCCCACTGGTATCAATCAACTGGGTTATTTTCAGATATTTTCACAATAATTGCTGTAGAGGGTTAAATAAAATACTTTGCATTCTCTTGCTATAGAAATTCTCTAAGATGTGTTGTTTTTGGTTGTACTCACATTTCTAGCATACCCATTGTTTTTTCTCTTCAATTGTGATGCTGACAAGATTACTCCCTAATTCTGTATCCTCCAAAGCAAGGATCCTATGATTGGTCTGGGGAGTTGCAATACAGCCTGCGATTCTCTTTTCCCCAAAGCAGAGAAGTCAGACAGACCTTTCAATTAGTATTGGAATTATTATGATAAACATATTGACCTTCATTCAAGTGAATATGAATGGTTAAACTCACATTTCTCAATTGCATACATATCAGACAAACCAGAGCTAGGAATCAACCCTAGGTGGGCTTACTTGACTCAAAAACATATGTTCTTTTTATACTTTCTATCTATGTTGAGTTAAATGCTGAGGATGAAAAACAGAAAACCGAAGAACTTAGAGTGAAATTAGAAGGAACACTGTGAGGATCTGAGCTCAGGGAACAGCAACAGGAACAGGAAACCCGACATAAGTGGGACCAGAACCTACAAATTGTTCACATTTATTCAACACCTATTGTGGACTACAGACTGTTTTAGACACTATCTGCTGTGAACCCATAAAATATGAATTGACCTCACATTCAGGTCTTAAGTTATCAGAAGCATGATGATTTGCAGTTGGGAAAGAGCAAGTAGAAACAGAAAGAAAAGAATAACTTTTGTTTAGACTTTCCTCAGTTAACTAAGACAGGTGTCCAATTATAACAGCTGAGGTCAAGGTAAAATTCTCAGGGTCTTCAAATAAGTTATATCACAACAATGAAAAACACATAAAATTAATGTTAACTAAAAAATCAAAGGATTAAAAAAACACACATATAATAAAATATAAGATGTTTAGTATAAATTTTAAATTGACCCACAAATCAACCTAATTGATGCTAGTATCTTATTTTACTTTAAAATAATAAGTAAATAAAATGTATTTTATTTTATGTTAAATGAAGGAGTAATGGGATCATGTGTTATACTTTTTCTATTCTTCTAAAGTTTTTCAGCATAATTATATTATTACTTTTAACATGGAAGAGTAACTAGTTTAAAAAAAAAAACAAAACCTTAAAATCCCTACACAGTTAAGTGATTCCTCCGGTTTAGGAATATATTTCTTTCTTTTTTTTTTTTTTAAGATTTAGTTATTTATTGGAGAGAGAGAGAGAGCATGCACAAGTGGAGGGAGGGGCACAGGGAAGATATCTTCAAGCAGGCTCCCCACTGAGCATGGAGCCCGAAAAGGGGTTCCATCTCAGGACCCATGAGATCATGATCTGAGCCAAAACCAAGAGCTGGACACTCAACCAACTGAGCCACCCAGGCACCCCTAGGAAAATATTTCTATTTATTAGTATGGCTTGTGATTATTGTAACTAAATTTATCCCTTAAATATTAGGTCTATAGGTGCTCTTGGTTCAAAAAAAACTCTTCCTGAAGAATGGCCCCAGCTTAGTTCAAATCAAACTCCCTGAGGAAAGGGTCCACCATGCATTATAGCTGGCCAATTACAAACTCCCTGGGTTTTCTGCCGTAAGGTGCCCCACAAGGTGACTCAGTCTCTCCACAAGGCCCCACTCATGGAGAAGACCTGCCCAAACCAGCACTGAAGAAGGCAATCAGGTCTGTAGTGTGATTATGCCCACAATATTCCAGATAGTCACAGAGACCTTCTCCTTCTCTTACTGCAAGAGGTAGCAATGCAGAATGCTGTCACATTCAATTGTTTTTAATAAGCTCTGTGTGTTTTCATCTTAACACTTTGGAAAAGTGTGTGAATGTGTGAAAACAAATTAAAAATTAAAGCCAGAATTTTGGGAAAATCCGACCTGCCTAAATATATGTAAACACTAAAAAAGACTACCTATGTTCTTCATATTCAGACAACAGCATTGTATAGTTGACAAATCATGGGCTTTAGAGTTAGAGGAAGCTAGATTTGAAAGCCAACTACATCAGTGAGCAACTGGATATTGTAAATTTAGAGTGCTTCAGAAACAAGGCTCTGGGATAAGTATTAAAGTACAAGTAGTTAATGTGGGAAGAGATCACAGGAGGGCGCCTGGGTGGCTCAGTTGGTTAAGCGACTGCCTTCAGCTCAGGTCATGATCCTGGAGTCCCGGGATCGAGTCCCGCATCGGGCTCCCTGCTCGGCGGGGAGTCTGCTTCTCCCTCTGACCCTCCTCCCTCTCATGTGCTCTCTCTCTCTCTCTCATTCTCTCTGGCTCAAATAAATAAATAAAATCTTAAAAAAAAAAGAGAGATCACAGGAAACATCAGTAGGGAAGGGGGAAATAACAAAGAGGAAAGGTAATTGATTAAAGGTGCATATAGGTACAGGTTACTGTTACAGGCAACTGGGGCTTAATCCCATTGGAAAACCTTGGGAAATAGTAATGTGCCTCAAAAGAGCAAGAAAGCCGAGGGGAGGGGGGGCGCTGTATATCTACTCCCATCAGTCATTGATGAAGAATTGTTGAGAGGCTGTGGTAAGCAGTGCCTATGAATGCTACCTGCATAAATTTTATGCTTTGCAGATGTTTTCTCTCATTATTTAGAGTACAAGGTATTGACTCTATACATTGTTCAAATGATGGAATTAGGGTTGGAATCCTTTTTTAATGTCTTTTTAAAAATTGTGCATCTTGGCCTGTTAACTTCCTGAAAAGTCCTGAATAATTAACATAAAAGAAGGTGTTTTGAGATTTTCCTAAGTAGTACATAAATAACAAGTCTGTGTTTGTGTTAATATAAATAGGATTGCTTGTTTAAAATTATCTAGGGAAGTAAAACTATTATACAATCACAATTCTCTGAATCATTCCTAATATTATCTAGTCATTATAAGATACTGGAGAAAATGATTCCTTGCTTGGATTTACATTTCTCATCCAAAACAAATAAAAAATAAAAATGAAACTGCTGATCTATTATTAGTGTCAACAAATATAAAGCTCCCTTCCTCTGGATTCACTGGCTGACCTCTCACATAAAAAACTCAGCATCTTCAACACAGTACTCCCAAAAGTCAGGAGTAAGATGAAAGCTTTGAATTTAAAGATAATAATTTACATTCAATATTTAAGTTATACCCAAGATCACTGTGTGATCTAACAGTCTAGAAACCTGGAATTTTCAGTCCCATTTTAAGCCACAGAATATCAAAATTGACCAATTCTTTATTCAAATTTAATTATTTGTGGATTTCAAATGTATAAGGTCACAAAAGTTAGACTCATCTAGTTCAAGTAAGAATGCGATTCCATAAACATCCATAAGTCTGTGTTTAAGTATCTCAGGCATCCTATTGACCTATTGATCCCTGAGGAACATTTGAGGAACTTTGGAGCTATAGAAATTTGCTAAACTAGCTCTGAGTGCAGGTGGCTGGACCGGCCCACAGCTATGTGAAGGTGAGGCCAGGAGTAGAAATGGACATTGTGACTACTGAATGGCATTCTTCTTAGTACTTGGGGTCTAAGTGCACATAATTGGCCCACACATACCTCTTTGGTGAAGGAGGTCTTATAAATCTCAGTTGGTTTTCACAATTCAAATCACTTTTGGTTCGAATTGCTCCAGCAGGATTTAGAGGCAGGAAATAGCACATTCCCTGAAATTACTGTGAAAATGGATTATTCCAAAAGGACATGTGCTTTCTTAGATATGTAATATCATAGTATACAACTTCCAAATGAAGTATACTGCACAGACAGCAAAGAACAATAAAAAAGGGGGATGACATTTTATATGGGAAACAGAGAAACTGAGGCCAAATAAATAAATCAATAATGTGACCTATGGTGAAAGGAGAAGAGGTAATTATTGTATTATGGTAGCTATTATCAAAGTCAAAGTTGTAATGAGGAAAAATCCCAGTATTTTGGATAACTATGCCATTAATTCTGATTTCAACAACTTTTATGGAGTTTGGTAATTATACTCCTTGATCCTAAAAAAAGTAGTATACGATTTTCTTGTGTATCATAAAATTATTGGAAAGGGACTGATTTATACAGAAGAAATGACATCATATAGACAGTATAAAACTGTTGACATTATTTTTCCTTCTCCTGAATGGCAGCTTTGTCTATATTTCAGTAAAAGCATTGTTAAATTACAGTGTTTTGGTAAGAAGAGGCCAAACACTTATGTATTAGCTAAAGGTCATCAAGATTCAACACTCTTTTTTGTTGTTGTTGTTGTTGGTAGCCTGATCCTTTTTGCTTCCCCATGAGTTTTATCAATTTAGTTTTCTGCAATTATATTGAAAACATAAAACTTTGATTTTCTGTATTTTAAAATCTAAACATCTCCATCTATTACTAATATTCAATATACTTTAGAACTACCAAGTGTTTTGAAATCTGCTTAGTTTTAATTTAACTCATTTGACATGGTTTGAAATCATTTTTTATAGTCTTGCCTGCAGTAGAGAAATGTTGATATTCTGATTATTATGTATCTTTCAATTTCCTCATTAAGTCAGTTATCCAAATCTTATTCATTTAATCAATTACTTAAATATTTGTTTTCCTAATAAATATTTATTGATCCTTGATTATGTCAGGTGCTAAAATATAGTAATGACTAAGATGAACCAAGTAGCTGCATTTATGGGCCTTATGGTTAATCGAATCAATTTTTTTCTTTTTGGTTTGTTTTACTAGAAATGCTATTCTTTTCATTTTACAGGGAAACTATTTTGTGTCAACTGCCTTGCTAAATCTAATTATCCTGGCAGTCTTGCAAAGTTGTATTATTTTACCTATTTTACTGGTATGGAAACTATATCCTAATATAGTTAAATAATGTGTATATAATAAAACTGCCAAATTAATGACTAAGCTATATATGGAATTGAAGTCTTTTGGGCTGGCTGAAAAATACTGTACCTATCATATCACACTAATCTTAGAGGTTTCCAAGGGAGGGAAGTGATGGCTAGATATCTCACAGACTGAGATAGGTAATTGCAGCTTAGCTTGGGAATACCTACAGATCACTATTGCAGTTCAAAGTTATGGCATGGCATTAATGAGAACATTTCTCCACTTTTCATTTCACATATTACAGCTTTAAAAAATAAAACTGACTCTTCTGTGGACAGCTCTGGGATTGTATATCCCTCCCCCATCCACATGTGAGGCAGCGTAACTTCACCACCCCAACACCACATTTGATTTAATTCATCTAGAGCTGGGCCCCTGCAAAAAGAACTTTTTAATTAAAAAGAATAAAAATATATATGTAAATATGTATTCTATCATAAGAGCAGAGAAAGTGTTGGGTCAGTTGTTGGGTCAATTGCATTCCCATGCCTGAAACCATATGATATAAAATTAGAATTTGTCAGTGGTCGTATTTCCCAGTATGTGAAAGCATAGAGAAAAACTAAACAAAACAAACAAAATACCCTAACATGTACAGAAAAAATCAGTAGAGACAAAAATCTGTATCACTAGAGAAATGTCAAAGAGAGAAACAAAGACAGAGACATTGATCAAGTGTCATTTGAGACCATTACTCCCGCTGTTCTAGATGTCCAACATTTTGGTTTGACCTTGTCTTGGATTTTATGAACCTCTATTTAATTGTGTTTTTAATACATTTCATCTAGCTTGGTTTTACTTTCACCTGTATCTGGGTAATTAGATAATCCTTGCTCATAACAAAGCTGTGTAATAATGTACCCAAATGTTTTTCTCGATCTGTCACTTCTCTAGATATCTCCTCCCTAATCTGCAACATCCTTAGGTGTGACTACTTCATAGTGATATGAGAATCAAACTGGACATTGCATGTAAAAGCACTTCATTACCATACATCACATGCTTATATACATGAAAAGAATGATAAGAAATTAAGGAGTGTGTGAACACCTTGAATGGCTCTCCATGACATCAGTTTTAAGGCCTTTGAGAGCATGTGTTTGCTTGCCTCTCCAAGTCAATTCCGCACCCAACTTACACTTCAGTCATGCTGAATTACTCACAATTCTCTAAACACATTCTCTTGCCTTTGCATACACTGTCCCCTCTTCTTAGAATATCATTTTCCCTCAATCCTATGCACACTTATTTAACCTTTTCTTATACTTCAAGTTGGTGCTTCCTTTGTAAAGACTTTTTTCTGTGATTTTCTTCTTTATGAGAAGAATGGACATTATCCTGCCCACTCTATTCTTGGGACATGACTCTTATCTGGAACTCATGGACTTTCCAATTAATGCTTTATTTCCATTTTCATCACCATTGTTAGAATCTTCGGAGGCAAAGGGTATGTCTTATTCATCTTTCATAAACCTTCCAACATCCTTAATTCCTCATCTTTAGTTGCCTACAGAAAATAAGCATTAGGGTGCCTGGGTGGCTCAATGGGTTAAGGATCCAAATCTTGATTTTGGCTCAGGTCATGATCTCAAGGTTGTGAGATGGAGCCTCATGTCAGGCAGTGCATTAGGTGCAGAGTCTGCATAAGTTTCTTTCTCTCCCTCTCCCCGTGTCTCCCCATCTCTCTCTCTCTCAAAAAAAAAAAAAAAAAAGCATTACATACAGATTCTAAAATGATAGATAATTTTTTTCTTGAGTCTCCCTTTCCTTTTGTCCCTCAGAGCACATGATATAAAATGGTGATACCACTGTATTTGAATTAATTTCCTGTAATGCTAGTGCATTAACATCTCTTGAGAATCAACACCTTTGTTTAACTTTGAAAGAACTGTGTCCCTGCTCAGGAATGAACGACAAAGAGTCATCAAGGAACAAACCTCCTATTTATTTTTAAGAGAACATTGTTTTCATTTAACTTGATTATATTTTAGCAATTCCAATTCAGTTTGATTTATAGCTCTGAAAGATCAAGAGAGATTTGATCTACATTTCCCTCAGTAAGTTATTATTACTTATCAGAGAGGTTAAAGAAGTTTGTCATCATCTGAAATAAATGTGACCATGCCCTAGTACTGTTTACTTTTTAATTGAACTTTCATATATCCAAAATCTATGCCAGATACTTTGGGAAACTCTATGCTAGATAATATGAGATACTGGCATAACTACTTATACAAATTATTTCACCTCATCTTCACAATAACACCATAAGAATTTTCATAGCATTCCACCTAACGATCAAGAATCATAGACTTTACATGACAAGCTTGAAATTACATAGCTTTGTTCTTCTGGAAAGGATAGATATGGGGTAGTATTATTGGTACTCATTCCTAATAACCTAAGGGAAGGACAATCCTTTCCCTGTTTATCATTCTTCTAGAGTCTTAAATTCCTTGTTTACCTCTTCCCATTGTTGCTTTCTACCTGTCTCATGGGTGATAGGTCAGGCATCACACCCTTGACAAGGTGTAGCACTCTTCTACTCAGCTCCCTATTGAGAGCATGACCTGAGCCAAACTAAGAGTCGAGAGACAGAGGCTTAACCGACTGAGCCACCAGGTGCCCCTTGACTGTTTTAATCTTTAATGACATATGATGAGAAAATTGTTACTAGCACTCTCACCCTCCTCTCCTCCTGCCTGAAACACATAGTAACACATTTCTTTCTGTTATGGTACTGATATCTACCTTACATTGTCTCTTGGGGCAAGTAATTAATATTTCACTATGTCTGGTATTTTACTCTTCACCTTGAAGAATAAGCCACATCTTTAAGTCAAACCAGGCATATCATTGCAGCTGTAAGTCAGCAAAGAGAAGACAAACCATCACCATGGAAAACTAGAGGGGCGTAGGAAAAAACTACATCATTGCAGCTGTGGGAGGAATCTCTTTTAGCCTCTGATTTTTCATGAAAACAAATGCCATTGGTGACAGATAATGACTGCTATCATAAACCTGTCTCAACAGGAGTAAAAAGAGTATGTGCTTCTCCTTTCATCCTCACATGTCAATAGGACACATATGGAACCCCATGGATTTCATGGTAGCTTGGATCAGAGAGAAGCAGTGTGAAACCTCACAGAATTTCACAGATGTTACCAGGCTGGACATATAAGCCTTGGTAAAGTGAAAAATAGTCCCTTGGCATAGTTCACTCTTAGAAGGTCCAGTGCTATCTTCGGTTTGAAAAACAAACAATAAAAAAAAAAAAAAAAACCCCACAAAAACACATGGTAGTCATTTACAGGAAGATGATTAAAGAGGTAAAAAGTTCCAACTGAGACTAAACCACATTTTCACATGTTTCAAGGAAGGGAAGGAGTTAAGCCACTAGTAAAGATCACTTCATAGATGGAGAAATTTACCAGGGATGTATTATTTTTCTTCTACTTAACAAATGAAAAAAAAGATAAAATAGGGCTTTGCAAAATGTGTAACTTCTAAGCTCCTATACAACCATTGATAAGAAACTGTGATTCCTGCCCTGTGCTCTTTTTTTTTTTTTTTAAAGATTTTATTTATTTATTTATTTGAGAGAGAGAGAGAGAAAGAGAGAAACAGCATGAGAGGGGATAGGGTCAGAGGGAGAAGCAGGCTCCCCGCCGAGCTGGAAGCCCGATGCGGGACTCAATCCCAGGACTCCAGGATCATGACCTGAGCTGAAGGCAGTCGCTTAACCAACTGAGCCACCCAGGCGCCCCGTCCCTGTGCTCTTTCTAATATGTTGTGCTAATGGTCAGGTCTGAATGAAATTTAAATGTCACATCTCCTCCATGACTCATAAAATGCCCAGTGCCATGATAGGCTGATTTATTGTGTGTGGCCAGAGAAGAATCTATAGCATAATAGACTATAAAAAAGGAAACAATTAAAAATGAACATATGTTCTCATTTTACAAATGAGGAAATGGAAACAGAGAGGGGAAATGACTGCCAATTGGTCATTAATAGAATTTATTGAACCCAGTTCTGATTATATCACTCTTTTCTTTAATATTATTCAAGGCTTACCACTGAAGTTCAAATGAAATCCAAACTCCTCTGCATGAATTATGAGACCCTCTGAGATTCATTTCTGCCTCTTTTTCTGTGCAACACTATTAAAGTCCTCTTTTAGATAGCCTGCCATATCAAGTACTAATTCCCTGGGACTAAGGTTTTTAAACATCCTGTACATTCTGATTGAAATTATTTTCCTCTGCCTCTCCATACACACACAGACCTTGGCCAACACCTATTTATACTTCAGAGTTCACCTTAAATGCCATTCTTAGGCTGAACAAGATTTCCTGCCTAGGTTATTTTCTAATACCACCTGCACTAATTTTTCGTACTTGTCAAAATCAAAATTAGATCATTACATTAAAATTTCTGTTTAAAGTCTATATTCCTTTCTAGACTATAAACTCCATGAGGAAATGTATTATAACAACATATTTTAATGATTTAATGTTAAATCGAGACTATCAGCGGTGAAAAAGATTTGAAAGGCATTTCGATTTCTCATGGAATGCTTGAATTCTGCCTGCATGTCTGTCCCCACATGGCTACTTTTTTTTAACTCAGTGTCATCTTTTACATCAAAGAATTTTCCACAGGTGCTTACTGCTACTTTTCCACCTATGTTTGATTAATGTTGAAAAGTTTAAGATTTTTTTTTTAAGATTTTATTTATTTATTTGAGAGAGAGAATGAGAGAGAGCACATGAGAGGGGGGAGGGTCAGAGGGAGAAGCAGACTCTCTGCCGAGCAGAGAGCCTGATGCGGGACTCGATCCTGGGACTCCAGGATCATGACCTGAGCCGAAGGCAGTCGCTTAACCAACTGAGCCACCCAGGCGCCCTAATGTTGAAAAGTTTAAACCACTATATAAGATTTGTGAGCCTATATATGCTACAGAGGACATTTCTTTTTAAAATATTAAAATAACTATTGACATAAAAGTATCTAGTAGTAAATAAAATCTACTTATTATGTCATTAAAATAACAAAGAACCTTAAAAATATCACACTAGATTTATAATGATGTATGAAATACAATGAAAATAAGTACAGGCAACTGTGGAAATGGGCAGTGTAAAAGCTAAACTTCATAAATGAGGAAGGCCCATCATCCTAAATAAGTTGTAAATTTAGAACATGATCTCAAGTGAGCCTGGTAGCCAATCAGACTAAACCTTCTTCTATGTCTTTATCTCCCTTCCTCAGGTTTGGTGAGAATGCTAAAAACCTCCAAGTAAAACCTAGCTTTTCCTTTTAATAAGTATATCCATTTTGGGACACCTGGGTGGTGCAATCAGTCAAGTGTCTGCCTTCGGTTCAGGCCACGATCCCGAGTCCTGAGATCGAGTCCCACATTGGGTTCCTTGCTCGGCGGGGACCCTGCTTCTCCCTCTGCCTGTCACTCCCACTTTCACTCACTCTATCTCTCTGAGAAATAAATAAATAAAATCTTTAAAAAAGTAATGCCCATTTTATTCTTATTTTAGGGGATCCCTGTCCTCTGTTGACTACCAAATTGGAGTCTCAATATATTCTCCATCCAACCTTTTATTCACAAGACTTCAGCTTTATGTCTAGCAGATCAGTGTCATGGAATATTATTTTTTGACCTTCACTTTCAGAGAACAATGTCAGTTGCTATTAAACATCTATTTGAAATGATTTTGTCTGCTTAAGAATTTTACTTTGCTTGACTATGGCATCTCAGGATTCAGGCCAGAAGCATTTTTAATGAAAAAAAATTTGAAAATGAGTATTTTCAAATTCCAACAGTTTTTTTTTTTTTTAATTCAATTATATATGGCTTTGATAATTTTAGTCTCTATTTACAAAGAGTCTTCCCCTAAAGCAAACAATACCTCCTGGACTTTGAAACTTCCACATGAAATTCACAAGTTCTCATCTTTCATTACTCTGCACAAAAACGATGATCTCCATTTAAAGTGGTATTCAGCATCACTTCATAGGTCTCTACCTGCAGTGCATTCACTTAAACATTGTACTCTGGACACCTAACAATTCTATAATGCTGAACACCTCTTCTGGAAAAATAGAAGCACCTGAACCCTGAATGTTACATGATAAGGTAAGGTTATAATGAAAAAGATTAAGATGATAAAAGAATGATCAGTAAAATTAAGTACCAACTGGATGATGTTTAAGATTCTTATTGTTAACCAAATTACATTTGTGTGTATATGTGTGTGTTTGAGTGTGTGTGTATGTGTGTGTGTCCAGTTGTGTTTTTATGTGATTGTGTTTCTTTTAATGATACCCAAACCATCCATATTGTCCTTTATGAAAAGGAGAAACAAATGCTTTTAGCACATATAATGTTTATTTATCCCATTTCATCTTCTTAATAATCCTGTGAAGTATTTTGACCAGTATGTGATGAAGAAACTGTGATTCAGAGAGATTAATAAATAGCTCAAGGTCACATGTCAAATGGGTGATTAAATTCAAATTCAAAAGCAAGATTATAGAAATAGAGAATCTGTGTTGTTTCCAACTATCTCTGTGATTTTTAAGCAGCAAAGAGTCATATGCATAGACATTTATATCCTCTTTCCTTGACGCTTAATCCAATCAATTCAACAAAAATCCCAGATCTCTATGTAGAAGTTTCCAAAGGATAATGCATTGATTTTCTAAATTTGGAGACTTGTTCTCAAACCATATGCAGAAAAATCCAAATGAAGAGGTATATCTTACTGTTGTGAGGTGAATGTTTCCAAGAGATATTTCCCAGAAATAAAGTGAGAAAAATACACCTATTGAATCAGCAAGCCATAATATTATTAAGTAGTTTTATACACTGTGCTCTGCAATGTATCACATTGCAAAGCTCAAAATATCCCAAACTCAAGCTGAACTTTAGCAAGTTAAAAGGTATGGAAACCTTGATGCTGTTGCTAATAAAAACAATTTCAGGGACAATGTACAAAGGAAAAAAAAAAAGAAAGAAAGAAAAAAGAAAGGAGGGAAGAGAAAGAAAAGGCAAGAGAAAGAAAAAGATGAGAAAAAAAGAAAAAGTCTTGACTTTACTACTTGACACTCAGGAAACAGAAGAGAAAATATAGCTAGATTTCCTTCTACCATTACCATTTCTAGCTGCTGTAGATGGTTGGAATGGGGGGATCAGTGGAATCAATGGGGGGAACAGTGACAAATAGCTGTCAGAAGGAATGATAACTGGTAATGACTTGAAGTCACATTTAGTAGATGTGAGAATTAAAGTGTTATGCTGAACACTGGACAACTTTTAGTCTATCTGAAATACCTAGTAGGGACCTATTAAGAGAAAAGTTCTTGAAATACAGTGCATCCTTGAATATCTTTTATCTTGATTTCCTATTTAAAGTTAAGCAAATGCCTTCTTCTTTGACGATTCGGATGCCTTTTATTTCTTTTTGTTGTCTGATTGCTGTGGCTAGGACTTCTAGTACTATGTTGAATAGCAGTGGTGATAGTGGACACCCCTGCCGTGTTCCTGACCTTAGGGGGAAAGCTCTCAGTATTTCTTCATTGAGATTGATATTTGCTGTGGGTTATTCATAGATGGCTTTTATGATATTGAGGTATGTACCCTCTATCCCTACACTCTGAAGAGTTTTAATCTGGGTATTATGCTAAGGGAAATAAGTCAATCAGAGAAAGACATATATCATCTGATCTCACTGATATGAGGAATTCTTGATCTCAGGAAACAAACTGAGAGTTGCTGGAGTAGTGGGGGGTTGGAGGGATGGAATGGCTGGGTGATAGACATTGGGGAGGGTATGTGCTATGGTAAGCGCGGTGAATTGTGTTAAGACTGATGAATCACAGACCTGTACCTCTGAAACAAATAATACATTGTATGTTAAAAAAAAAAAGAAAAAGAAAAAGAAGAAGAAGATAGTAGGAAGGGAAAAATGAAGGGGGGGAAATTGGAGGGGGAGACGAACCATGAGAGACTATGGACTCTGAGAAATAAACTGAGGGTTCTAGAGGGGAGGGGGGTGGGGGGATGGGTTAGCCTGATGGGGGATGGGTATTAAAGAGGGCACGTATTGAAGGAGCACTGGGTGTTATATGCAAACAATGAATCATGGAACACTACATCAAAAACTAATGATGTAATGTATGGTGATTAACATAACACTAAAAAAAAAAAAAAGAATGCTATGGAACTCTCTGGTTCTCGGACTGTGACTTTAGTTGAGCTTCTCATTTCATTTATGTAAGGACTCAGGTGTACTCAATAGAATCTATTGCACATCATAGTCAATGCTGTTTGTTGTCATTGCTACCGTGATTTCAATCTTCTAACTGGATGCTGACATCTTTAAGTCAATGTTTTAGTAAACATTTCTGTAATTCATGTTCTGTGTAAGTCAGAATCTGGTCAGTAGACTGAGATCACACCAGTAATTTGAACTGGAAAATTTTAATATTAAATAATTAACTAAAATTAAATGTAAAATTTAATATGTGGGTTGCAGAATTACAAAAACAGTTGAATTTGAAAAAAAAATAAACAAATGGGCATTGGGGGAATTGAAAATTACTATGCAACTTTTATTTGTCCTATGAAAACCTCAGAACATCCTCACTGAAGCATACAGACAATTTCCCAGAAGGGATACAGTGATCCTTCTTCTTAACTTATTCTGTCTTTGAACTCAGTTATTTCCATACAACACCTTAATACTTATTATTTTATTCATCTGCATATTTATTGAGTGCTTACTACAAAGCAGATTCTGTTTTCATTCTAGAATGATACTTGTAAATGAATTAAAAAATTACCCCTGCTTAATTAATATTCTAGTGAGAGAGACAAATAATTAAATAAATAAGGAACATTATTTCAGATGTTCAAAAATGCTATGTAGCTTCCAGCTATAAAATAAATAAGTCATGGGGATGTAATGTACAGCATGGTGATTATAGTTAACACCACTGTATTGTATATTTGAAAGTAGCTAGGAAAGTAGATCTTAAAAGTTCTCACCATAAGAAAAATAATTAGTAACTATGTACCATAATGGATGTTAAGTAGACTTGTTATGGTGGTCATTTTTCAATATATGCAAATACCAAATCATTTTGTTATATACCCAAAACTAATATAATGTTACATGCCAATTATATCTCAAGTTTTAAAAAGTGCTATGAAGAAGGTAGCAGAGTGCATCAATAGCAGGCAATTGGGAGACAGATATCATTTAAATAAAGTAGTCTGAGAAGATTTCAGTGAGAAGATGACATTTGTTTGGGGGCCTGGATAACAAGAAGGAGCCATCAGATGAAATGGGCCCACCCTGTTTCAGGCAGAGAGAAATAAACCCTCAAAAGTACTGAGTTGAAAAAGAGCATGGTCCATGTTCTTAGATCAGAAGGGAAGCTGTTACAACTGGAATTTACTGAGCATGAAGGGTTAGGTTTAAGAGTAAGTCAGGGGTTAGACTCAGGAGGGATTTGATATTCTTATTTATTTTTATCAAACCCACTCTGAGTTCTCTGGATTCTTATCACCTATCTTTTATTCTGTAGATCTCAAAAGCAATGCATTTTATGTTGAACTGAGCCATCAACATTCACTTGGAATAAGTCCTAGCACTAAACTGCCTAGTATTGTCAGGGGCATATCTATATGCATCTCTTCTCACATGAGCATCTGTCAAGTGAAAATGTGCCAGGCACCATGCAGTTTCAAAAGCAGTATGAGGAAACTGAAATAGACTGAGATGGAAGTCAGAGATGTGTGTTCTAACACTTTTCTTCCCCTTAACTATCTCTGCTATTTTGGTCAAGATATCTACCTTCCCTTCATCCAAGTTTTGTCATCTGTAAAATGGGGATAACACTGGTGGATCTGGCTGAATAGACCACTGCTCCAATATATGAGGGACCTTGAGTGATAATGTCTTGAGAAGGCAGAATTGAATAAGGGAGTTTCCAGGAAAGGAAAGAGCCAGCAAGGAAATAATATATGGCACTGGATTGGGAAGCAGCATTAGGCACAGAATCTGTAGTCATGTTACAAGAATAATGAGAGGGAACACTACTATGCCCTTGATAGGTTAAAGTCTAAAAATGACTGGTGACTGGCTGTGGTTTTGTTTGCTTTGTTGTTTTGTTGTGTTTTGTTTGTTTATTAATGTGAAGAGGGCATCTTAGAATAGAATTTGGCACATAATAAGAATTCAACAATAAACATTAGATAAATGAACAAATACAAATGGATGGACTGAGAGATGTGTACACTCATAAAGATAGTTAGCAAAGCCTTAGTTCTTGATGTAATCCATATTCTCAAACCTTTGTGTGCTCAAGTTTGAAGTATTAACTGTGTGAACTACATTCATCCTACAATCTAGAAACTAGAAGACTTTTCCACAATATTTTTTTTTTGTAGGGTCTCTGGTGAAAACTAAATAACTATGTAGGTAACTAGTATATTTAGTGACTGAGCACATCTCAGAAAATGGAAGTTCTCTTAGGTTGGAGATTTTCATGGTGGGGTCCTAGATCACCCGTTTCAGACACCTTGGGAGTATCTTCAAACCAAGTTCCAGGGCTCCACATTTAGTAGGCTAAGAATCTCTTGGTTTGAAGGCTAAAATTATATATTTTTAAAAAGTCACTTAGGGGGCATCTGGATGGTACAGTCAGTTGAGTGCCTGACTCTTGGTCTCAGCCCAGGTCATGATCTCAGGCTCATGAGACAGAACCCTGCATGGGGCTCCGTGCTCAGCAGCGAGTCTGCTTCAGATTCTCTCTCCCTCTGCCCTTCCCACTCGTGCTCTCTCAATCTCTAAAATAATTAATAAATATTTTTTTAAAAAGTCACTTAGTTGATGCATATGTTTCCAAAAGTTTGATTTGTTTGTTTTTGTGGCTTAAAAGCATTATCTTTTCAAATTTATATTTGTGGGAAATATAAAGTAAGGTAAACTATTGACTCCATTGGGAAGCAGAATTAGAAATGGTTCTCAAATTATATACAAAATAATTATTTCAATAAAATAAAATGTAACAGGGGAAAGAAAGCAAAGAAGCAATATAGGTATAAAGATGTATGTCTTTTAAAGTGATAAAAAATCCAGTGGTAGTCATCCATGGGATGCAGCTAGTTCAAAAGCTAACTAGTCTTCAGCTATAGTAATAGAAATCACATACTCATCAGAAGTAGGCCAATGATAGTCCCATATTTTTTCAGACTACCACAGGAATACTGTGTTCACTTTTAGGTGTTGACTTTTAAAAGGATAATAAAAAAAATGGAATTTCAGATTAAAAGACCATGTCCTAGAAGGAATAACCCAAGAAACGCAAAGTATTTGACTTAGATGAAAAAACATAGACCAGTGTGAAATCTACCTTCAGATACTGGAAGGATAACCTGAGAGAGAAACAAAATTCTCTCTGGGAGGAGGGACTGAGGACAGTCGACTTCTGAAAACTGCAGGTGATTATTTTGTCTCAATATAAACATATGTTTATCTCACTAAACTATTAAAAAGCTTTTTATTTATAATTATAGAAATATTGTTTAAAATGTGGAAAAATGGGGTGGTGGTGCCTGGGTGGCACAGCTGGTTAAGTGTCTGTCTGATTCTTGGTTTCAGCTCAGGTCATGATCTCAGAGTCCTGAGGTTGAGCCCTGCATCTGGCTCCATGCTGAGCACGAAGTCTTTAAGACTTTCTCTCCCTCTCCCTCTTCCCCTCCCTCCTGCATGATCACTTTCTCTCTTTCAAATTAATAAATCTAAAAATAAATAAATAAAATAAAATGTGGAAAAATGGTATCCATAATTCTTCACTGTAATGTGCATGTTCATATTTTCATTAACTTCTGATTATGTCCAAGCTTGTCAATATGACAAGCAGGTCTATGTTTTTAAAAATAGTTGTATCATGGTACATTCAGTGGCATGCCTTACTAACATTAGATTCTGAGATTTTCATGTGGCTATGTGATTATCATTTTGATGGCTGCACAAAAGAACATCAAGTTACATACCAATACAAGCCATTTCTCTATTGACTATGTATGAAGAGCTCCGGATAATAAAAGATAATAATTGAAATAGAATGCCTCAAACTAATAGAATCTTAGGCCTCAAGGGATATTTTGAGGTAAGTTACCCAGACAAGCATGTTTTATGAAGAACAGAATCTGAGTTGTAAAGAGGGATACTTGAGGACTTCTATGTAAGTACAAGAACAACTTCTGCTTCATGGATTGATACTCTTTTTCCACCACCAGACTGGAAAGAACTGGTTCTCCCACTTTAAAAGTACTCAAATACGTCACCATGATGACTTGCAGGGACATCATAGAGGAGATGCAAAGTATCAAAGTCAGGACATGCAGTTCAACCATTAAAAGCCTTTCCAATATGAAGATGATATGGCTTTGCATAGTAAGGGCTAGCTGGTCCTGAGGGAGGAGAGATCACTATTCCTAGAGTGGTCTCAGAATATTCCCCAGAAGAGAGACATGAACTGAACCAGGAAGACTATAGAGAGTTCTCAGCTATAATTTGTGCAGAGTTGTATACATTGCTATGGTTATTCAAAACTGTACATGCTTACGAATCTGGTATCAAGGCATTATAATTCGGATATTCTAAATGTCCTATATTCATTCTTTCATTAATGCCTTAAGATAAAGGCAAAAAATAAAATAAAGTTGTAGCTATTTCTTGTGATTATTCCCATTTTGCAAAGGTAAAAATGATAGGTAATCACAATGGGACACCAAGATACAGGCTGGAATGAATAAAGGTGATGATCTTTCATCCTTCTGTCTAATCATCTCAAGCAAATACGTTTAATATGAAAAGTAATTTTTTTTTTTTTTTTAAGATTTGTTTATTTATTTGACAGAGAGAGAGACACAGCAAGAGTGGGAACACAAGCAGGGGGGAGTGGGAGAGGGAGAAGCAGGGGTCCCGCTGAGCAGGGAGCCTGATACAGGGCTCGATCTCAGGACCCCGAGATCATGACCTGAGCGGAAGGCAGACGCTTAATGACTTAGCCACCCAGGTGCCCTGAAAAGTAATCTTTCTAGAAAAACTTCAGAATATAACCAATGGCTGAGGTATTTCCCTGAGTCTCACTCCAGGTGCCTTGGTAGGCACAGTATTATGAATGCCAGATGGATGTTTTTATACTCACCTGTCTTTTTCTAAATCCCATTTTTATAAAAGTCCCTAAAATCAAAGCTAATTAAATACAGTATTTCTACTTTATTTGCGGAAGATATCTACTGCCAGATTTGGTCGGCTATGTACTGCTGTCTATAATTTCTCACTTAAGAGGGTAATTTATTCATGACACTAATTGATGATGAAGTGATTATTAAAGCTACATGGTGTGTCATTCCTTTCAGTCTCTGTGTCATTTTGCACTGAGTTGGGATTTGTCTTTTCTGAATCTCTGTGCCAGGATAATTATATGACCATATGTAAATCACCCCATCCCACCTTTCTGAATTTTGAATGAAAACCAGGGATAGAATTACTGTAGTTCTATAACCATTTTATATACAACATAAAAGGATTTTCAGAATTTAATATGAACTATAAGGTGAAGATTAATTTGAAAGAGTCGTTTTAGGACATATTATCAGAAATTAACTTTAATGGTAAGTTTGGAGGGTTTTAAACTTACACTAAATGAAAGCTGCAGTATTATGCATTTATTCTCTTTACTAACTTCTTAAGACACTCTGTGACTTGTCCCTTATTTTATGACAAGACACTTGAAAGGTTGATTTGTATGAGTCATAGTCATAATTATTAGGCAGTATAAAAAGATAATAGATTTTGGAACTTCTTTTTTTATTATTTTTTTAAGATCTTAAATACTACCATGAACTCTTGCACTATTGAATCTAAAATAGGATTCTTAAGTGTCTGACTTTAGGCATCGACTTAACTTCAAAAGTGTATAAAAAAATGAAACCACATATTGACAGATTTAATTCACTTTTTACAAAGTATAGATCATTGCCCTTATATGTAATGTAGGGACTCAGGAATACAAATTACACTCTTTCATAGTACAGCATGACTTTGATCTTCAGGAAGGAAGGGTTATCACCCACTGAGGTGCCAGAACAAAAATGTGGCTTCCAGGGGAGTAGTTGAATATATTGGCATTGCCTTTCTATTGTTTAGGCCAAAAACCTAAGTATGACTCTTTTCCTCACTCCAACATCAAATCGGTCAGAAAATCTTATGGATTTATCCTTCAAACCAGACACAGAAGAAGGTATCCTCTGACCACCTTCACAGCAACATCCTGGTCTAATCCATCACAGTCTCTTGCCTAGAATATTAAATAGCCTAAGTAGTTTCCCTGGTTCCACCCTTACCATCCTACCAGGGTGGACACCTTCATGCAAATCCAGTAATGTTCCTTACTTGCACAGAAACCAGTGGTTTTTCATCACGCTCAAAATTAAAATCCCCTACATAGCCTACTAAGTCAAATATATTATAGTCCCTAACTACCACTCTGAGCATATCACCTGAAACTCCCTTCTCCTACTCAGCTCTAGACAAGTTAATTGTATTTCTGCTTCTGGTAATGTAAAGTTCATGTCTATATCAGGGCCTTTGCATTCACTATTTCCTCTGCCTAGGGCACTTACCTCCCAGATATCTTTACATGATTGATTCCCTCCCACTTTTCCTCCTGCTAATGAGATACCCAGTGAAACGCCACCTCCTCCAAGGAACTGTCCCCTGGCTAACAATCTATAATAGTCTCCTAAATTACCTTCATTATCCTCTCTAGACCCTTCGCTCACCTTATCTTCATAGCATTCATGACTACATTAGACATGTGTTTAATGTTATTTTCCCTCATGACAATATAAACTCAAAAAAATACCTATCCCCCTAAAGACCAAATAGCACTTGCTTCTCCATAGTGCATGTCAATTTAATAAATGGTTAAATATGTTAGTAAATAAGTTTATAGGTTTTATAAACATATATAGTAGTAACAGGATTGTTCTGTTGGGTTTTTTTTCAAACCCACCAGAATCCCAGATAACAATGACTATATTCCACTTGATTCCTTTCTTAGACTTAATTTGTTGAATGGCCTTTGACCCAAAATTTCCATACACATGCTCTAATATCTAAAAGTTCTTGAAATATTCAACCCTCCCCCAATTGTGAATATAATATTCCAAAGTGAATCTGGACTCATAAGAGTCTAGAACACAGTTCCAATTTTCATTTACTTACATTGTATGATAGAAGCCTACCATGAATAAAACATGCTCAGCTAATAAAATTTAAAGAAAAATACATAAAATGAAAAATTTATATTAATTTGTGATGAATCCCAATTTTCAGGGTGTGCTTTATAAACTGGTACCCCATAAAGAAACAAATGAATTCTGTAAAGTTACAGGATACAAAAATTAATACCCAGAAACTGTTCATGTTTCTAAATATTAGTAATGAAGTAGCAGAAAGAGAAATTAAAAAAGTAAGACCTTTGGGGCACCAAGGTGGCTCAGTCAGTTGAGCATCCGACACTTGATATTGGCTCAGGTCTTGATCTCAGGGTCGTGAGTTCAAGCCCTTCACTGGGCTCCTCACTAGGCATGGAGCCTACTTAAAAAAAAAAAAAAAAAGAGAGACCATTTACAATTGCAAAAAAAAATAACATACATAGGAATAAACTTAACCAAAGAGGTGAAAGACCTGTCCTCTGAAAACTGTAAAACACTGATAAAAGAAATTGAAGATGACACAAATGGCAAGATATTCAAATGCTCATAAATCAGAAGAATTAATATTATTCAAAGGTCCATATTACCCAAAACGATCTATAGATTCAATGGAATGCCTATCAAAATACCAACAGTGTTTTTTCACAAACTAGAACATATAATACTAAAATTTGTATGGAACCCCAAAAGACCTGAAGAACTGAAGCAATCTTGAGAAAGAAAAATAAAGCTGGAGATGTTACAATTCAGTATTTCAAGAAATACTACAATGCTGTAGTAATCAAAACAGTATGGTACTGGCACATACATAGACATATAGTTGAACAGAACAGAGAGCCCAGAAATAATTCCATGATTATATGGTCAATTAATCTATGATAAAGGAGACAAGAATATCCAAGGGGAAAAGACAGTTTCTTCAATAAATGATAGTAGGAAAACTGGATAGCTACATGTAAAAGAATTAAACTAGACCACTTTTCAAAACCGTATGTAAAAATAAACTCAAAATGGATTAAATACCTAAATATGAGACCTGAAACTATAAAAATCCTAGAAGAGAACACAGGCAGTAATTACTCTGACATCAGCCGTAGCAAGATTTTTCTAGATATGTCTCTTAAGGCAAGGGAAACAAAAGCAAAAACAAACTAGTGGGACCACATTAAAATAAAAGGCTTTTGCACAGCAAAGGAAACCATCAACAAAATGAAAAGGCAACCTACTGAAAAGGAAAAGATATTGGCAAATGATATATCTGATAAAGAGTGAGTATTCAAAATTATATATAAAGAACCAATACAAAAAACAAGCAATCCAGATAAAATATCGTCAGAGGAGCTGAATAGACATTTTTCAAAAAAACAAAAAACAAAACATATAGATGGCCAACAGGCATGTGAAACGATGTTCAACATCACTAATTATCAGGGAAATGCAAATCAAAACCTCAATGAGATATCACCTCATACCTGTTAGAATGAGCAAAAAAAAAAAAAAAAAAAAAAGATAAGAGTAACAAGTATTGGTGATGATGTGAGAAAAAGGAGCCTTTGTGCACTATTGGTGGGAATATAAATTTGTTAAGCCACTCTGAAAAATAGGATTGAGGTTCCTCAAAAAACTAAAAATAGAAATACCATATGATCTGATAGTTCCACCATTGGGTATTTACCCAAAGAAAATGAAAACATTAATTTGAAAAGATACATGCACCCCTATGTTAATTGCAGCATTATTTACAATAGCCAAGATATGGAAACAACCTAAGTGTCCATCAATAGACAAATGGCTAAAGAAGATATGATATATACATATCCATATATGCACAATGGAATAAGGCTGAAATCTTGCCATTTGAGACAGCATGAATGGAACTAGAGGATATTATGCTAAGTCAGACTGAGAAAGACAAATACCATATTATTTCACTCATAAGTAGAATCTAAAACAATAACAACAAATGAATAAACAAGCATAAAAGGCAGATTCAGATTTATAGATACAGAGAAGACACTGCTGTCTGCCCTGGGGGCGGGGGATGGGATGTGAGGTTGAGCAAAATGGGTGAAGGGGAGTGGGTGATACAGGCATCCATGTATGGAGTGAGTAAGTCACGGGAATGAAAGGCATAGCATAAGGAATATAGTCAATGATATTGTAAAAGTAATGCATAGGGACAGATGGTAGCTACACTTGTGGTATATACATCAAAAAGTATAAACTTGGGCAACCACTATATTGTACACCTGAACTAATGTAACATTGTGTGTCAACTATACTCAAAAATAATAATAAAATAAATAAAACTGGTACTTCATATCTCCTCCAGTCACTATAGTGACAAGTGACAATATAAAAAAATCAGACTATCAGTAATGGGCTCTAAGGATAAACCAACATTATCACACTTGCCTTTTCATATAAATCCTCCTCCTCCTTCTCCTCCTCACTAATTACATTGCAAAAATACAAACATTAAGTTGTTTATTTCTTTAGAAGTAATAAGTCTCATTGATTCTTACATAATCTCATATAACCTCTAATTAAACTGCCTCCTGGTAGGTCATCAATAATCTTTTCTTGGTCCCCATCATTGCAAACTTAGATAGTTAACCATACTTCCCATCATAACTATTATAACTCCTTTTATTCTTTGGCATTTTAGTGTGACCTCTGCCTCTCCCTTCCTTGACCATTTTTCATACTCTCTCCTTGTTACATTTATATGAGGTTCTGTTAGATAGATGGTTTAATTTCCACTGCCCTGATTATGAGTAAGCAAGAGACAAGAGAAGAGAAGAAATCCAAGGAAACAGGTTATAAGAAAAGAAAAATAATTGAGTACTTGCATTATTCCAGGTGATATTTTAAGTGTTTTCATGTTGTTTTCTCAACTGATTTTCATAACAGTGCTATATAGTGATATTAATATTTCCCATTTTGGGGGAAGAAAATTGAGTCTTGCTACCTGCAACTAAAAGCTACACATTATTATGAGTATATCCATGAATTTGGATAACAATTTTAAAAAGCATAACTGAACAAATCTGTCCCCAGAATGAAAGTGTCAAGATCTGACACTGTCTCTCCAAATCCACACTCCGCCCACTTGCCTTATTTAATCTTCCCCATAGTATCTCCACTGACACCAATAATGGTGAAGGGGATGGGGCCTACCTTGTGACTGCTGGGCAATAGTGAAAGTTCTGGAAACCTAGACTGCTACCCTGCCAGGCTGTAATGAGGCACTTAACCTGGAGTGGGGTTTGAGAAGCCATGCAGGCAGCGGGAACTTCATCTGTATCTTGTGCTAAGGAAGACCACATCCATTCACCACAGGAGTATGTCAGAGGAAGCAAAGTGGTGAGTGTTTATGGGCTTCCTTATAACCAGGTGGAGATAAAAGTTTCAACTACCTACGTGGTTTTTCCAATACCATTCTGGCATTACGGTTACGGCATCTCATTACAGTCTGATGAGGGTGAAGGTGAAGTTGCCCGTTAGAAATCTTGATGTGGGTGAGAATGGGGACACCATTTTTTCTGTGGTGTTTGGCTCACGTAGTTTTACCTAAAAGTTTATCCATTATTGTTTGTTTTGCTAAGTTACCCTTTTCCTGGTTTTTGGCTAGAAGAGCAAGCAGGCTTTTAAAAATCTACACCTGTTGGCATTTTTTTGGCTTGCTGGTTTCTTCCACTCCATGTCTAGGATATATGAGACAAAAAGAAAACAAAAGGAACTCATCATTGCATTGTTTCTTGAGTCCAAAGGTCTATAGCTAGTGTGTCTCCTCTGTTGTTGTTGTTTTTTTTTTTTTTTGGAAGATTCTTATGCTTATTTTATTTATAATATCCAGAGTTATTAGTTATACTTAGCAAGAGGAATAGGTAAATGTATATTTCTTTCCTCTTCCTGGAAACAGAATTCCCTGCCACATCTGTTTAAGTGAACTTTCTTCAATTATCTGGTTTGGGTGATCCATTTTTTTTTTTTTTTTTTGCTAAAATTCTGATATACCATATTTATTAAGGATATTTTATCTCTCTAAAGATTGACTTTTACTCCAGGAAAATGTCATATTTATATTCCTAGTTTTTGATAAATACTTAACACTATAAATAATGTAAAAGTCACAAAACATTAATAATTTCTCCACATTTGCTATTCTAGTTCTTTCAGGCCTTTATCTCTATAGCAATTTACAATCACATCTCTAAAACAAACTAACCAAAATGTTCTGCACTTTTAACTGACTACAAATAGGAAAGCTTTGGCCTTAAAAACTATCCACTTCAGAATATGAATGGGAAAGAACAACAAGGTATACAGTAGCGTCATAATGACTGAGAACAAGAAGAGATGAAAGCACAATGAGATCGAGAATTAGTCCCCATTGCAAACAATGATTACTTCCGTATTACCATTTAAAGCACACTATAACAATTTATTTCTCATCCCGGAGTGCATATCCTTAAGAGTACAAACCTGGTGTTTGGTCTCTGTACCTATAGTGCCAAGATCAGTCCCTCACAAAGAGGTGACTAGTAAAAGGTTTGGATGCATTCTCTATATTCCCACATAGCGACCTATGCATTATAAAGTCTAAAATGGTTAATGAAAGAATGATTGCATGGTATATTGTTTCTTGAAAGAAACATCATTAGAGAAAAATGCATTTCCTTACAAAAGACTTAATAAAGTCAATAAAATAGATATTACATCACATTTGTCAAGCACACATCGGCATTGCCCAAGGATAATAAAGTAGATACAATAGACATAAAGCCACATAATTAAAGTAGCTGAATTAATGTCATCTTCTGGAAGAGTACACATTGTTTCTTTATCATTCTATCATATTTTGAGGCTTAATTTTGACTGGCCTCAAGAGAACCTTTTTCTTCCTTGGCCAATGAGAAGCAATCTTACTTTTTTTTTTTTCTCATTATAATATAGAGCCTTCTGAAATCATGTTTCTGAATTACTAGTTAATAAAGGTGAGTCATCCAGGAATTTGATTGGCTGAACCTGATTTCATTAGGTATGATATGGTAATACAGGAGATGAAGAAAGCCCATCTTATTAAGATCAGCAATTTGAAAGCCAAGAATCATTTTGGGATAATAGCATGCAGAATTCTTCAAGCTATTGAAGTGTACAGAAGATGTTAAAATAAACCGTGGTGCTCTAAATGGAGAATTCATCCTATGCAAGAAAGATGAATTTATGCTAATTGTTCATTTAAAGTGGATAAAATTGCCTTCTACTTTAGAAAGCACTGACCTCATGAGGGATTTGTAAAGTTGGAAGCAGAAGAAAGTGACTCTTATTTTTAAAGAGCAGAAAATAATAAGGAAAATAAATTAGGGCCCCAACATGCAGCAATCAAATGCTAATAAGAATATATTCTAATGAATATCAGGAACATATATGAAATAATCCTAACTAAATACCAATGGTCACATCCATGAATTGTTTGCACATACCACATTAAGTATTTTAGTTCCATTATGTGCATGTTTTTTTAATTGTGGATTTTCAACAGAGAACATAAAAACACAATTGAATTAAAAGCAGTGGAGCCATGACTGGACTGAATTAAGGAGAACCAAGAATGCAGGATCCCTGCCAGATGAGAACATACTGTGTCAGAATTCAAAAGTTGCGTTCTCCATTATTTTAAGCACTTTTACATTACTTATGCAGGAGCAGTAAGACTTCTATCTATGATGTTTAGGGAAAAAAGTACAAAAGTACATCACTTTTGAGGAAAAAAAAATCACAAGCATTTATATGTCAGCCATCATGAAATCAAGGAACTGACAAACAAGCACACATGTGAAGGAAGCACACACATAACTGGAAGAAAAATATGCAGATATGTTCAGTGGGGTCCTCAACATATTTACTAAATGGGCTCCCACTATCTTATTTACACCATCATCATGCTAAAGGAGGAAGGTATCACAAAATCTTTTATGCAAGGCATTGGCAGATTATTTAATCTATTCCCTACCCATTTGACAGATGATAAAAAACAACACTGGAATCATAAGAAAGTGTGTCATATTGCTAAAGCAATATCAACATTTAAAAAAAAATTATTCCAGGCCTTTTCTGTTTTTTTTTTTTTTTTAGATTTTATTTATTTATTTGACAGAGAGAGACACAGTGAGAGAGGGAACACAAGCAGGGGGAGTGGGAGAGGGAGAAGCAGGCTTCCTGCAGAGCAGGGAGCCTGATGCAGGGCTAGATCCCAGGACCCTGGGATCATGACCTGAGTTGAAGGCAGATGCTTAACGACTGAGCCACCTAGCCACCCCTCCAGGCCTTTTCTAAAGGGAAAGGAAAACAAAGACATAAGCTATAAATGATTTCTTGTAAACTTTCACAATAAGGTGACAAACGAAAATTAAACTGCTTGCCAAACTTCACGAGCCCCTCCTCTCACAGCTCCAAAGGAAGTAAACTCAAATTATAGACAGTGTAGAGTTGAAGTGAGTGGGAGAGCTACATCTCTACTTTTCTCACCTTCTCCATGTCTGTGCCATCCTACCATCAAGTTGCAAGCAGAGCAAAATGACAAGGAAGGCTTTAGATAAGGTTACACTTAAAAAAAATCTTCTCTGAAGCAGTTCATGTTTTCACCATTGTTAGGCAAAAGAAGTGTGACATGTTACCATTATGTATATAGCTGATTTAGTTCCTTACTACTTTTCCTATTGGTATGCATTGTTAAGATGTTCAATTTCCCAAGTGAGGGCATGAATGTTCATTGTTATGATAGCCACTCCCCAGCCACCAAAAGCTACATTCCTGCACTATACTGCAAATCAGATTCAGCTTTATCTGAAAATGAAAAACATATTTAAATATGTTGTGGCAAGGAAGGAATAAAGAAGAGACAAACAGAAAAAGGCAGGAAAAGGAAGGGAGACAGAGGAAAGAAGGAAGAAAAGGAAAAAAAAACCCACATGTAGACTTTTAAAAATCAGGAAAAAATTACCATGGAAATTATTAGATCACAGTGTTACCAAATATGTATGAATTCAAATATCAAATAAAATATTTATAAATTCACTACCAAATAAAATATACATAGCTGCAGTATTATTCATAATAGTTAAGATATGGAAACAATATGTCTATTTAATTCCTGTACTGTACACACTATGCTCTAATGTTTATGTTAATATAACTCAACACAGAGAAGAAAGAGTGTTCTATAACCTTGAACTTGGAGAATCTTCTTAAATTTTGTTCAAGAAAATATAATGTCTTGATGTGACTTAAGAGAGAGATTCATAGAAAGCAACAGTTCTCAAACTGTAGTCCCTAGACATTAACATCCCCTGGGAACTTGTTACAAATGCAATCTTTGGCTCCTACCCAAACCTAAGAATCAAGAGTTCCAGAGGTGAGACCCAGGAATCTGTGTTTTAACAAACTCTCCTGATGTTTGGGATATATGCTGAAATTCAAAAGCACTTGTTTAAAACTACATAGAGCTCTGTATTTTTAAAGTTACTCTCTTGGACAATTTCTTTAAAATACAGTGACTATATGGGAATAGCAAGGATTTATTTTTCTAAGCACAAGAAAGATAAAGAAATTTAGAGACTGATAAAAATGATTTACGTTCATTCCATTCACATTTCAAAGATGAAACTCAAATAATTACAGTAAGAGAATGGAAGAACTTAAAAAATGCTTCATTATATATATTTGCCAACATTCTCCCTAATTCAGAAGGATAAAGGTGGATAACTTGTCCATTTAGGAGGAAATGGGTTTTTACTTATATAGTGTGTTTTCAGGGTTTGTAAATCAACCCTATGTTCCTATGTCTTCATTTGATAGCTGAAGTTTCAAGTGTTTGTGCAAATTAAAGAGTGGTAATGGTTAAAATTCAAATAGTTAAAAAAAGGCTAGCACTTTTATATATTAGCAGTCATTTATAATTTGAGGAAAAACAGAAGTTGAGTGTGTCCCTTATTTTACATCATATCAAATCAAAATGGATTAAAGACTTAAAGGTAAGATCTGAAGCCATAAAACTCCCAGAAGAAAACATAGGGAGGAAGCTTGTTCACATTGGCCTTGACAATGATTTTTTTGGATGGGACACCAAAAGCTCAGGCAACAAAACCAAAAATAAACAAGTGAGACTATATCAAACTAAAAAGCTTCTCCACAGCAAAGGATACCATCAACAACATGAAAAAGCAATCTATGAATTAGGAGAAAATATTTGTAAGCCATATATCTGATAAAGGTTTAATATCCAAAATATATAAAGAACTCATACAACTCAATAGAAAACAAACAAACAACCTGATTATAATATGGGCAAAGGGCCTGAACATGCATCATTCCAAAAAAGACATACAAATGGACAACAGATATATGCAGATACTCAACATCACTATCAACAGAGAAAAGCAAATCCAAACTAAAACATAGTATTGTCTCACACCTGTTAGGATGGCTATCATCATCAAAAAATATAAATGAATGAATGAATGAATGAATGAATGAATGAATGAATGAATGAATGAAGTTTTGGCAAAGCTGTGGAGAAAACAGAACCCTTATATACTGGATATAAATTGGTGAATGCAAATTGGTACCATTATGGAAAACAGTAGGGAGTTTGCTCAGAAAACTAAATATAGAGCTAACATACAATCCAGGAATCCCTCTTCTGGGTGTAAACACTAAGGAAATGAAATCAGTACTCCAAAGAGGTCACCTGCACTCCAATGTTTATTGCAGCATTATTCATAATAGTTAAGATATAGAAACAACCTAACTGTCTATCAGTGGATGAATAGATAAAGAAATGGTGGTATGTATATATATATATATTTTAGGTTTAATAAAGGAGATTTTGCCATTTGTAACAACATGAATTAACCTGGAGGATATTATCTTAAGTGAAATAAGTCAAATACCAAAAGAAAAAAAATCATGCATTATCTTACTTATATATGTAATGTAAAAAAAAAAAAAAAGTCAAATACATAAAAATAGAGCTTAGAATGGTGGTTGCCAGTGGCTGGGAGGTGATGGAATGTGGAGATGTTGGTCAAAGGGCACAAAGTTGCAGTTATTAGGATAAGCCTAAAGATGAAGTGTGCAGCATGATGACTGTAGTTAATAATTCTGTACTGAATAGCAGAAATGTGCTAAGAGACTAGATTTCAGGTGCTTTCACTCATTACAAAAATGATAATGATGTGAGGATATGGTATGTTAATGAGCTTCACTGTAATCACTTCACTATGTATGTGAATATCAAATCACCATATTGTACACCTTAAATACATTCAATTTTTATTTAAAAAATAGTTGAGTGCACCTTTGATAGACATGTTTGAGATCATTCCCTTTTTATAGTAATAACCCTGAGTGAATAATACATACAAAGACCAAAGTTCGGCATTAAGAAATAATGCCTTTAAAGATATTATTAAAAATCACACTGGTGAATTAGCACATCATCTAAGCAAATTCACCAGAGACTGTGTTTCGCAGGTACAACACTGGAAAGGAGACATTTTTGTTTTCATTTGGTTTAATAAATTCTACATTAATTTATTCAAAATTAATGAGCTATTTGGGAAACAAAAGAAGAAAACCTAATGTACATTTTCTAATCTATCAATAATTGTAAGAAATAAATGAAAATTTAATCATATAATATAGCAACTCTTTTTATGTTACCATATTAGCCTGAATTATTATTTTAATTGAAAGTTCAACTCGCAATTAGAAAACTGTATTTTGTGAACTTGGTAAGTCACTTTAGCTCTCTGAGCCTTGATATTCTGTTTAAAATACAAGGAAATAAAACTAGGTCTTTAATTTCTATATGTGCTGTATAGAGTCTTCAATAATTATGGTGAATATTTTGGAAGCCACAGTGGGGAGAGGGAGAAGGAAAAGACAGAGGAGTCTCTGTCCAAACCTTAATTCAATTTAGCAAGTAAATCTGAATTTAATAATTACCAATAGTTATTAATATTTGTACTGTCTTTTCAATTTCTAAAGTTCTGTACCTCTGTACCTTCCTGATACTGTTTCGGTTATTAGAAGTGTTTCATCCAAACAGCGTCATGCAAAGTTAGATTCATATATTTTTTAGGATACTTAATGGATTTGGTTTCAAGGTTTAGAAACCAGTGTAGATTGTTTCCTGCCAAATTAAAGGCAAATAATAGTGTGCTGGGTTTATGTGCACACTCCAATAAAGTTAGTTTCCAATAAGAAAAAATAGTGGAAATTAGCACAAAATTTTAAATATTCTCCTAAGAAAAAAGACATTTTTAAAAAGCCAATATAAATGAATATCATAAATCATTTCTGTTGAGAGGTATTTTAGGAATAAAGTGTACCATTAACATCACACATACACACAGACACATACACACACATACATTCACACACACACACATTTAAAATATGTGTGTGTATATGTGTGTATATGTATGTATGTATATATATATATATATATATATCATGGAAATTTTCAAACATACAAAAAAGGTTGAAATAATTTTACACTGAACACATATATAGCCATCAGCCAAATTCTACAATTACCATTTTACTGTACTTCTACTAACACATATCTACCCATTTATAGATTATCAAATTATCTTTTTTCTTTACTTTTTGGATGCATTTTAGAGTAAATTATTATAGTAATGCAGTTAAATACTTCAATATTCATATTATTGACTGGTGTGTGATATTTATTTACAGTATTTTTTTTCTTCTGAGGTAAACTTTACAAAACTGAAAACTTAAGTGAATATTTGCTGACCTTGACAGATGCATTCACCTGTATCAGATTATAAAACATTAATATCACTCAAAAAATATTCTCTCAATCCCTCCAGTAATAGCTAACGTTCTGATTTTTTTTCCACCATAGATTAATTTCTTTTTTTTTTTTTTAAAGATTTTATTTATTTGACAGAGAGAGACATAGCGAGAGCAGGAACACAAGCAGGGGGAGTGGGAGAGGGAGAAGCAGGCTTCCCGCAGAGCAGGGAGCCCAATGTGGGACTCAATCCCAGGACCCTGGGATCATGACCAACTGAGCCACCCAGGCGCTCCACCAAAGATTTATTTCTGTTTGACGAAGAACTTCATATACAGTCATGCCTTATATACTCTCTGTGTAAATCTGTTTTCAGTGAACATAATTTTTTGAGATTCATCTATGCAGTTTTGTGTATCAGTGATGTGTTCTCTTTGACCAATGACAGTATTTCACTGTATGACTATATCACTTTTTAAAAAATGTATTCTTGGGACACCTGAGTGGCTCAGTCATTAAGTGTCTGCCTTCGGCTCAGGTCATGATCCCAGGGTCCTGGGATTGAGCGCTGCATCAGACTCCCTGCTCAGCGAGGAGCCTGCTTCTCCTCTCTCTGCCTGCCGCTCCCCCTGCTTGTGCTCTCTCTCTCTGTCAAATAAATAAATAAAATCTTAAAATAAAATAAAAAATATATTCTTTTGTTGATGGATACCTAGGTAGTATTTTACTTGGGGCTAAAATGGATAAAATTGTTACACACGTTTTTGTATAACTCTTGTAAATCAATGTTTTAATTTCTCTTCAGTGAATACCTAAGAGTAGAATTGCTTTTGCTTAATGAGGTGTATGTTGAATGTTAAGAAATTTCCAGGCAATCTTCCAATGCAGTGTGCAACTGTATATTCCTACCAACAATGTATGAGAGTTCTAGCCATACCACATTCCTGGCAATTCGTGGTAGCAATCAGTCTTTTAATGTTAGCTCTTTTAGTGGGTGCATAGTACTATCTTATTATGATTTTAATTTACACCTTACTGATAATTAATGCTACTAAGTCTTTTTAAATGTGCTTATTAGCCATTTGTATATCTTCTTTTTTTACTGTGGTTGTTCAAATCTTTGCTCAGTTTTTTATTCAATTGTCTTTTTATTATCAAATTGTAATTCTTTATATAGTTTGGATACCAGTCCTTTGTGCCTTTCTGAAATTACACATTGTTAATATTTCTCACCTGTGACTTATCTATTAATTTTCTTCATGTTATATTTTAATGAGCATATACTTATGATGAAACTTGATTTATCTTTTTTTTCATTTATGGTAATTACTTTCTGCGTCCTTTGGAAGAAACTTTTGACTACCAGAATCCATGGACATGAGCTTCCATATTTTCTTCAAAAGCTTTATGGTTTTATTTGTTATATTGAGATCTGTTATCTATTTCAAATTAAGTCTCTGCATAAAGTGAGTTGAGGTCAAAGTTTGTCCATCCTTCCTTCCTTCCTTCCGTTTGTTTTTCCCCCATATGAAGATCTACTTGATCCAGCACCACTTATAGAAAGGATCTCTCTTTAACCCATTGGATTACTTTGGAATACTTAATGAAAATTCAAATAACAGTATAAGGTTGGGACTATATCTGGAGTATTTTTTTCATTATGTTTCCACTATTTATTGATTCTTATGCTAACATAATTCTCAGATTAAATTTGCTCTATATTAAATCTTAAAATCATGTAGTTCAATTTCTCTGTTCCTCCTCTTTGTCTGTAAATTTATACAAAAATGGGATTTTTAAAAAGCCTGTGGGATAATAAGAACGACACTGAATCTAAACATCAATTTGGAAGAATTGGTATATTAACAATATTGTGTTTCCCAATCCATAACCATGGTATGTATATCTCTTCATTCACTTTGGTTTTCTTTCTTTTCACTCAGCCTTGTTCATTGTTTTTTTTCCTTTCTCTTCCTCCTTCCCTTCCTTCCTTCCTTTTGAGTATTCTAGAGAGCTTCATATGTTCCTTAAATTTATTTCTAAATTTTGATACTTTAAATAGAAATGCTTATTTTTGAGCTTATTTTCTGATTGCTTATAGAATACAACATGCATTAATTATATACATTAAATTGTAACAGTTTTGTTAAATTTAGTTGTGAATTCTAATATTTTTGTCAGTGTTTTAACATACTCTGTATAAACAATCATGTCAAAGTAAATAGAAAGTTTTACATTTTCTTTTCACATATTTTATGTCATTCAATTCAATCTCATGTTTTATTTCAATCACTTAGGCCATCGTATTCTAAAGGCTGAACAGAAGTGGAATAGTAGTTTTTCCTAATTTTGTCAGAAAAGCATTTTATATTTCATCATTAAATATGATGTATCCATAGAATTATTGTAGATGTTCCTTATCAAATTGAGGGTGTTTTCTTCAATTCTATAATTGCTCAAATTTTCTTTGATCACTCATTAGTTTTATCATAAATCAGTGTTTTTTAAATGATTTTTCTGTATCTATTGAAATAATCATATACTTTTCTCCCTTTATTCTATTACTGTTGTGAATTTGATTGAATCTTTTGAATGTTAAATTAGCCTTGTGTTTTCATTTTGTAATTGAATTATAAGGCATATCATATACTTCATTCTTTTTAAGGGTAAAACAATGTTTTTTAGTATATTAACATAGATGTAAAATATTCACCACTATTTAATTTCAGAATATTTTCAATGCCCTAAAAAGAAATCTGTACCCATTAGCAGTCACTCCTCATTTTTTCCTCCCTCATATCTTTGGCAACCACTAATCTACTTTCTGCTCTGCAAGTTTGCCTATTTTGGACATTTCATAAGATTGGAATCATATACTATGTAGCCTTTTGTGCTTCTTCCACTTAGCATACCATTTTCAAGGTTTATACATATTATATCATGCATCTGTTATTTTCTTCCTTTTTATAGCTGAATGATGTTCCAATATTGGATAAATCATATTTTGTTTATCCGTTGATCAATTTGCATTGTTTCTAACTTTGGGGTATTATGAATAATGCTTCTCTGAATATCCATGTACAAGTTTTTGTATGGATCTGTTTTTTGTTTTTTTTTTTTTTCTTCTTTAATCCTGTTGGAAATATACCCAGGAGTGGATATCCTGGGTCATATTGTAACTCTATGTTTAACTTTTGAAAAATCAACCAGCTATTTTCCAGAGTGGGTGTATTATTTTACTTTTCCACCAGATATTTTTGAGGGTTTCAATTTTTCCCCAACCTCAGCAAAACTTACTGTCCATCATTTTTTTTATTATAACCATCCCATCCAGTGGATTAGTGGACATAGAGTACTGCATCATGTGGTTTTGATTTACATTTTCCTAATGTCTAATGATATTGAATATTTTTTCATGTGCTTGTTTGCTACTGGTGTATCAACTTTAGAAAAATGTCTATTCAGGTATTTTTCCCATTCTTGAGTCATTTATCCTTTAGTGTTAAGTGGGTAGGCATTCTTTATAAATCCTGAATAAAACTACTGTATATGTAATTTGAAAATATTTTCTCTAATTTGGTGGGTTGTCTTATATTTTTAGTGTTAGAATGACATATATTTCTATTCATTTACTTTAAAAATAATTTATTTCTTAGAGCAATTTTAGGTTGAGAGAAACAGGCAGGAAGTACAGAGAGTTCTCATATGCTCCTCTGGCCACTGAACAGAGTTTCCCCTATTAATGTCTAGTATTAGTGTAGTACATTTGTTACAATTGATGAACCAATACTGAAGCATCATTGCTACCTATGAGTTTACCTTAGGGTTCACTTTGTATTGTGCAATTCTATGGGTTTGACAAATGCACAATATCATATATCTACTATTACAGTACCATATGTAACAGTATAACTGATTTAAACATCCCCTCTCCTCCACCTATTTATCTGTCTCTCTTTTCTCCACCTCTGATCGACTGGCAACCGCTATCTTTTTTTGTTTCCATTACTTTGTTGTTGTTTGTTTTCAGAACGTCATATAGTTAGAATTACATAGCATATAGCTTTTTCAGACTGGACTCTTTCACTTAGCAATATATATTAAGTTTCCTCCATGTTTTTTCATGGTTTAGTAGCTCATTTCTTTTTATCTATGAATACTAGTCCATTATACAGATGTATCACAATTTTTTTTGTTTTTTGTTTTTTTGTTTTTTTTTAAATCTGTTCACTTACTGATGAATCTTGGTTACTTCCAAATTTTGGCAATTATAAATAAAGCAGCTATAAGTACTCACGTGCAGGTTTTTGCATGTACATAAGTTTTCAACTCATTTGGGTAAATACCTAAGAGTATGAATCACATGCTAAGACCATGTTTAGCTTTATAAAGGCGGGTTGTCTTTTCACATTTTTAAGTGTGTTTTGAGGCACCCAAGTTTTTAATTTGGTGAAGTTCAAATTATCTGTTTTCTTCTTTTGCTGCTTGCACTTTTGATGTAATATTTAAAAAATCGTTACATACTCTTATGTCATGAAGATTTATACCTATGTTTTCTTATAAAGGACTTAAAGTTTTAACTCTTAAATTTAGGTCTATGATTAATTTTGAGATAATTTTTGCTTCAAAAATCATTTGGCCAAAAATTTGTCAGTTAGGGTTTATATCTATGAATGATATGTTGTGGAGATCCTAGATCCTATTATATGCCTCCAAAGAATGTTGTGTGTGTTTACTTGTTTAAGAGGTAATGTATTTGGTTGAATTAGAACTGCAAACCCCCTAGGATATCACTTCAAATACTAGGTCAGTTCCTTAATCTTTAGCTGTGCTACCTGGAATCTACCTCATATACAGGCTTTAGAGATCAACCAGAGATACTTGGTAGGAGTGGTTTATACACAAAATTTGTTCCCCCACCTCTGACTTGCTCCTTTCAAGGATTCCCTTCTTCCAATTTCAGCTGTTATGGTTGCCTCAAACTTGTGTTCTCTGGTATTTCAGGCCAGACAGACAGTTGATTTTCTATGTTAGCCTCTCCATGCAGAACTAATTTCAGTCTGCCCTTAGGCTAAATCTCATTTTAAAAAGGAAACGTCCTCCAATTACTTCCTATTCCAAGTGTTGAGTGCCCTCTAAAATGTGCCAGTATTGTTTTGCTCTCAAGTACTTTCAGTTGTTTTGGTATTTTTGTTCAGTTTATCGTTAAGTACAGTATTGGTTTTATAGAAGCTTAACTGGCTATTTCAGAGGTGGAATTTTCACATGCAAATTAAAGTTCTCAATAAAGTTAGTTATTCTTAACCTCCATCAACTAGTTCTGCCTTTTCTTGTTGGGTTCTATGGGTTTTAAATCTCTCATCTTGAGTTCAGTTGGGTTCTATGGGTTTTAAATCTCTCATCTTGAGTTCAGCCTGTATTTACGCTTACTTAAATTTCCTTAAAACATACTGCCACATAAATTTTCCTCCAAGTGATCCATTCATTGACACAGTCATTCATTCAAGGAATGTATATTGATGATAATATCTTCTTTGAGAGTAGACCTTTTGTGCTCTTATTTAACTCTGCTCAAAAGTATAGCTGTGGCTTCCCTCGTGACTTCAAATTTCTGAGAACCAAATTCTCTCTACAATAAGAGTAAATTAAAAGTGATTAAGATAATAATTTTCATAATAAGAATTTTTATGATTTGAGAGAGAGAGAGAAAGTAAAAAGTAGAGTACTTTCTCAGGATTGCAAATACTGATAAATCTTTGTTGTCTGAATTATTGTAAGTCTTTATTTGTATCACATTCACATTTTCTTTTAAGCATGAAAAGGATTTATGTTGCATTTCATGTGGCCTTTGCAACCACAACCCTGCCTTTCCACTCACCATCAATTTAGAAACCATTTAAATATGGAGTCTCCAAATTTGATAACTGTCTAACTTAACTACGATATTTAATTTAATGAGTCAACACATAGCTGCATGTTCTTTAAGAAATGCCTGAATTAGCTAAAAGGAGACTCTGTATAATGGTATGCAGCCCATAATTATGCACTGAGGGAACTTCTGTCAAATTGCACTCTTGCTAGGAAACTGATCTTATCTTTTGGTAAGTCCTCTAGAAGAGGACTCCATCCTTTTAAATGGCCAGACCTAGAACAAAACTCTTTGCCACAGCATTGAGATGAGAGCAGCAGAATGCATTTTATAGAACAGGGAAAACGAGATGTTCCTAGATGAAAAAAAAAAAAAGTAGAATAAAGGCTCAGTTTTCACTGGATGTGACACCACTGCCAAGATCTTTGTAAATTCACACAAAAGCAACCAAAGCTAATGATATACAGTTTGACCCTTGAACAACCCAGGAGTTAGGGTGTGAACTAATGCACAATATAAAATCGCATATTATTTTTGACTTCCCAAAAAGTTAACTACTAATAGCCTACCGTTGACTTAAGTCTTCTCAATAACATAAACAGTTGATTAACATATATTTTGTATGTTATATGTGTTACATACTGTATTCTCACAGTACAGTAAGCTAGAGTGAATAAAATGTTATGAAGAAAGTAATAAGTAAAAATACATTTATAGTACTGTACTGTAGTTATAAAAACAACAACAACAACAACAACAACAACAACAACTGGGTGTAAGTGGGCCGGCACAGTTGAAATCTATGTTGTCTAAGGGTTAACTGCAGTATACACAACATTTGCTTTTAAGGTCTAAAATTAAGAAATGAGGGGAAAGACTGACAGTCTTCTTTACATGAACATAAATACATTCAGGTGGAAAAAGAAGGAAAAGATAAAAAGCTTCTGCACAGCAAAGGAAACAATCAACAAAACCAAAAGACAACCGACAGAATGGGAGAAAATACTTTCAAATGACATGTCAGATAAAGGGCTATTATCCAAGATCTACAAAGAACTTATCAAACTCAACACCCAAAGAACAAATAATCCAATCAAGAAATAGGCAGGATGGGGGCGGAGCAAGATGGCGGAGGAGTAGGAGACCTGGATTTCGTCTCCTCTCAGGAATTCAGCTGGATAGGGATCAAACCATTCTGAACACCTACAAACTCAACAGGAGATCGAAGAAAAGAAGAGCAACAACTCTCTCATCAGAAAAGCAACCGACCACTTTCTGGAAGGTAGGACGTGTGGAGAAGTGAATCTGAGGCGATATTCGGGAGGATAGACGGTGGGGGAGGGGCCTCCGTCGGCCGCTTCTGGCAAGTGATAGAGACGCGGAGCACAAAATCGTAACTCTCAAAAGTCTGCTCCGCTGAGGGACATCACTCTGGTGGCTGAGCGGGGGGTGGAACCCTCCGGGACAGTGTGGTCTCAGGACCCTCGGGGTCGGACAAAGACCGGGAGTGCCTGAGTGTAGCAGAGCTCCCAGGTATCAGAGCAGGGAAGCCGGCTGCAGAGGCGGAGCCCAGGCGCGAGCTCTCAGCTCGGGGTGGCCATAAACCGTGATCCGCAGCACAGTCGGGCCACTGCTCCTCCAGCAGGGACACAACAAGCGGCAGATCCGGGGAGACTCACCTTCCTTCCCCGGGAGGAGCCACGCGGGAGCGCACCGCAGGGATCTGCTGGGTTTGGAGACTCCAGACCAGGTCGGGTGCCAGAGATAGGAACGTGCGGTCACAGGCTGGGCGAGCACGGAGTACGGCCGGAGACCGGGGAGACGAGAGTGACTGACGGCTTTTCTCTGGGGGCTCACTGAGGAGCGGGGCCCCGAGTTCTCGGCTCCTCCGGAGCGGAGATTGGGAGGCCGCCATTTTCACTCTCCGCCTCCAAAGCTGTACGGAAAGCTCGCAGGGAACAAAAGCCCCAGAGAGCAAACCCGAGCAGATGACTTAGCCGGGAGGGGGCAAGGGCGGGGCACTTCTGCCTCCGGCAGAGACAATTGGAAACCACGGCAACAGGCCCCTCCCCAGAATATCAGCGAGAACAGCCAGCCAAGACCAAGTTTACCGAACAATGAGAACAGCAGAACTCCAGCGCTAGGGGACTACTGCACATAGAATTCACGGCTTTTTTACCATGATTCTTTAGTCTTTTAAAGTTAAATTTTTTTTAACTTTTTGTCTTTTTATTTCTTTTTGAATTTTTCTTTTTCCCTTTTTCAACCAACATCTTATCAATCCCTTTTTTTAAAAAAAAACATTTTTATTTTTCATTTTTAGAGTCATATTCTATCCCTTCATAGTAGTTACCCATATTTTTGGCTTATATATATAAGTTGTTCTCTCTTTAAAATTTTGAGATAGTTTCTTCTAACAGATTAAAATATACCCTAAATCTCTAGTATATGGTGTTTTCTATTCCCCTGCCTGATCACATTCTCTCCCTTTTTTTTTTTCCTTTTTTTTCCTTTTTTTAAATCCTCTTCTTTCTTTTTTCAAACAACTTCTTATCAATTCCTTTTATAAAATTTTTTATAATTTCCATTTTTATAGTCATATTCCATCCCTTCATCATATCAACCTTATTTTTGTACATATATAAGTTTTTCTTTCTTTAAAATTTTGGGAGGCACTTTCTTCTAAAAGACCAAAATACACCCCAAATCTAGTGTGTGGCACTGATCTATATACCATATAGATCATATCTGATCACATTCTGTTTTTTTGTTGTTGTTGTTGTTTTGTTTTGTTTGTTTTTGTTTTTATCTTTATCTTTTTCTTTTTTTTTTTTCTTTTTCTTTTTTCTCTCTTTCCCTTTCTTATCCCACTGCTTCAGGTCTTTTCTGATTTGTTTAGAGTATATTTTCTGGGGACGTGGTTACTCTGCTAGCATTTTGTTCTCTCATTAATCTATTCTCCTCTGCACAAAATGACAAGACGGAAAAAATCACCTCAACAAAAAGAACAAGAGGTAGTACCAACTGCCAGGGACCTACTCAATACGGACATCAGTACGATGTCAGATCTAGAGTTCAGAATCATCACTTTAAAGATACTAGCTGGGCTTGAAAAAAATACGGAAGTTACTAGAGAAACCCTTTCTGGAGAAGTAAAAGAGCTAAAATCCAACCAAGTAGAAATCAAAAAGGCTATTAATGAGGTGCAATCAAAAATGGGGGTGCTAAGTGCTAGAATAAATGAGGCAGAGGAGAGAATCAGTAATATAGAAGATGAAATGATGGAAAATAAAGAAGCTGAGAAAAAGAGAGATAAACAACTACTGGATCACGAGGGCAGAATTCAAGAGATAAGCAATACCATAAGACGAAACAACATTAGAATAATTGGGATCCCAGAAGAAGAAGAAAGAGAGAGAGGGGCAGAAGGTATAATGGAGCAAATTATAGCAGAGAACTTCCCTAATTTGGGGAAAGAAACAGGCATGAAAATCTAGGAAGCACAGAGAACCCCTCTCAAAATCAATAAAAATAGGTCAACTCCCCGACATCTAACAGTAAAACTTACGAGTCTCATAGACAAAGAGAAAATCCTGAAAGCAGCTCGGGAGAAGAGATATGTAACCTACAAGGGTAGAAACATTAGATTGGCAACAGACCTATCCACAGAGACCTGGCAGGCCAGAAAGGACTGGCAGGATATATTCAGAGCACTAAATGAGAAAAATATGCAGCCAAGAATACTCTATCCAGCTAGGCTGTCATTGAAAATTGAAGGAGAGATAAAAAGCTTCCAGGACAAACAAAAATTAAGGAATTTGCAAACACAAAACCATTCCTACAGGAAATCTTAAAAGGGGTCCTCTAAGCAAAGAGAGACCCTAAAAGCAACATAGACCAGAAAGGAACATAGACAATATACGGTAACAGTCACCTTACAGGCAATACAATGGCACTAAATTCCTATCTTTCAATAGTTACCCTGAATGTAAATGGGCTAAATGCCCCAATCAAAAGACACGGGGTATCAGATTGGATAAAAAAACAAGATCCATCGATATGCTGTCTGCAAGAGACTCATTTTAGAACCAAAGACACCCCCAAATTGAAAGTGAGGGGGTGGAAAACCATTTACCATGCTAATGGACACCCAAAGAAAGCTGGGGTGGCAATCCTTATATCAGACAAATTAGATTTTAAACCAAAGACTGTAATAAGAGATGAGGAAGGACACTATATCCTACTTAAAGGATCTATCCAACAAGAAGATCTAACAATTGTAAATATCTATGCCCCTAACATGGGAGCAGCCAATTATATAAGGCAATTAATAACAAAAGCAAAGAAACACATCGACAACAATACAATAATAGTGGGGGACTTTAACAGCCCCTCACTGAAATGGACAGATCGTCTAAGCAAAAGATCAACAAGGAAATACAGACTTTAAATGACACACTGGATCAAAGGGACTTCACACACATATTCAGAAAATTCCACCCCAAAGCAACGGAATACACGTTCTTCTCTAGTGCCTATGGAACATTCTCCAGAATAGATCACATCCTAGGTCATAAATCAGGTCTCAACCGGTACCAAAAGATTGGGATCATTCCCTGCCTATTTTCAGACCACAATGCTTTGAAACTAGAACTCAATCACAAGAGGAAAGTCGGAAAGAACTCAAATACATGGAGGCTAAAGAGCATCCTACTGAAGAATGAATGGGTCAACCAGGAAATTAAAGAAGAATTAAAAAAATACATGGAAACCAATGAAAATGAAAACACAACTGTTCAAAATCTTTGGGATGCAGCAAAGGCAGTCCTAAGAGGAAAGTATATAGCAATACAAGCCTTTCTCAAGAAACAAGAAAGGTCTCAAGTACACAACCTAACCCTACACCTAAAGGAGCTGGAGAAAGAACAGCAAATAAAGCCTAAACCCAGGAGAAGAGAAATAATAAAGATCAGAGCAGAGATCAATGAAATAGAAACTAAAAGAACAGTAGAACAGATCAACGAAACTAGGAGCTGGTTCTTTGAAAGAATGAACAAGATTGATAAACCCCTGCCCAGACTTATCAAAAAGAGAAGAGAAATGACCCAAATCAACAAAATCATGAATGAAAGAGGAGAGATCACAACCAACACCAAAGAAATACAAACAATTATAAGAACATATTATGAGCAACTCTATGGCAGCAAATTAGATAACCTGGAAGAGATGGATGCATTCCTAGAGATGTATCAACTACCAAAACTGAACCAGGAAGAAATAGAAAACCTGAACAGACCTATAACCACTAAGGAAATTGAAGCAGTCATCAAAAATCTCCCAACAAACAAAAGCCCAGGGCCAGATGGCTTCCCAGGGGAATTCTACCAAACATTTCAAGAAGAATTAATACCTATTCTTCTGAAACTGTTCCAAAAAATAGAAACGGAAGGAAAACTTCCAAACTCATTTTATGAGGCCAGCATTACCTTGATCCCAAAACCAGACAAAGACCCCATCAAAAAGGAGAATTACAGACCAATATCCCTGATGAACATGGATGCAAAAATTCTCACCAAAATACTAGCCAATAGGATCCAACAGTACATTAAAAGGATTATTCACCATGACCAAGTGGGATTTATCCCTGGGCTGCAAGGTTGGTTCAACATCCGCAAATCAATCAATGTGATACAATACATTAACAAAAGAAAGAACAAGAATCATATGAGCCTCTAAATAGATGCAGAAAAAGCTTTTGACAAAGTACAGCATCCTTTCTTGATCAAAACTCTTCAGAGTATAGGCATAGAGGGTACATACCTCAATATCATAAAAGCCATCTATGAAAAACCTACAGCGAATATCATTCTCAATGGGGAAAAACTGAGAGCTTTCCCCCTAAGGTCAGGAATGCGGCAGGGATGTCCACTATCACCACTGCTGTTCAACATAGTATTGGAAGTCCTAGCCACAGCAATCAGACAACAAAAGAAATCAAAGGCATCCAAATTGGCAAAGAAGAAGTCAAACTCTCACTCTTTGCAGATGATATGATACTTTATGTGGAAAACCCAAAACACTCCACCCCAAAACTGCTAGAACTCATACAGGAATTCAGTAAAGTGGCAGGATATAAAATCAATGCACAGAAATCAGTGGCATTCCTCTACACCAACAACAAGACAGAAGAAAGAGAAATTAAGGAGTCGATCCCATTTACAATTGCACCCAAAACCATAAGATACCTAGGCATAAGTCTAACCAAAGAGACAAAGGATCTGTACTCAGAAAACTATAAAATACTCATGAAAGAAATTGAGGAAGACACAAAGAAATGGAAAAACGTTCCATGCTCATGGATTGGAAGAACAAATATTGTGAAGATGTCAATGCTATCTAGAGCAATCTACACATTCAATGCAATCCTTATCAAAATACCATCCACTTTTTTCAAAGAAATGGAACAAATAATCCTAAAATTTGTATGGAACCAGAAAAGACCCCGCATAACCAGAGGAATGTTGAAAAAGAAAAGCAAAGCCGGCGGCATCACAATTCCGGACTTCCAGCTCTATTACAAAGCTGTCATCATCAAGACAGCATGGTACTGGCACAAAAGCAGACACATAGATCAACGGAACAGAATAGAGAGCCCAGAAATGGACCCTCAACTCTATGGTCAACTCATCTTTGACAAAGCAGGAAAGAATGTCCAATGGAACAAAGACAGTCTCTTCAACAAATGGTGTTGGGAAAATTGGATAGCCACATGCAGAAGAATGAAACTGGACCATTTCCTTACACCACACACAAAAATAGACTCCAAATGGTTGAAAGACCTCAATGTGAGACAGGAGTCCATCAAAATCCTAAAGGAGAACACAGGCAGCAACCTCTTTGACATCAGCCGAAGCAACTTCTTCCTAGAAACATCGCCAAAGGCAAGGGAAGCAAGGGCAAAAATGAACTACTGGGACTTCATCAAGATAAAAAGCTTTTGCAAAGCAAAGGAAACAGTCAACAAAACCAAAAGACAACCGACAGAATGGGAGAAGATATTTGCAAATGACATATCAGATAAAGGGCTAGTATCCAAAATCTATAAAGAACTCATCAAACTCAACACCCAAAGAACAAAGAATCCAATCAAGAAATGGGCAGAAGAATGAACAGACATTTTTCCAAAGAAGACATCCAAATGGCCAACAGACACATGGAAAAGTGCTCAATATCGCTCAGCATCAGGGAAATCCAAATCAAAACCTCAATGAGATACCACCTCACACCAGTCAGAATGGCTAAAATGAACAAGTCAGGAAACGACAGATGTTGGTGGGGATGCGGAGAAAGGGGAACCCTCCTACACTGTTGGTGGGAATGCAAGCTGGTGCAGCCACTCTGGAAAACTGTATGGAGGTTCCTCAAAAAGTTGAAAATAGAGCTACCCTATGATCCAGCAATTGCACTACTGGGTATTTACCCCAAAGATACAAAAGTAGGGATCCGAAGGGGTACGTGCACCCTGATGTTTATAGCAGCAATGTCCACAATAGCCAAACTGTGGAAAGAGCCAAGATGTCCATCGACAGATGAATGGATAAAGAAGATTTGGTATATATATACAATGGAATATTATGCAGCCATCAAAAGGAATGAGATCTTGCCATTTGCAACGACGTGGATGGAACTGGAGGGTATTATGTTGAGTGAAATAAGTCAAACAGAGAAAGACATGTATCATATGATCTCACTGATATGAGGAATTCTTAATCGCAGGAAACAAACTGAGTGTTGTTGGAGTGGGGGGTGGGGTGGAAGGGATGGGGTGACTGGGTGATAGACACTGGGGAGGGTATGTGCTCTGGTAAGCGCTGTGAATTGTGCAAGACTGTTGAATCTTAGATCTGTACCTCTGAAACAAATAATGCAATATATGTTAAGAAAAAAAGAAGAAGGTAGCGGGAGGGTAAGAATGAAGCGGGGGAAATCGGAGGGGTAGACGAACCATGAGAGACAATGGACTCTGAAAAACAAACAGGGTTCTGGAGGGGAGGGGTGTGGGAGGATGGGTTAGCCTGGTGGTGGGTATTGAGGAGGGCACGTTCTGCATGGAGCACTGGGTGTTTTGCACAAACAATGAATCATGGAACACTTCATCTAAAACTAATGATGTAATGTATGGGGATTAACAAAAGAATAAAAAAAAAAAAGAAATAGGCAGAAGACATGAACAGACATTTCTGCAGAGAAGACATCTAAATGGCCAACAGACACATGAAAAAGTATTCAACATCGCTCGGCATCAGGGAAATACAAATCAAAACCACAATGAGATACCACCTCACACCAGTCAGAATGGCTAAAATTAACAAGTCAGGAAATGACAGGTGTTGGCGAGGATGTGGAGAAAGGGGAACCCTCCTACACTGTTGGTGGGAATGCAAGCTGGTGCAGCCACTTTGGAAAACAGTATGGAGGTTCCTCAAAAAGTTGAAAATAGAGCTACGCTCGGACCCAGCATTGTACTACTGGGTATTTACCACAAAGATATAAATGTAGTGATCCAAAGGGGCACGTGCACCCCAATGTTTATAGCAGCAATGTCCACAATAGCCAAACTATGGAAAGAGCCAAGATGTCCAACGACAGATGAATGGATAAAGAAGAGGTGGTATATATATACAATGGAATATTACACAGCCATCAAAAAATGAAATCTTGCCATTTGCAATGATGTGGATAGAACTAGAGGGTATTATGCTAAGTGAAATAAGTCAATCAGAGAAAGACAATTATCATATGATCTCACTGATACGTGGAATTTAAGAAATAAGACAGAGGATCATAGGGGAAGGTAGGGGAAGGGAGCATAAAATGAAACAAGATGAAACCAGAGAGGGAGACAAAGCATAAGAGACTCTTAATCTCAGGAAACAAACTGGGGGTTGCTGGAGTGGAGGGGGGTGGGAGGGGTGGGGCGGCTGGGTGATGGACATTGGGGAGGGTACGTGTTATGGTGAGCGCTGTGAATTGTGTAAGACTGATGAATCACAGATCTGTACCCCTGAAACAAATAATACATTATATGTTAATAATTTAAGAAAAAAAAAATGTTCATGTCCTTTGGAGATTGGGTTTGGAACACACAGAGGATCTCTGCATACTTTAGACTTCAAGGACTAAAGAAGGTAATCCAGGCAATGAGAGAACAACTTCAGCTAGCCACACTTGCTAGGATTTTCACAAAATTACTTTGCCAGTTCTTGAGATGATACCAAAAGTGCACAATAAATGACCTGCAATCGTTCTTCTGTGTATGCATCTGTACATGCACAGACATATAAGCTTTTCAAGCTTACTGTTTTGTTAACCAAATATAGCTGAGATGTGAATTCAGTCTTCCTCAAAACAAAGAAACAAAACAAAACAAAACAAAAACAAACAAAAAAAGAATGCTTGCTGATTTAGGACACCCTGAGTTAAATAGTAGTAAAACTCAATTTCCAACTATGTCTCACACGCTAGTGCCATGTCTGACACTTCTCTCACACACACATGCACATGCATAAACACACACACACAGAGTGCTGTGATAATTAATAATTATCTTTGAGAAATGCTGCATATTTTATTTTCCTCTTACAGATTTGTAATGTTGAAGAACATATGAAAAGCTTTTGCATGAAGGAAAGTTGTTAAAAGGCTGTCTACCTGCCTTCCTCCCTTCTTTCCTCACTCTCCTCCCTCCCTCCCTCTTTTCTTTCCTTCCTTCCTTCCTTTCTTTCATTCCTCTCCTTTCCCACCTAAATAACATTTATTAACATAAAAACAACCTCTGGGACACATTTTAGGAGCATAGGTACAAAAATACTGAAATAGATATAAATCTAAAAATAATGTATTCTAGCTGACTACCCTCTCCAAGACCCCAGTGCTCAAAAATAAGCCAAGTAAACATCTGGTAATGATCAGCTTGTTGCTCCAGAGACTTAAGGTGATGCATCCAAATAAGCATATTTCTTGACCATTATGGAAGAGCCAAAAAATAATTTGAATATTTAATGTGACCCCTCAGAAAATATAAATAGGGAATTCCATTTATGAGGTAAAAATATGTCCTTGAAACTCCTTTCCATTCATCTATCTCTGCAAGTCCAATTTATGGACCAAGACAGCTATTCTTAATCTTTTTTCACCACCCAGTTGCACCCCTATCTCTTCCTGCATATGTAGAATTACCATATGTCTCCCTAAAAAGTTTGTGTGCTGTGTGTGTGCTCACCCCACAACTATTTTCCAACTTTCCCAGATAGACTCCTTCTCATTCTCTCCCTTTGTATGTAAATATATATCAACTTGTTTCTGATAGCCTGTTCCTGGCTGTTTTCCCCATTCTAGAGCCACTTGGCTATGAGAGGAAAGGCAGTTACTTGAGATTAGGGTAGGAAGAAGCTGTGACAATTCAGATATGTTCTCCTAATACAAGCAACCTTTAAACCTTTATTTTTTTATTTTTTTTAATTTTTTTTTTATTTATTTTTAAGATTTTATTTATTTATTTGACATAGAGAGAAAGAGCACAAACAGGGGGAGTGTCAGGCAGAGGGAGAAGGAGAAGCAGGCTCCCCTCTGAGCAAAGAGCCCAATGCTCAATCCCAGGACCCTGGAATCATGAGCTGAAGGCAGATGCTTAACCAACTGAACCACCCAGGCACCCCATCCTTTGTTTAAACATTTACTGAATTATGACTTAGAATGTTGTTTCAATTAGTGTTACAATGGGTAGAGCATGCTAATTATTTTAAAAACTCATTTTATTTGAAAAGATTTTGTTTACTATTTATTCGACAGAGTGAGAGAGTGAGCGCGCACAAGCAGGGGGGAGTGGCAGGCAGAGGGAAAGGGAGAAGCAGACTCCCTGCTGAGCAGAGAGCCTGATGCAGGGCTTGATCCCAGGACCCAGGATCATGACCTGAGCTGAAGGCAAACACTTAACCAACTGAGCTACCCAGGTGCCCCCTAAAAAAAATCATTTTAAAAGAGAAATAAAAAGAATCCAAATAATTAGTGTCATAGATCTAACTGTGAAAGGTAAAGTCCTCTGAAGCAAGAAAATCTTATCCGTCTGAAATATTACCTAAGCATGCACTACAGAGAGAATAGATGCTGTGAATAACTTAGGTCCAATGAACACTAATGGATTTGGTACTGATCCACATTTCTTCAACAAGTGATCTCATACTGGTGGTCATGAGCTCCAAATCACAGGACACCCTGATCTCTAATCAATTTGATTCTCAAACAATGGTTGAAAGTCAAGAGCTAGTGAGAAAGAGGTTGCCTTTATTGGGCACTGTGAATTTCCTCTGATCTCTTTTGTAATAAATCCATATTTTTCCCAGGGTGATTATCTTTTGATTATGTTTGACTGTGATGGTTTTAGCTTTCATAAGTGAAATAATATTGTTCCCAATATTGTTGAAAGCATGCGGATCCTTTACCACTCATCATTGGTTCATGCAATAGTATCTTCTTCTACTTTATAAAAAAACACATTGAGGGTGTGTGTGTGTGTGTGTGTGTGTGTACATGCATGTGCACGTGTGCTTATTCATATGTTTATTTAAAGATATGATTGGTGGCTTTGCTTCATGCCACTTGATTTCATGGGAGTTTTCATTTGTGTAGGTTCTATAATTTGGCAGTGGCAAAGAGGTAAATGTAGTCCATATATCAGAATTTGGCCCATCCTCACATTATCTTCTCTTGCTAAGTATTCCCTTCCTGAGTCTTCTTCCCTTCCCTTGTTAAGTCTCAGTGCAAATTTGTGATATCCCAAATTAGGAAATAAAGATCTTGAGAGTGATGGTACTTCAAGAAAGTTATATTTATTGTGATGCCATAAATCAAGGCTCTGTTCATTTTTGGAGATACTTTTAAAAATTGTTTCCGTATCTTCAAAACATAAAAATTAAAATAGCAAATTACTAGTACCATGTGGTATTATCTGCCAGAAATACCTCACATCATGCCAATTCATCTCTAATATCCAATCTGCTTTCTATGATTCTTATGGGCCTCTAGTGACTATCATGATTGTATAAGAGAAGAAAGGTCATAAAAGAATGAGGCTGCTATGCTGTGTTTGGGAGGCAGGGGGCTATAAATTAGTAAGATGTCCTAAACTGAAGATCATTTTTTGTGAGATATAAAATTTATGCATATAAAATATGTAAATCCATATTTTAAGAGGTAGCATGTCACATTTTTGATGACACCAGGTTTTAAAACCAGTGTGCCTGGCTTAAAACCCTATGATGCCTTCTACAAGGCACTCAACCTCAGGCAACTTATGGACTCTGTCTGTGCCTGAGATTTTTCATGCGTGAAATGAGGATAAAATGAAAATCAGTTATTGTTTTGCAAGGAGGAAAGGGATACAAGTGTGTGAACACACTATAAATATTGCCTGAACATAGTATGCACTGTCTAAGTGTTAACTGTTGTCATTGCTCTTTCTGTTGTTATTAGTAATGTAGGGAGTTTTCTTGTATTGCATATCCTATCCCAGGATTTTTATAGGTTAAAAATATCACCATATACACCAAAAATCCTTGATGAAACATGGTAGTAACCTGTGTGTGGATGTGAAGAAAATCTACTGTCCATGCACATTGACTGACCTCCAAACTTACGCTTTTCCTCTCACTTATAACCTAGATAATATAAATAATTCAGAATCATTAATAAAATACATTGGATTTCATATTTTAAAATAGCCCTTAAACCTCCTTAATCTTGAACCATCCTCTGAATACATTTTTGCCAAAAATTTTTCACAATCGAATGTGTTGAAACACATACATTTTATCATTTAATATTCCACTAAATCTTGACCTTCAATACTTGCATAACATTAACCTTTGAATAGCAAATTACAGAGACATCTGGAAGCATGAAACAGTAATATTCACTCAAAAGTATGAATTGTGTAGTATATAACATATCTTGGAAGAACTTAAATTGCTAAAAGCTACGTATTTAATTATGCATGACCTGAATACTTTTGGAACAAATTTAATGTGTTCAAATAAGCACTGTTTCAAAAAGTACTTTAGAACAGAAATGTAAACTGACATCCCCTTTTGTGACTTATTTTCTTACTCAATAGAACTTTACTTCTAAAAAGGAACATGAAAAAGATCCACTTAGTAGGTCACTGTTATTAGAAAAAAATGCAAATGAACAACTAAACTTCATTGCACAAATCAAGCTGCCTACTCTCCTGGGCATTATTCAGTGCTTGATTTAATATTTTCCTAACATTTTAAGAGTTTTTCCAATTAAATATTAATACTTTTCTCAAAGAGAAAGAGAGATTTATTATCCTAAAGAGATGGTAAAAGGGAGGGATAGTGATCTGTGTCAGCAGTTAGAATGAGGAACTGAAGAGAAAGCTTCATTAAGGAAAACATGCTGAGCCTACTTTCTCTAATACACCAAAAACTTACATGTAGAAGCTCGTGTTTAACTGTATGATGGAATTAAATAAAAAATCTTTATGGTTTCCAAATGATTGACTATATTGGGCAAGAAAGTCCTTAAACATATATCAAACACTAGAAGCTCAAGGAGATACTACAAAATCCAAATGTTTGGTCTATATTTAAAAAATAAACACATAAACACACAAACAAAAAACTTCAGACTTATTAGGTATCTTCGCATCTCAACTTTCCTGGCTATTCAGAGTGCCCACATGAGAGGCCTAATCTCACATTAATACATACTGTGTTCAATTCCACGTCTACCAAAGCAGTAGAGTTCCAAGGGTTGAGAAATCTCAGCTAATTCTCTTCTGGGGATAGGCTGAAATGAGTTGCCTTGACCAAAGTCACATCCCATTCCTGAGGGTACCCTCCATCAATTTACTGGTCTATGTGGGGTATAAAGACCTGGCCCACTGGCTCTGATTCAAGAATCTCTGAAAATCTATTCCAGCTCCAGAGGGCCTCGTTTAAAATGGCAGAAACATGCTGTGACTGTATCGCAGTGCAACATCTCCCTTTGTTCAAACCTACTTTATTTACTTCTTCAATAATGCTAATCCTGAAAGCACGCCCCAATAAACTTATTGCATTAAAATAGCCACATAGGAGTTGGGTTCTTAGAGAATCCAAATGTATGATATCTATCATTCTTCTTGCCTCATTTTGTCACTTTCTTCTGTCTATCCTGTCTGAAAGCACGCAGTGTGCCTCTCTGCCTTGTCACTTACTGTGGCTTCCTAACATATCTCAAGTTGAGTTGCTGTGCAGCTACAGTTTATGTCAAGATAGGATAGACTATGTTGCATAACAAAGAATCCCCAAATCTCTGTCGCTGATGAGTATAACATTGAATTGCTCTATTACACAGTATTTTTTTTCCAGAATGGGAATATGCTCTCTTGTCATTTTCAACTGTTTATTTAGGTATCTGGGCTACCTCCATCTTGTATTTACGCATTCTATAACACAGAGCTTCCAAAGTTACCAAGACAAGGGAAGAGATGCAGGAGGCAAGATTCCTGAAACGGTCTTTTGCCCCAAAGTGACTGGTACTATTTCAGATTACAGTTACATAATTCAGAACTGGTTGCATGGCTCCAATCCAACTGCATGGGAAGGTAGAAAATGCACATTGATAACTGGTGAGCCATGAAAAAGTATAAAATCTCTATCCAGCAGCTACATAATTCCTTCTAGCCATACTTCTAGTAAAGTTAGGATCTGTCTCTCAGTGACATATAAGGTGAAGCACCCCAAATAAAGCCTCTAAATGGTAAAATTTTATTTTTCCATCACATGTACAAATAAAAAGAACACTTTATTTATAAAAATAAATAGAACAAATTATATCTGTGAACTTCAGTATCTTCATCTGTCAAATAGTAAAACATAAGGCCTGTCAGTCAGCTAGAACTTTGACAGATAAAATTATCTCAAAAAAAATTTGTCTTCATTATTTTAGTCAGAATTCCTACTTTTCTGTTTATCTAGGAGAATATTTTTTTTCTCCTATTATTGTTAATACCCTAACCTAGATGAAGATGTAAAGGACAAACCTTGACAAAATACCATAGAATGAGGCTCAAAACATGATTTGAAAATAAGTAACTTATAAATATACATATCAGGTTTTGGGGAATTCTTCTTGAATATGGAAAGATATGTTGCTATAGGAAACACAGTGTAAGTTTTCAAAAAGTCTACCTGGTTGAGGGAGAAGAATCTTTCCAAGCAAATCTTGTTTCCTGATTTGTCCTAGAAGTCAGGCTTTAACTATTGCCAGTACTGGGTCCCATTCACCACCTAAGCCCAAATACTGGTTCTGTACCTCATAAGCAGTATAATTTAGGCCAAGTTACTTGACCTCTCAGGGCATCAACTTTCTCATTTGTGAATATTAAATGAGACAACCAATGTGACTAGCGGATAATAACCACCTAAAGGCAAGTTCCTGGATAAAAACCTCCCCTCTACCATATCTAGCCTTTTCAAATCTAAATTCACTGAGCTCTCAACCTGAAAACTTAGTTCTTCACTAATCTCTAAAATATTAAATCATAAATAGAGTAAGTATGTCTTCTAATTCTGTTCATACTCAAAGGACTAATATGTTCCCCATCCAAGCATTAGTATGTTTCTCCTCCAAATCTGAAATGTAGTGACCAAGTAAACATTCAGATCCCTACTAAATTGTTTACTAAGCATCCTTTGGGGTCAAACCATCTTGGGTTCCCAAAGTTGACCTTTTAACATATTTCTTCTTTTTCTCTCCACACATTGGATCAATCCACAAGACTAGACTTCTGTCAGATTTGCTAGTATTTCTCCTTCCTATTTTGTAACATTCTTCTTTGTAATTAAAGCCTGCCCTATACTTTCTCCAGAAAGTTAACTTCCTTGTCATCTGTTTTCTTTGAGGAAACCAGAAACCACAACACTGCTTGATTCTAAGATATCTAGTTAACTTGCACAGTCCTGGTCCCAATCATGATTTGTGACCTGTTTCATTAGTATCTCCCATTCCTGGTAGGACAGAAACATGTTTTTTACCATCAGACTTATTTGTCCAAAACCTATTGGAGCTATATGACATTGGGCATACTTCCATTACTTTAAATTTTTCCAAAAATAAATTAGTAATCATTTTCTTCATACTTGTCATTTTTCATCCTGGTGCACAGCTCCACCATCCAGTGATTTACACAATGCAGAGATCTGCATATCTTTCCCTTAGCCCACATTTACTCCATCATAAAATCATTCATCTCTCCTCCTAAATATCTTTCAAGTACTCTTTATCTCCAGCCTAATTATCAGTCCTTGGCTCAGATCACTATACTTTTGTCAATAACAACCACACAACTGATTAACTCGCTCCAGTCTCTTTGCTCCTTGAAGTCATTCACTGGGCATACTACACCCAATTTGAGCCTTGTATTTCTAATCATATTATTCTCTCTTCCATAGCTTCTCACTATTCTGGGATATTGTCTATTCTTAATATGACTTACATTGTCTTTTACAGTGAATTAGTTTACTGACCAAGTCATTTTTTTTTATTACTATGTTATGTTAATCACCATATATTATATCATTAGTTTTTGATGTAGTGTTCCATGATTCATTGTTTGCATATAACACCCAGTGCTCCATGCAGAACATGCCCTCTTTAATACCCATCACCAGGCTAACCCATCCTCCCATCTCCCTCCCCTCTAGAACCCTCATTTTTCAGAGTCCATCGTCTCTATTGATTCATCTCCCCCTCCAATTTCCCCCACTTCATTCTTCCCCTCCTGCTATCTTCTTCTTCTTCTTCTTTTTTTTTTTTTAACATATAATGTATTATTTGTTTCAGAGGTACAGATCTGTGATTCAACAGTCTTGCACAATTCACAGCATTCACCATAGCACATACACTCCCCAATGTCTATGTTTTCTTTCTCACTGACTTCCTAGCCGCAATGTACTGATTTGTTTCCTAAAACATGACCTATTCACTTTCACCTTAAAGGCTGTGCAAACTCCTTTCTGCCTCCCTCATCTTTGCTTGACATCTGGTTATCCATTTAGTGTCTGTACAAATGTTTCTTTTTTATTCCTCTTAAAATAACTAGGATATTTTGTTCAGCTATAAATTTCTAGGGTACACTGTCCTTTTGTTTTGAAAATTTTTATCATATTTTATTATTAACCCTTGTTAAATTTTCTGTCTTTCCTACTTGTCTGCAAGTTGTAGCATGGCAGACTTTGTGTTTATCACACTTGCTGCTAAATTCCCAGAAAATAACATGGTAAAAATAGTTCCTGTTGAATGAATGAATATCACAAATATATAGTTCACACCCCTCCTTGGAAATTGCTCATTTCCATGTGGACAGTTGTCAAGAACTCCTGAGCCAAATAGTAGAAAACAGTATTTGTAAGTGTGAAAATATGGGCTTTTAATATTATTTAAATACTGGTTTTATCACTTACAAACTTTTTAACCATAAGCAAATCATTTAATTTCTTTCTTCATCTGAAAAAATAGGTTTGAAAAATAACCTCACTGGATTGTTCTGAGCATTAAGTTAAGATAATGCATCTAGGGGTGCCTGGGTGGCTCAGTCGGTCAAGCGGCTGCCCTTGGCTCAGGTCGTGATCCTGCCCCGCATCGGGCTCCCTGCTCAGCGGGGAGCCTGCTTCTCCCTCTCCCTCTGCCTGCCTCTCTGCCTACTTGTTCTCTCTCTCTGTCAAATAAATAAATAGAATCTTAAAAAAAAAAAAAAAGATAATGCATCTAAAGACATTACTCCAGGGCCTGGCATAGAGCAAACTATTGTTACATGTCAGCAATTATTAATATTTTGGAGGATATAATATTATCAATTGGGGGGTGCAAAAAATAACCTTGCATTTCATCCAAATGTGTTTATAGAAATCTACAGTTATTTCCCTTTTGTTTCCCATTGCCTTAATCATTTATAGGAACAATTCAATTATTGTTTCTAGTCAAGGTAACTTATCTTTGTGCTTTTAAAATTCCAAATTAAGCTTGTTTAAGCAGTGAGGGAGGAAGTGATAGTCTTTTCTGCTCTTGACAGAACTTGACATACGGCAGGCCTGATTAATCAACTAACAGTATTAACTTCTTATTTGTGTTGAACACACTGCAAAATTTTCATGTTTAAGGTTCTGCAGACTTTGAGATGATTATCAAGGCTGCCAGGGATTTTCAAGGTATAGGGCCAAGTATATATATATATATATATATATATATATATATATATATATATATATATATGTATGTATAATTATATAATACACATATTATATATGCATGTGTGTATATATACATGCACACACATATACACACACATAAATGTGTGGTAACCATGAGGTTGCTCAATTTGTGCATGAGATTAGCTGCTTTATGTTCATAGGTGTATTCTTTATTCCAAAGAAGTGTTTCCAGTTCTTTGAAAAACACAGAACAATCTAAAATCCGTACGTACGTACTTTGCCATTTCTCCCATTTGTCACTATCCTAGTCCAACATAAGATGAATTATTTCCTGAATATCTACATCTAACCATCACCCTAAATTTCTACTCCTCCACCACACTCCACTTTCCTACTGATTATCTGATCAAAACGCAAATCCCAGTATTCCACTCCAATGTGCAAACCTATTCAGTATCTTCCCATTGCTCTTTAGGTAAATCCTCAACTTCTTAAAACGGTCTGTTAATCTTTTCATTGTCTCTCATGGACTCCTAGAACTTTAGTTCTACCAACCCACTGGTCCCTGTCCTTTACTTCTGATACCATGCATAGACATCTTGCTTGCCTCAGCAGCTTTTACCAACATCTTTTCTCTGACACGCTTCTTTGTAAAGGACAACCCACCTTTGTCTAGTTAAATCCTCCTCATCTTTTGGGTGCCAGATGAAATGCTGCTTTCTCAGGGGAACCTTTTGCAAATCCTCATTATATGACTGATTAACTTACGTGTTATCACAGAACAACATACTTTTACTTCATCACACTTATCTTAGTAATTATACACTGACTTGTATGCTTGAGAATATCACCTGCCAGGAATTCAGGGACTTGTTTTTCATTATATTCCCACCTTCTACTCAACACCTGGGATATAGACTAAAATAATTTTGGAAAGGGTATGAATGTAAAGCATCATGGGGGGGGGAGGAGCAAGATGGCAGAGGAGTAGGAGACCTAAATTTGGCTGGTCCCAGGAATTCAGCTATATAGGGATCAAACCATTCTGAACACCTACGAACTCAACAGGAGATTGAAGAAAAGAATAGCCGCAACTCTGTGAACAGAAAAGTGACCACTTTCTTAAAGGTAGGACATGCAGAGAAGTGAACCGAGGCAATATTTGGGAAGATAGATGGCGGGGGGAGGGAGCCTCCATCAGCCAGCTACCGGCAAGTGATAGAGAGCGGAGCAAAAAATTGGAACTTTTAGAAGTCTGCTCCACTGAGGAAGGTCACTCCAGTGGCTAAGCAAGGGTGGAACCCTTGCTGGGACAGTGTAGTCTCAGGACCCTCGGGGTCACAGAAAGACCAGGGATGCCTGAGTGCGGCAGAACTCCGAGTAATCGCAGCGGGGAAGCCACTGCAGAGATAGAGGCGAGGAGTGGGCTCTCAGCTCAGGGTTGCCATAAACTGTGATCCACCGCACAGTCAGGCCACTGCTCTTCCAGCAGGGACCCAACAAGTGGCAGATCCGGGGAGACTCCCCTTCCTCCCCTGGGAGGAGCGGCATGGGAGTGCACTGTAGGGATCTGTTGGGTTTGGAGACTCAAAATGAGGTCGGGTGCCAGAGATAGAAATGCTCAATCACAGGCCGGATGAGCACAGAGTGCGGCTGGAGACCGGGGAGATGGGAGTGACTGACTGCTTTTCTCTGGGAGCTCAGTGAGGAGTGGGGCCCCAAGTTCTTGGCTCCTCCAGGTGGAGATTGGGAGGCTGCCATTTTCACTCTTGTCCTCCAAAGCTGTAGGGAAAGCTTGCAGGGAACAAAAGCTCCCAAGAGCAAACCCCAGCAGATGACTTAGCCGCTGGCAAGGGTGGGGCAATTCCACCTGAGGCAAAGACATTTGAGAACCATGGCAACAGACCCCTGCCCCAGAAGATCAGCAAGAACAGCCAGCCAAGATCAAGTTTACGAATAAATGAGAAAGGCAGAATGCCAGCACTAGGGGAATACAGCACATAGAATTCATGGCTTTTTCCCCCCCTGATTCTTTAGTCATTCAAAGTTAATTTTTTAAATTTTCTTTTTTTTTTTAAATTTTTCATTTTCCCTTTTACAACCAACATCTTATCAATCCCTTTTTTAAAAATCTTTATTTTTCATTTTTAGAGACATATTGTATCCTTTCATGGTAGTTACCCTTATTTTTGGTATATATATATATTGTTCTCTCTTTAAAATTTTGAGATACAGTTTCTTCTAACAGATCAAAATATACCCTAAATCTCTAGTGTATGGCTTTGTTCTAGTCTCCTCCTGATCACATTCTCTCCCCTCCTTTTTTTTTTTTTTAATTCCTCTTCTTTCTTTTTTCAACCAACTTTTTTTTTTTTTAAAGATTTTATTTATTTATTTGACAGAGACAGAGATAGCGAGAGCAGGAACACCAAGCAGCGGGAGTGGGAGAGGGAGAAGCAGGCTTCCCCCTGAGGAGGGAGCCCGATGTGGGACTCGATCCCAGGAACCTGGAATCATGACTTCAGCCGAAGGCAGATGCTTAATGACTGAGCCACCCAGGCGCCCTCAACCAACTTCTTATCAATTCCTTTTATAAAATATTTTATAATTTTCATCTTTACAGTATTGTTCCATCCCCTCATCGTATTTACCCTTATTTTTGTACATATATAAGTTTTTCCTTCTTTAAAACTTTGGGAGGCGCTTTCTTCTAACAAACCAAAATACACCCAAAATCTAGTGTGTGGCACTGATCTATGCACCAGCCTGAACATATTTGATCATATTCTTTTTTTTTTTTCCTTTTTGCTTTCTTTCCCTTTATTTTCCCCCGGCTTCAGGTCTCTTCTGATTTGTTTAGTGTATATTTCTCTGGGGTCATTGTTACCCTGTTAGCATTTTGTTCTCTCATTCATCTGTTGTCCTCTGGACAAAATGATAAGATGGAAAAAATCACCTCAACAAAAAGAACAAGAGGCAGTACCAACTGCCAGGGACCTGATCAATACAGACATTAGTAAGATGTCGGAAGTAGAGTTCAGAATGACGATTTTAAAGATACTAGCTGGGCTTGAAAAAAGCATGGAAGATATTTGAGAAACCCTCTCTGGAGAAATAAAAGAACTAAAATCTAACCAAGTTGAAATCAAAAAGGCTATTAATGAGGTGCAATAAAAAATGGAGGCTCTAACTGCTAGGATAAATGAGGCAGAAGAGAGAATTAGTGATATGGAAGACCAAGTGATGGAAAATAAAGAAGCTGAGAAAAAGAGAGATAAACAACTACCGGATCATGAGGGCAGAATTTGAGAATAAGCGATACCATAAGACGAAACAACATTAGAATAATTGGGATCCCAGAAGAAGAAGAAAGAGAGAGAGGGGCAGAAGGTATATTGGAGCAAATTATAGCAGAGAACTTCCCTAATTTGGGGAAGGAAACAGGCGTCAAAATCCAGGAGGCACAGAGAACCCCTCTCAAAAATCAATAAAAATAGGTCAACACCCCGACATCTAATAGTAAAACTAACGAGTCTCAGAGACAAAGAGAAAATCCTGAAAGCAGCTCGGGACAAGAGATCTGTAACCTACAATGGTAGAAACTAATTAGATTGGCAACAGACCTATCTACAGAGACCTGGCAGGCGAGAAAGGACTGGCAGGATACATTCAGAGCACTAAATGGGAAAAATATGCAGCCAAGAATACTATATCCAGCTAGGCTGTCATTGAAAATTGAAGGAGAGATAAAAAGCTTCCAGGACAAACAAAAACTAAAGGAATTTGCAAACATGAAACCAGCCCTAGAAGACATATTGAAAGGGGTCTTCTAAGCAAAGAGAGGGCCTAAAAGTAACATAGACCAGAAAGGAACACAGACAATATACAGTAACAGTCACCTTACAGGCAATACAATGGCACTAAATTTGTATCTTTCAATAGTTACCCTGAATGTAAATGGTCTGAATGCCCCAATCAAAAGACACAGGCTATCAGACTGGATAAAAAAACAAGATCCATCGATATGCTCTCTGCAAGAGACTCATTTTAGACCCAAAGACACCTCCAGATTGAAAGTGGGGGGGGGACCATTTACCATGCTAATGGACACCAAAAGAAAGCTGGGGTGGCAATCCTTCCATTAAACAAATTAGATTTTAAACCAAATAGTATAATAAGAGATAAGGACACTATATCATACTTTAAGGGTCTATCCAACAAGAAGATCTAACAATTGTAAATATCTATGCCCCTAACATGGGAGCAGCCAATTATATAAGCCAATTAATAACAAAAGCAAAGAAACACATCAGAACGATACAATAATAGTAGGGGATTTAAACACACCCCTCACTAAAATGGACAGATCATCTAAGCAAAAGATCAAAAAGGAAATAAAGACTTTAAATGACACACGAGACCAAATGGACTTCACAGATATATTCAGAACATTCCATCGCAAAGCAACAGAATACACATTCTTGTCTAGTGTCCATGGAACATTCTCCAGAATAGATCACATCCTAGGTCATAAATCAGGTCTTAACTGGTACAAAAAGAATGGGTCATTCCCTGCCTATTTTCAGACCACAATGCTTTGAAACTAGAACTCAATCACAAGAGGAAAGTAGGAAAGAACTCAAATACATGGAGACTAAAGAGCATCCTACTAAAGAATGAATGGGTCAACCGGGAAATTAAAGAAAAATTTTAAAAATTCATGGGAACTAATGAAAATGAAAACACAACTGTTCAGAATCTTTGGGATGCAGCAAAGGCAGTCCTAAGAGGAAAGTATATAGCAATACAAGCCTTTCTCAAGAAACAAGAAAGGTCTCAAATACACAACCTAACCCTACACCTAAAGGAGCTGGAGAAAGAACAGTAAATAAAGCCTAAACCCAGCAGGAGAAGAGAAATCATAAAGATCAGAGCAGAAAACAATGAAATAGAAACCAAAAGAACAGTAAAACAGATCAATGAAACTAGGAGCTGGTTCTTTGAAAGAATTAACAAGATTGATAAACCCCTGGCCAGACTTATCAAAAAGAAAAGAGAAACAACCTAAATCAATAAAATCATGAATGAAAGAGGAGAGATCACAACCAACAACAAAGAAATACAAATAATTATAAAAACATATTATGAGCAACTCTAAGCCAGCAAATTAGATAATCTGGAAGAAATGGATGAATTTCTAAAGATGTATAAACTATCAAAACTGAACCAGGAAGAAATAGAAAACCTGAACAGACCTATGACCACTAAGGAAATTGAAGGAGTCATCAAAAATCTCCCAAAAAACAAAAGCCCAGGGCCAGATGGCTTCCCAGGGGAATTCTACCAAACATTTAAAGAAGAATTGATACCTATTCTTCTGAAAATCTTCCAAAAAACAGAAATGGAAGGAAAACTTCTAAACTCATTTTATGAGGCCACCATTACCTGGATCTCCAAACCGCACAAAGACCCCATCAAAAAGGAGAATTATAGACCAATATCCTTGATGAACATGGATGCAAAAATTCTCACCAAAATACTAGCCAATAGGATCCAACAGTACATTAAAAGGAATATTCACCACGACCAAGTGGGATTTATCCCTGGGCTGTGAGGTTGGTTCAATATCTGCAAATCAATTAATGTGATACAATACATTAATAATAGAAAGAACAAGAATCATATGATCCTCTCAATAGATGCAGAAAAAGCATTTGACAAAGTACAGCATCCTTTCTTGATCAAAACTCTTCAGAGTACAGGGATAGAGGGTACATACCTCAATACCATAAAAGCCATCTATGAAAAACCCACAGTGAATATCATTCTCAACGGGGAAAAACTGAGAGCTTTCCCCCTAAGGTCAGGAACACAGCAGGGATGTCCACTATCACCACCGCTATTCAACACAGTATTAGAAGTCCTAGCCACAGCAATCAGACAACAAAAAGAAATAAAAGGCATCCGAATCAGCAAAGAAGAAGTCAAACTCTCACTCTGCAGATAATATGATACTTTATGTGGAAAACCCAGAGAACTCCACCCCAAAACTGCTAGAACTCATACAGGAATTCAGTAAAGTGGCAGGATATAAAATCTATGCACAGAAATCAGTGGCATTCCTATATACCAACAATAAGACAGAAGAAAGAGAAATTAAGGGGTCCATCCCATTTACAATTGCACCCAAAACTATAATACCCAGGAATAAATCTAACCAAAGAGGCAAAGAATCTGTACTCAGAAAACTATAAAATACTCATGAAAGAAATTGAGGAAGACACAAAGAAATGGAAAAACGTTCCATGCTCATGGATTGGAAGAACAAATATTGTGAAGATGTCAATGCTACCTAGAGCAATCTATATATTTAATGCAATCCTTATCAAAATACCATCAACTTTATTCAAAGAAATGGAACAAATAATCCTAAAATTTGTATGGAACCAGAAAAGACCCCGAATAGCTAGAGGAATGTTGAAAAAGAAAAGCAAAGCTGGTGGCATCACAATTCCGGACTTCCGGCTGTATTACAAAGCTGTCATCATGAAGACAGTGTGGTACTGGCACAAAAACAGACACATAGATCAATGGAACAGAACAGAGAGCGCAGAAATGGACCCTCAACTCTATGGTAAACTCATCTTCGACAAAGCAGGAAAGAATGTTCAATGGGAAAAAGAGAGTCTGTTCAACAAATGGTGTTGGGAAAATTGAACAGCCACAGGCAGAAGAATGAAACTGGACCATATCCTTACACCACACACAAAAATAGACTCCAAATGGTTGAAAGACCTCAATGTGAGACAGGAGTCCATCAATATCCTAAAGGAGAACACAGGCAGCAACCTCTTTGACCTCAGCCGCAGCAACTTCTTCCTAGAAACATCGCCAAAGGCAAGGGAAGCAAGGGCAAAAATGAACTATTGGGACTTCATCAAGATAAAAAGCTTTTGTACAGCAAAGGAATCAGTCAACAAAACCAAAAGACAACCGACAGAATGGGAGAAGATATTTGCAAATGACATATCAGATAAAGGGTTAGTGTCCAAAATCTATAAAGAGCTTATCAAACTCAACACCCAAAGAACAAATGATCCAATCAAGAAATGGGCAGAAGATATGAACAGACATTTTTCCAAAGAAGACATCCAAATCGCCAACAGACACATGAAAAAGTGCTAAACATCGCTCGGCATCAGGGAAATACAAATCAAAACCTCAATGAGATACCACCTCACACCAGTCAGAATGGCTAAAATTAATAAGTCAGGAAATGACAGATATTGGTGGGGATGCGGAGAAAGGGGAACCCTCCTACACTGTTGGTGGGAATGCAAGCTGGGGCAGCCACTCTGGAAAGCAGTATGGAGGTTCCTCAAAAAGTTGAAAATAGAGCTACCCTACGATCCAGCAATTGCACTATTGGGTATTTACCCCAAAGATACAAATGTAGCGATCCGAAGGGGTACATGCACCCCGATGTTTATAGCAGCAATGTCCACAATAGCCAAACTATGGAAAGAGCCAAGATGTCCAACGACAGATGAATGGATAAAGAAGATGTGGTATATATATATATATATATATATATATATATATATATATACATACATACACACACACACACAATAGAATATTATGCAGCCAACAAAAGGAATGAAATCTTGCCATTTGCAATGACGTGGATGGAACTGGAGAGTGTTATGCTGAGCAAAATAAGTCAATCAGAGAAAGACATGTATCATATGACCTCAATGATATGAGGAATTCTTAATTTCAGGAAACAAACTGAGGGTTGCTGGAATGTTGGGGGGTTGGAGGGATGGGTGGCTGGGTGATATACATTGGGGTGGGTATGTGCTATGGTGAGTGCTGTGAATTGTGTAAGACTGTTGAATCACAGATCTGTACCTCTGAAAGAAATAATACATTATAAGTTAAAAAGAAAAAGAAGAAGAAGAAGAAGAAGGAAGAAGGAAGAAGGAAGAAGGAGAAGGAGAAGGAGAAGGAGAAGGAGAAGGAGAAGAAGAAGAAGAAGAAGAAGAAGAAGAAGAAGAAGAAGAAGATAGCAGGAAGGGAAGAATGAAGGGGGAAATCAGAGGGGGAGATGAACCAAGAGAGACGATGGACTCTGAAAAACAAACTGAGGGTTCTAGAGAGGAGGGGGGGTGGGAAGATGGGTTGGCCTGGTGATGGGTATTAAGGAGGGCACGTTCTGGGGCGCCTGGGTGGCTCAGTCGTTAAGCGTCTGCCTTCGGCTCAGGTCATGGTCCCAGGGTCCTGGGATGGAGCCCCACATCGGGCTCCCCGCTCGGCGGGAAGCCTGCCTCTCCCCCCTCCACTCCCCCTGCCTGTGCTCATCTCTCAATGTGTCTCTCTCTGTCAAATAAATAAATAAAATCTTAAAAAAAAAAAAAAAGATTAAAAAAAAAAAGGAGGGCACATTCTGCATGGAGGACTGGGTGTTATATGCAAATAATGAATCATGGAACACTACAACAAAAACTAATGATGTAATGTATGGCAATTAACATAACATAATAATAATAAAAAATAAATTAATAAAAAGAATAAGATAGCAGGAAGGGCAAAATGAAGGGGGGAATCGGAGGGGGAGACGAACCATGAAAGACCATGGACTCTAAGAAACAAACTGAGGGTTCTAGAGGGGAGGGGGATGGGGGATGGGTTAGCTTGGTGATGGGCATTAAAGAGGGCACGTACTGAAAGGAGCACTGGGTGTTATACGCAAACAATGAATCATGGAACACTACATCAAAAACTAATGATGTAATGTATGGTGATGAACATAATAAAATAAAATAAAATAAAATAAATCATTTTACTGAACACCTAAGTCAAAGAACCTTTCCCTCCTACAGCAGTGTTACACCTCCCAGGATAAAGGAAGACCCCACTTTGTAAAATTTCACTATTATTTAGTAAACTACTCCTTAGATAGATACTACCCAAAATAAGTTACTTCCTTTCTTTTTAACTAAAACAACAGGCAAATTGGCAAATAAAAAGTCACAATATATGTTAATTGAAAAAAAAATGCCATAGACTATGTAGTAAATGCTTTCTGACAGCATACTCTAACCAGATAAAATGGAAATAAAACAGTGTAACTGAAAAAAAAAAAAGCAGAAATAAAGCTTTGATGAATAGTTTTGACTGAATAGATTGAACAAATGAATAAGTTAATAAAGAATAAATAGCCATTTATACCTGCCAAAATAAAATTTACAGAATACCCAGGATGTTTCAAACACCATGTTTTCAACACCATAGGCATAGTACCTTATTATATTAATTTCACAGTCAAGTGGGAAAATGTATACATTAACAAATTATTACTAGCGGGATTTCCAATCCAGGAATTGAATGTCCTACTATCTATAAAATCATCATTTACTGACACACAGTTAGTTCTACCTCAAATTCCCATTTATATGAAAAGATCTTTGATGTCATTAAGAGAAAATAGCACACTACTTACTTTGAAATAATAAACAGAAAAGAAGTCAAAGTTAGAAACTGGAAAATTAAGTATAGAAAAACAGACTTAGTGTAAATATATTTGCAATACAGTCTGAGGAAAAAAATATAAAATTAACCTTCAAATCACTCTCTTAGCTACTGTCATTTGGAGAAGCCATTTGAAGAAAATGGTTAGGTTAAAATGGATTTTCTTTAGTTTTAATGATATACTGTATTTAGCTATTGCTGTAAAAAGTCTGCATTGCCTTGTATTGTTAAATAGGAATCCTAAACTAGCAACAGTGTGCTTGAGTTACTGCACTGTATGTTAAGGAGTGACAGTAGCCCTTTATTTCCAGTGGAAGGAAACAAAGAAAAAAAAAAAGAAAGAAAGAAAGATGTGCTTGTGTAGAATCATCTTCCTTATCAGATGTGTTCAAAACCCAATTTAAAAATGGGCAGGGGTGCCTGGGTGGCTCAGTCGTTAAGCGTCTGCCTTCGGCTCAGGTCATGATCCCAGGTCCTGGGATCGAGCCCCATGTCGGGCTCCCTGCTCAGCAGGAAGCCTGCTTCTCCCTCTCCCTCTCCCACCCCCCCACTTGTGTTCCCTCTCTCTCTGTCTCTCTCTTTCTGTCAAATAAATAAATAATGAAAAAAAAAACTTAAAAAAAATAAAAATGGGCAAAGGATCTGAATAGACATTTTTTCAAAGACATGCAGATGGCCAATAGACACATGAAAAGATGTTCAACATCACTAATCATCAGGGAAATGCAAGTCAAACCCCAATGAGCTATCGCCTCATAACAGTTAGAATGGCTATTATCAAAAAGACAAGAAATAAAAAGTGTTGGAGAGGATGTGGAGAAAAGTGAGCCCTTGTGTATGGTTAGTGGGATTATAAATTGGTGCAGCCACTGTGGAAAACAGTGTGGAGATTTCTCAAATATTAAGAACATTACTACCATATGATCTAGCTATTCCACTAGTGGGTATTTATCTGAAGAATAGAGAAACACTAATTCGAAAAAATGCATGCACCCATATGTTCATTGGAGCATTATTTACAATAGCCAAATATGAAAACAACCCAAGTATCCATCAATAGATGAATGGATAAAGAAGATATATACATATATACATATTCCACGCAATGGAATAGTATTGCGCAGCCCTGAAAAGAGTGTGATCTTGCCATTTGTGAAAACATGGACGGACCTTGAGAGTATTATACTAAGTAAAATAAGTCAGAAGAAGAAACATAAATACTGTAAGATTTCACTCATGTGAAATCTAAAAATAAACAAACAAAAAAACAAAACAAAAACAAACTCATAGATGCAGAGAGCAGTTTGGTGGTTACCAGAGGGAAAGGGGATTGGGGTTGGACAAAAAGAATAAAAGGGGTCAATTGTAGGGTGATGGATGGTAACTAGACTTTAGGGGTGATCACTTTGTATATAGAGATGTCAAATTATAATATTGTACACCTGAAACTTACATAATTAAAGCCTAGAGGAGGGAAAAAGCACAAATATATATGTAATTACAAAATACTAAATAAAAGGAAAACATCTAGAACTATAAATATGTGTGATAAAAGGGCTTGGCTCACCCTAGGGCAAACAGGGAAGTCTTCCTTGAGACAGTGACTCAGGATAAGCACAGAGGCCTGAGTAGAGCATTCAAACACCTACTAGTCAAAAGATATTTTTCAAGACCCAGAGTTCAAAGCTAAGACCTGGAAATCTATTGGAGGAACAGACATTTGCACAAATGTTTACACTGAAATAAAAAGAATGCTATAATTGAGGCATGAAATAATATGCAATGGAAATGATGTTTTATTTTATTATAGAAACAAGCAACAGACTAGCATTGCTTCACACACATAATGTTGAAAATTCTCCCTAAAAATATTGTTATATCTGTGTTCATGTTGAGCCATCTTATCTGACATCGTGTCTCCAGATTCCCCTATAACTTAATATTATTTAATTTACTTTCTATCACATTCATATAGAAGTCTCTTCCTTTTTTTAAGATTTTATTTATTTATTTGGCAGAGAGAGACACAGTGAGAGAGGGAATACAAGCAGGGGGAGTGGGAGAGGGAGAAACAGGCTTCCCGCCAAGCAGGGAGCCCGATGTGGGGCTTGATCCCAGGACCCTGGATCATGACCTGAGCCAAAGGCAGACACTTAACCAACTGAGCCACCCAGGTGCCCCTCTTCCTTTTTTTTTTTTTTTTAAAAGTCATTGATAACTTCACTGATATGGACAATATCTGAAGGTTTATGGAAGAAATAAGTGGTGCATAGAGATATATTATTATTTTACTAACATACACGTTAGATTTTTCTTTAAAACCTTTAGTAAGTTGCTACTGCCTATCAGGGAGTTTTCCAAAGAACTGTTTCAAAATATTAAATAAACTGACACACTAAACTTGAAATTTCTAAGCCAAGTCTGCTAAATATTAGGTATTAAATTCCAAGTGTAAAAAATAGGACCAGGGGACTTATTCTTCAGTCTGAGTGTGCAGTTCCAATAACAGTGTCCATGAAATATGTCACTGCTATTGAGAAAGACGTCCCAGAGTTGTGGGAAAAGTGAAAAAGATCATTTATTACATTTTAAAATAACTTTTATTTTAAAAAATATTGACATTTTAAATGTTTACAAAATAATCTTATGACTTCCATTGGGGTCATGAAATAGGGATACATAGAGCTGTATTTTATTTTATTTTTTAAAATTTCAAATAAAATAGAACATTTTTTAAATAATGTATTCATAGATCAAGAATGGACTATGTTTTAGAGACTGTAAGGGTGGAAAATTTATCTTCTTCTGTCTTCTTTTGCTGGTCCAATGATTAAATTGATATAAGACAGATTAACTGGAGAAAAACAAATTTAATTTGGTACAAACAGGAGCCCCTTAAAAATATGAGACTGAAAGGCCATCAGGTTGGGGCGCCTGGGTGGCTCAGTTGGTAAAGCGACTGCCTTCGGCTCAGGTCATGATCCTGGAGTCCGGGGATCGAGTCCCTCATCGGGCTCCCTGCTCAGCAGGGAGTCTGCTTCTCCCTCTGACCCTCCTCCCTCTCATGCTCTCTGTCTCTCATTCTCTCTGTCTCAAATAAATAAATAAAATCTTTAAAAAAAGAAAAGAAAGGCCATCAGGCAATTGAGGCTTATCTGCCATCCTGAGCTAAGGAGTGGGACCAGGGCCTAGGTTTCAATGGGGAGGAAGGCATTTCACAGGAAGTTAAGAACAGATGCCTGGTATTAAAAAAATAATTATCTCTGGTAATTGTTCTCTTGCTTGGCCAAGCACCCTTTTTAAATTCTTCAGGCAGTTAAAGGAGAGGTAACAGGTTTTCCTGAATCTGCTGGTTCTTGATCACCTTCAGCTGAAAATAATCCACATGCCAAAGTGGCACATTTTGAGGTACATGTATTTTACACCCCTTTAAGATCATCTGTTGTAAAGCCCAACTCCTTCATTTTTTAATGTGTTCTTTTAAAGATTTATTTATTTTAGAGAACACTCATGAGTTGGGGGAGGGGGAAAGGGAGGGAGATGGAGGAAGAGAAGCAGACTCTCCACCCAGCATGGAGCCTGTCCTGGGGCTGAGGGTGGGGTTGGAGGTGGGGCTCTTCACTGGGCGAGAGCTCCCAACCCTGACATCATGACCTGAGCCTGAATCAAGAGTCGGTCACTTAACCGACTGAGGCACCAAGATGCCCCCCAACTCCCTCATTTTTATATACAGGCACTTGGCTCAGATATGTTTCTGAGCATGCCCAAGATCATTCCACTGGTGAGCAGCAGAATCAGGAAGAGAATTCTGGTTCCTAGACGGTCAATCTGATGCTATTTCCAGCCTGCAGTAATGGCTCTCTTCTCTTTATTACTTGGTCCATATTTCCATGGGAATAACAATTGGTGAGAAGAAGGAAGGGTGATTTAATAAGCTATCCATGCATTTTTCAACACTGCAAAAATCAAATGGCATTGATTCTCCCTAAATGGAGCACAGAGTAAGAATTTACATCATAAAAAAATAAAGATTTGGTAACTTCTTTAAGAGTCTACTAAAATACTCAAAAAGATTGACAGTATTCTCTCCTCTTTAGTCTTTCCAACTTGACAGGAAACTCAGACAATTTAGATAAACATCATGTTCTAGAAGACTGCAAATCTGTATTGCAGGGCATTTTCACAACAGGAGGTTCAGTGTTGCTTAGAATTTAACATGTAATTGGATGAATATGTTTAAACTGTCAAAGCCAGTCTTGTCTTCCTTATCAAAGAAAAAAGAGTGGGGGAAGGAGATAAGCCAAGACTGAGTTCAGGTAAAAGGTAGATTCAAACACAACCTCCCTCATTTGCCCCAATCTCGTATGACTCTGGGAAGAAAACATTTGCTTTACTGACCATATTCTCTCTCTTTCTCTCTCGCCCTGTCCCTTATCTTTCCCTCCTTGACTCAGATGTTGCTTATTTTATATTTTTCACTTTTATAACATAAAGTCTTCACACTAACACCAACCTCACTCGTCTACCTTCACATATAAGCATATGTTAAGTTTCATCTGGAAGGCAGTATAAACCAGGGAAGAAGGGTGTTGGCCCCAGAGTTAGGCTACCTGCCTCTGAATGTCAGCTGTACCTACAATGATATCTTCCTCTACAAGTGGTTTAAGTCATGAAAAGCTAGGTTTACTCACCAGTCAAATGCATATTTTAAAGTTATAGGAATTACTGGCATGGTAACCACTGATTAAGTGGGGTTATACCAACATAATAAAATGACAGTAGATACCACTTTTTTTTTTTTCTTCACAATCTTGGTGTAATTCGTTTTCCCAATTTGTCTCCATTTGCTCATTATGTATTATAGAACTCAGATATGGGCAATCCTTTTCACACAAATCTAAATTTTTAATCCCGGGATTTACTATAAAATTCCTAAGTACACAATTCATGGCCCTCAGTTGAGACCTAAAAATGAAGCATAGTCTTTATATTACAGGTCTACGTAAAATCTTTAAATAATAGTGCTTGGAAAAAAAGAATAACTGTAATATGGATGTTCTCAGATTGGGTCATTTCCTCAAATTGTAGTGCCATTAAAAGGGATACTTGCTGGACACCATGCCAAGTCAGAAGTGGTATCCTTGAGGTCACTTCATACATATGTAAAGGGAAGGGAGGCGTATGCAATTCCATATAAGGAAGTTTGGGTTTTTTTCTTCCAAGTTTTTTTTTTTTTTTTCCTTCCCTTCCCTTCCCTCTGTTGCTATCAAAATAGCCGCATATGTTTGCTTTACATGGCATTGTAAATAGGTTGAACCCTTGAAATAGTGACTGGAGGTAAATAATGCTCAATTACTGATTGTTATTTGAATAAATTAATATATGCGTAAAACGTTTTGGAAGGCATTGTGGAGGTTCATATCCCTTATTACTCCTCTCCACAATTAATATGAGGGATCAATAGTTGAAATAAAGCCCCTGAACTCAGATTGGGATACAGGGTGGGTGGTAAAATATAAAGGTCATTTATAAGGCTTTTCAACCAAATTAGCTGTATATGTGAACTTTTCTATTTTTTGCTGTTGTTTTGTTTTCATTTTTTGTTTGTTTGCTAGCAACAGAATCTGATTCAAGAAAAAAAAGGAAAGGAGGGGAGAGAAGGGAGGGGAAGGGAAGAGAAAGAAAGGGAAGGGAAAGAAAAGAAGAGACAAGTATAAAAAGGAAAATAAATGACATAAGTTTAATGTAAGTTTATGGAAAAGTTCAAAAATTCAGAGCAATGCTGACAAATCAGATCTGGGAAAGGACAGGAGTCGGAAGTCAGGATAGCCTGGGAGCTTAGGATGAGGTCACGTAGGGCAGTCTGAATTTGGACTACCTGGGAGGAAGCAGCTCTAACACATGTGGTCCTTGCTTTCTCTGCTTCCTCCACATTTCAAGGAAAAAGAATCACATTTTCTAGTCATGGGTCATAGGCACAAATTTAGCCAGGAAGGTCTAGGTATTCTGGTTGTTTTTCCCACAAAGACATCACACAAATGGGAGAAAGAAGCAATTCTCCAAAGCAGAATGGAGCTGCTCACACTAGAAGAGAAATGTATCTGAGGGCAGCCAAATCAACAAAGTAGCACATTGGTTTTCACATGGGGGTCTGCACATTGTGAGAATTTTCAATAATTTTACTGGGATAACCAGTGAAATATTACATTGGCAAAGCTACAAAATTATTGTTTGAGGTGGGGAAAGATTTAAGAGTGGAACCAAGTCAAATCGTACAATGACATTGTAGCAAATATATTCGCATCACCACATTATCTTCAGAATTCATATGCTAATTTAGGTAGTAGTATTAACATTCAGTGAACAAAAAATATATCTAAGATCTCTTGAATATTTATGATTATGAGCTGTTAAAACCTCACCACTGGTTTGTCCAAAAATTGTTTAGCAGGCTGCAACGGCTGACCTACCCCACCCTCTCCCTGGGTGCTATACATACACACTCCTTTATTTCAGGTTTAGACAACATTTTCCTCCTCTGATACTTTGAGCAATTTGCACAAAGTAATTCAGTCATTACATGACTTAGTACTGAGACACTTATAATGGTAGGCTTAAAATCACAACATTAATCTTCAGTTTAATGTGCTTAATCATGAGTCATAAAATGACCCCACATTTCATTTTTATATGTTTTATGAAGGTATATGGAGCTGAATTACATGTCACATACCTTATGCAGTTTTGCTTGGGGAATTTATTTATATAGCTTTATTTTCCTCTTCTTCTCCAGAATAGTTATTAGAATCTGTAATATGTACACAATTGGGGGCAAAATTGTGATATTTAGCATCTTCTATCATAATGCTTTAACGCAATTGGATAGAATAGTAGGAATACACAAGTAATTATTTAAATAACACAGACGATGAGATAGGATAGTAGTGACTATTCTTATTACACACACACACAAAGTTTATGAAATTGAACAGATAGAATTCTACCTTTGTGTTTTCAGTCAAATTAGTTCTTACATTAGCCATGAAAATTTAAACATTATGACTGAGATGTTATTTTTTCTATGTGTAAAGTTGTCATAATTAAAACTTCCCTAACTATATTAAAGTAATAGTTGAGGATTCAGTGATCTCACATATAAAAAAAGAGACATATACACTGTAAAATTCTAGATGTATATTGTTAGTTTTAGTACTAATAGGCTTTTGGCATTCTGTAAATGAACTTCTCTTGCCAAGGGGGATAGAATTTTACTTGAATACGTTGTTCAGCTTTCAAAGGGAAAGGTTTCATTTGGGAATGATTTTTCTACAAATTCACTATGTCATTTCTTCCTGTAATCCAGCTCTTACTTAATCCCCAAAGTTTGGCTAGAACCAAATAATTGTATGAAATCTCCCATCACTTCTTCTTCTTAAATTGGTGACAGGTTTATGAAAATACAGCTAAGGACTGAGATAATCTGTAATTTCAAAAATTTTAAGCATGTACTAGAGCATGGAGAAATTGAAGACCAAAAACATTGATATCTGAAAAAATGAGATTGTTTTAGAGACTGCACTAACTTCTGTCAGTCAAGGAGGGAAGGCCCCAGATTTAAATCTCAGTGGAGTATTGTTCAGAGAAATGATGGTATCAAGAGTACTCATCACAAGAGATAGATTTTCAAGGTTTTCCAGAACATTATGGAAGGCAAGTGGATAGACTAGCAGAAGCCTGGGTGCTTAATTAAGAGACCACCAGTTTCAAATCTATTTACTCTTCTTTGAAGTTGTAGATGGCTTAACCTCTCTTAACATCATTAACTTTATTTATAAAATGGGAATAATGCCTACTTAATATGACAATTAAATGGAACAATGCATGGTTAGACAACACACATACACAGAGGGTTATAACAATATTGATTCCATCTCTTCTCTGTGTACTCCAGAGACCTAGAGCACTAGTTGGCACATAGGGTGCAATTCCAGGCATGCAAGACAAAAGGGAAGACACACATGAAGAACCAGAACAAAGACTAAGTGGCTTGTTAGTAGGACTTCTACTAAATTTTTATTTTATTTAACTTTCCAAATATTTAGGTCTTATCTACTCATGATTATAAATTCAGATACTCTCTCTAAAACCATTTTTCCCAGTTCAGTTCTCAGCCTTTTTTCTTCCTTCCTTCCTTCCTTCCTTCCTTCCTTCCTTCCTTCCTTCCTTCCTTCCTTCCTTCCTTCCTTTCCTTCCCCTTTTCTTTCTTTCTTTCTTTCTTTCTTTCTTTCTTTCTTTCTTTCTTTCTTTCTTTCTTTT
>NW_023270469.1:21140597-21274881 GCF_011800145.1 Mirounga leonina | reverse complement strand
ACAAGGAACATCACTATAAATTATTATGTTACGCCAATTGACAATGTAAAGCTTTGGGGAGGGTGCATGTGTATTGGATAAAACTTTGTTTATGTGCTCTTTGAAAATATACTTCCATCTAAGTCTGATAAACAAATTTTAAAAAGTGACCCCCAAGGCCATCTCACTAATAATTCTTTATCCAATAGGTCTTGTTTGAGAATTCCCTTGAAAGGAATGAAGTATGTCAGATAAATTAAATGAAAGGAACAGATGTAGATTAAGAGTGATGTACATTCTGAGTCTGAACTTTTAATTTCACTAAATATTATTAATTTCATCTTCACGATCACATTATATTGAAATGTTGGAACTTCAATTTCCTCTACTATTTCATTTAATAAAGCTTTTGTCTTCTCTGAGCTCTTAAGGAGATGTTAGCTTTAAATCACATTGACTTCACCCTTCACAATTTACATATGTTGAAGAAATAAAAGCCTTTTCAAGAGTCACCACAGGGGCCTGAGAAGCCTCAAAGGAGTGTTAAGATCTTGAATTTAATGTGAGCAGCCTCAAACATAAAACACAAATCCTCCCTGTAGAATACTAATGGCTTTTGTGTACAGTTACATTTCCTAATGATCTTTTTTAAAGTAGAGGAACAGCCCATGTATAAAAACATCCTTTATGCTGGTGATTTGGAAACACAACTCCAGCTTGGAGGCAAAAGGGCAACTTTCCATAGGTCATCATTACATAGTGAAATTTATACTGGATTATTAGGGGAAGCTTGGAAAGACTTTTAAAAAAAAGCAATAATATTGAAACTGCAATTCATGGATTGTGCATCACATGCCTTTAGTTGAAAATCATATATCTATGAAGATTTATTCAAAAGGGTATTTTAAGTATCTCAAATATAGTTACAGGTTTGGTCTTTTGTATCTAACGATGGATTTATTCTAACTGGTCTTTTTTCTCAATGCCACAGTTTTACTTTATTTTCGGGAGACATATGCCTGGTTTTAAATGTCAACAGGATTTATGGAAGAGCTCAAAAAGTTCAAGGGATGCAGATTTCCTAAAATGATCTCTGTCCTGTCCTAATAAGACATCTTTCTTATATAATTCACATGCCATTAAGTGGTCCTGGAAGGGTTTTAACATGATAGGCCAATGATGTGCTAAGAAATTTTTGGTGATGTTTTCTTTGGAGTCACTTGGGAACTTAGCAAAACCCAGAAGTTCATAAAAGTAACAATGAAGAATGCACCATGGAGCAAACAAGCTCTTAAATCCCTGTTCTCAAACCTGGCTGCACAATTATATCATTTCAGGAGTTACAATAGTAATAATAATGATGATGATAATGATGGTGATGACTGGGACCTGCCCTAGATAAACTGTATTAAAATCTCTTGGGTAGCACATTAGCCATTGCCATAGAACACTACTGAGCATGTGAAAGGTGAGTAGTCTGAACTGAGATGTGCTTTGGGTGTAAAATACATATTGAATTTAAAATATGTACTATGAAGCCAACAAACACACTAACAAAGATTCATCCTTAACTAGACTTCAGACAGACTCCTTGGAGCCTTCTTTGAATAGGTCTCACCCTTGAGCCCTGTCCTGGGACTGTCACACCTAGCTTTAAGAAAAATCCTGCTAAGCTGGTTTTGCATGAGGCCATGTTCTGGAACTGATGATATATCAGGTTTGGCACCAGAGAGCCTAAGTGACCTGGGACACATAACTCAACCTCTATGCACTTCAATTTTTCATCTGATAAAGAAATATCTATTATACTCTTCTATTTGTAGAAATTAAGTGAGATTTGAATAAATAAAATTGAGCCTTATGCCAAGGTCAGGGTAGGTATCTAATAAAATCAGAAGTTCCATTTACCCTTTCCTTTCCTTTTACCCCCATGAGAGAGGATAGGCTTAGACCCACAAGCCACTAACACAATATACACATGTTGTGCACATGCACACATGCACACACACACATACACACACACACCACTTTAGTCAGGTGAGAATTACTCTGGTGATGTGCCCTGGTACCAACATGGACCATAATACCCTGTAAGGTTCCTGTAGGGAGTATTCCAACATAAATAACATGATCTAAATTCCTCCTCCCTTTCCATATGTCATCTGTACACTCCGCCCACAAGTGACCCATATTCTGAGTTCCTGAATGAAGATCAAATCATGCCCACTCTTGCCAGTGCACCTTATCTAGTCCTACCAGATCTGCCCAAACTGTGGTTCCTATACCTGAGAAATAGTCCTATGGCAAAGAATTTCTACTCATGATTTAAAATGTAGACTGAAACCTACATTCTTCTGTGTCTTTCCCTTCTCTTCTGTATATAAATTCCATTGTGTTAATGGCAGTCAACTTAAGTCAAATCTTTCCCTATACATTTTTACTCATGGATTTCATACCAAATTCTGACCAGGAGATCAAATAAAATAGAACATTTTCTGGAAGCTAGGACTCAGAACAGGGAGCCCATCAGTCTGGTAAATCAGAAAACATGCCTGTGTTTGTAACCTAAAAACAAAATATACAATAGACACATTCTAATGAATGGAACTGGAATGGGAAATACACTGTTCTTCCAAATGACCCCATATAAGTTGAGGGGTTTATAACAAAAATGAAAGGTCAATGGAATTATTTCCATATTGAGGGAAAACAGACATGGGGGTTAAGTTTTGGTCTTGATATGAAACTTCAATATCAATGAATACTGAAATTTAAAAAAAAATGCCTAATGACTCGAGCTCTAAGCTCATCTGATGACAAATGTAGAATCACCATGCTGCCAACGGAAATCTTAACAAAAATAATGATCATTTAGTGAATTTTACCATTTTCTCTACACTTACTTATATGTTCTATATGGTTTGTAATTTTTAAGTTTTACAGGATAGTTGAAGGAGGAGACTTAAGAAAAAAAAAAGGCATTTGATTAGCCCATAAAATTTCAGATCTTTTCCCCCAGGGGGATAATTACCTGTGGTTATGGAGTAAACTTTACTGGAATGTTATTAGTGTTTTGAGTGGTTTGGGAAATAGTCTGAAGGTTGCTCTCAGGAGGGTGGGAGATGGGGAAGAGATGAGAAATCCTCCTCCCTCTCACAGTAATAGCAACCTCTAACTCATTCTCCAGAGGTCAAATACACTAAATCTAGCTAAAATAATCTATTAACTGGGAGAAAGTGTCCTGGCAGGGGTAGGGGGAAGATCCTGGTAAGAAGTTATGAGAGTATATTTTAATGCTGAACTTAGTAATGGACGCATCTTGTTTGGGGTTTCTTGTTCAGTGTTCACCACTAAACAGAGAGGAGCCAAGTTTTTCTCTTTATCCTAAAAGCCATCATGATAATATTTGTTTATATTTTTCTGCATTTGGAGGCAATTCCATGATTTTAAATTCCAGTTTCTGACTTGTGCTGTTGCCTATGAACTCTTCCCTGCTGTGCTTGTTCTTCTGTCTCACCCTCTCTCCCATTTTCCAGTTTCTAATAGAATATCCAAGAGTTTTCTGGCAGTGGAAGAGTTGGGCTTACCTAGAAGATGTATCAGAAGTGGAAGGTGTTCAGGGGTTTTTGAATTGCAACAACCTCATTCTATAGAGAACAAAACAAAGGAATACAAAGGGAGAGATCCTTGTCTAAATTTATTGAGTAAGTGTGCCTGAGGGAAGACCAGCTACCAACTCTAATCAGACATAATCAGCAAAGTTGTGTTACCACCATGCCACCTCCACTGGTCTTTCCCTTCCTGGTCTCTCATCCTTTCCCTTTCCCTTTTTTCTTTTCTTCTTCTGCTTCTCCTATTTTCTTTAGTGGACACAGCCATGAGTATAATATTTGACAAAGACTTCTCAAATATTCACATTGAAGAGAAAATAACTCCTTCAGACCCTTCACTTTTAAGAAACATTGCGGCTTTGGGGCACCTGGGTGTCTCATTTACTGTGTCCAGCTCCTGATTTTGGCTTAGGTCATGATCTCAGGGCTATGAGATCGAGCTCTGCACTGGGCTACATGCTGGGCATGGAGCCTGCTTAAGATTTTCTCTCTCTCTCTCTCCCTCTGCCCCTCCCCTGGCTTATCTCTCTCCCTCCCTAACTTAAAAAAACAAAACAAAACAAAACAAAACAAAACAAAACAAAAAAAACTGTGGCTTTTACTTTTCAAAAGGCAAAAGTGATTGAAAGATTTGAAAGATTATGGCTATAAATAAAAATGAAGGCCTAATTATTCTATGTGTGACTTCAGTTGTTATTTATCTTCACTTACTCAAATCCTATCCATTTACAAAATCTCCCTCTCCAATGGGCCACCTCAAACTATTCTAGAGCTATTTCTCCTTCCCTTTAATTTGTAGTTCAGAGGGGACATTTACTACTCAATTGATAATGAAATAAGAATTCCATCCCCCCTGGATGGCTATTCAGTTTCTCCTGTGATTCTCCCTTGGCTTTTGTATTAGTAGATACTATGTTTCTTTGAGCCAGAAGCCATGTCTTATATACTCTATTGATTTCCCCACAACTCATGAATGGAGTAAGCTTACATTTGTTGAATTCTTATAACGTTCCACTTACTGTGCCAAGTATTTTACAGAAATAGCCTTATGAAAAACCCCTTGAGGTAGGGCTTATTACCCCCATTACCTATAGGAAGAAAACTAAAGTACAAATACTAGCAAAAAAAATTTCTCCAAGAACTAAAATTTAGTGAAGAATAAAAGAGGCAATTAAACCAAAATCTTCTGTCTGCTGACAGTGATCTTTTTGCTAAATAACGTTGGCTGTACTTACTATTGTGTATAGTATGAGCTTAATAAACTCTTAACTATGAGGATATTTATTATTCTTAGGTGCACCTGGATGGCTCAGTTGTTTAAGCATCTGCCTTCATTCAGCTCACGTCATGACCTCAGGGTCCTGGGATCCAGCCCCACGTCAGGTTCCTGCTCAGAGGGGAGTCTGCTTCTCCCTCCTCCTCTCTCCCTCTGTTGCATGTGCTCTCTCTCTCAAATACATAAGATTTTAAAAAAATCTTAAAATAATAAAAAACTTTAAAAAAGGATATTTATTATTCTTAGAGCTTAGAATATGTAAGAATTTATATGTGTATGGTATATATAAGTACATGTATGTGTATTTATGATTGTGAATCATGTGTATGCATGATTCAATCTTTAAAGAAAACTTGTTTTCTGTCTTTCTGGATGTTCAGTGTTGTTTAATACTAATTAAGACTGTCAACATGAGCAGTGCTTAAATCTATATTTTATACTTATTTTATATGTTGCAAAAGAAGAATGTATTCAGGCAAGGATACTAGCCAGTTCTACTGGAATCATTTGTAGTCCCTCTATGCATTGTCTAAGAATAGTTTGCAATGCATGATTTAACACAGAGCCTATAACATAGACCCTATATTTGGAAAACTTTTCTTAAATAAGAGGATGACCATTTAAATAGGAAACTATTGGGGGGCGCCTGGGTGGCTCAGTTGGTTGAGCGACTGCCTTCGGCTCAGGTCATGATACAGGAGTCCCGGGATCGAGTCCCACATCGGGCTCCCTGCTCAGGAGGGAGTCTGCTTCTCCCTCTGACTCTCCTCCCTCTCATGCTCTCTGTCTGTCATTCTCTCTCGCAAATAAATCTTAAAAAAAAAATAAATAAATAGGAAACTATTTTAACCATGAAAATGCGTTTAGTGAATTTGAGAAGTCTTACAAGAATATTTTTCTTTTCTTCCAGCAGATGTTGTTGACTGGTTATTCTCGATAAACTGGCAACAAAAACAAAGCTTGCAAAAAAAAAATGGCTATCTCCAATAGAATTATTTAAAAACACTTACCATTGTCTACTCATTCAATGCATATATTCAAGCATGTTCAAGCATATCCATCATTAATCTTAAAAGTTGTAACATTTTTATAGGCAACTTTAACTATTTAACTTTAATATGTTTTGCACTTGAAAGTTGTAATATAATAGACAGACTTTGTGGCCTTATTCTGGGAGGAGAAATGAAGTCAAGTAGAACTTTCACAGTGGGGGTTTGGAGGTTTCAAAATGCAAAGCAGAGCTTAATTTAATCAGATATTGTACAGCAATGAAGCTTTATGAACAGAATTAGAGTCAAATTTATCAATCCAGGGACAATGAGTTCCCTAGAGCAAATTTTTAAAACCAGTTTAAATGATCATGAATTATCTCATTTCATAGTTAATTTAGTGAGGATGAGAATTTGGAATATTGTATATATGGATGAATAAAATAAACACTACCATTCTTTAGTGGTCAGCATTTGGAGGGATGTGTTGAGAAAGTGGTGCCAATTATATATCCTTTCATATTTAATAATATTAGTGTCACAAATTATCTAGGATTTAATAACAGTAATTTTATCTGCAATGCATGATAGTTTTCTTCAAAATACATTAATACATAGGGACCAGATCTAAAGTTATATGATTGAACTGTAAGTGCTTGGGTGGTGAGTTTTCTGCCTAAATCAGGACCTGGGAAAGATGGGAGCTTAAAAGTGAGGATCAAGATACTAATATTCAAGAAGCTAGATAGGGGTGGGTGGGGTTAAGGAGGTGATGTTCTAATACTCTGGTTTTGAATGGCATTTCTTTTGTTGTTTTGCTACTTTGCAGGCATAAAAAGTAGGTTCAAATGGAAATGCCTTCATGATTTCTTACACATATAATCTCCTGTCATTGGATATCTTTCATTCAAAAATGCTCTTAATAGTCCCATTTCCACTGCTCTGATCTCTGTACCCTTCTCACATGAAGTATTTACTCAACACGTATTTGTTAAGTCTGAAGCAGTCTCGGCTAAAACAGGAGATACAGTGGTCAACAAGTCAGAGACCCTGTCTTTGTCTCACAGCCTGGTGCATGTTCAAGTCAAATAAACGGAGAGTTGCACCAACACTGAGAAAAAATAGGAATATCTGACCTAGGCTTTGGGGGTTAGTGGTTGTGGAGACTGCCACTACCTTGCCTTCATCTCAGCAGGTACCACTCTCAGAGGTGAAATCCACTGAACAAGCATAATTACTCATCCTTCCATTCACTTTCGATGCTGGTTTACTGACTCTACACAATTCCTTTCTCTTTCACTCCTCTCCCTCCCTCACCCTCCCACCCCCATTTTGCTTTCCAATTTGTTTTAAACCAGAGACTTAAGGATAAAATATAAAAGTGAGATCTAGAAGTTCAGTTTTATTAATGTTGACATACAACCCAGTCAAGGTTATATGCTTCAACGGACTCATAAGGGGTGAGAAACACACTGAGTGTGAACAGAAAAGGTAGAAAGATCACATAAGATGTTGTGTTTGTTTGGTTTTTTTTGTAATACAGTATATCAATATTCAATAAATATCACTTCAATTCTGAAGCCCTCTTCCCTCAAGGGAAAAACAAACAAACAAACAAACCCTGACCATTTGAAAAAAAAAAGGTATAGAGATGGTTTCAGGGATCAGTCTGATATAACCCAGGTGGTGTGTAACAATGTCTGATCTCAATTTTTGGACTTTGCATCACTCTTTATAATGGGAGAAACATAATCATGAGGATATACTTTTTCCATGTGCATGTTATTACAATCGTAGTTTATACATCCATGATCAAGGTAAGCATAAACTGTAATATCATTTTAAATAAAAGTGAACAGTACAGACTTCTAGAACTGTCTCCTGACAGTTGTCTTCTTTGTAAAAAAAAATCCCAATGTATTTTTGGCTCATTGAGACTAGAGCAACATTGGAACAACTGTGTGAGCCATTTCTATGATTAAACATTATCTACTGTTCTCAATTAATTGATTAAAATAATAACAGCTATCAGGAATCCCCTGCACACTGTCCAAGTTTCTGGCTTATTCCAGGAGATGATTTACTTTTTATTTTATTTTTTTTAAAGATTTTATTTATTTATTTGATAGAGACACAGCGAGAGAGGGAACACAAGCAGGGGGAGTGGGAGAGGGAGAAGCAGGCTTCCCGCCGAGCAGGGAGCCCGATGTGGGGCTCGATCCCAGGACCCTGGGATCATGACCTGAGCCGAAGGCAGACGCTTAACGACTGAGCCACCCAGGCGCCCCTGATTTACTTTTTAAATAATTATTTGGAAGGTAGGCAGAAGATAAATCTTAACAGATTATTTCAAAGTCATAAAGTTATTTATAAATTATTCTTATCATATGCAGGGACATTTTAGTCAGGCAGAAATCAGCTTGTTTTATCTTCTGGATGAATAATTCTGTTGCCAGAAACTCATATGATGATAGGATTTTCAAACAATGATACATTTAAAGAAACAATAAGGACAAAGTAATACTTCCTGAATCTATATGCATCCTATATAATTATGTGTTTAAAGGCTTGAAAATCTGCAGGGAGAGAAATACTACATATGTATATTCTAGAGGTATGGTGTTTTCTACCACCCTTTAATGTGTTAACCACTACAGTCCCAAGAAATAAGTTTTAAATGGAGTCTTAGGCCTAGTTTGATCATTGAGAATCACAATACTAACGACTGAAGAGCACTAAATTTCAGGACAGTGAGGTCTGATTCAGATCATGGTTGTTTGCTCCAACCCCATCCAGTTGTAACTATTTTAAATAACTTTACCAAATTAAATGTAACAAATAAACCTATAATACTCTTAGAAGAAAACAAAGGGGTAAATCTTTATGACTTTGGATTTGGCAGAGGATTCTTAGACATAACACCAAAATCATGAGGAACAATAAAAGAGAGCTTCACTTCATTAAAATGAAAAAAACTATTGTGACTCAAGGGACACCATCAGAAAGTGAAAGTGAAAAAGGAATCCAACCCACAAAATAGGAGAAAATATTTGCAAACATATATCTTACATGGGACATGCATCCATACAATTTAAAGAACCCATTGTGGTGCTAGCTACACCTACATGCAAGTATACTAAGAAAACATTTAATTGAACACATTAAATTCAGTTGAAAAGACCATGGGAATAACTTCTTAGGGTAGCTACAAATCCAATCCCCCACTTGTGGCATTATTTTCAAATTCATATAACTTTTAAGATACACTCCAAAATCAGTTTGGTCTCGACTGCATGTTTCTAAAAGCCTCAGTTTTATTTTAAGCTTAAGCCCTCAGAAACAGCTTCCTGCATCCACAAGGAATGTGCAACAAATCACAAAACCAGATGCAATTTGAATATCTGAAAGTAGAGTAATAGGTAAACAAATAATAGTACATTTCTATAGAAAGATACAAGGTAATTTAAAAATTATTATTGCTATTATGACCACAACACAGAAATATTCTAATATTCTGTCAAAAACAGAGTAAAAGATTGTATGTTCACTTTTATTTTAACTATGTAAAGGTTTAGTAAGTGTAACAGCTACTAATTAAGAGCCAGTTCTGTGTTTGAGGATGCACTAGAAGCTTTAAAGATGTTATAAAATTCATCTCTATAAGACATTAAATACCATAAATTTTAAGATGCGCCATCAAATTACTAACAACTCTTAAAGATGGGAGGGAGAAAAAGAAGCAACACGTTACATTTATGCAACAATTATAAAATTAATTTTTACTTTACACGTATAGTTTCTAGTCCAAACATCAAAAACAACATTTTCCAAATTTAGTTATGTTAGCTCCTATTTTTTCCCCCCAACTCCTTCTCTGTGGTTATGTCACACATTTGTGTAATGGACTAAATTTTGTCACCTCAAAATTGTCATGTTCAAGCCTTAAACCACCCACCCCTACTCCAGCAACGTGAATGTATTTGGAAATAAAACTTTCAGGAGGTAGTTAGGTTAAATGAGGCAATAGGGTGGGACCTTAATCTAATAGGATTAGTGTATTTATAAGAAGAGGAAAAGAAAGATCTCTCGGTGTACACTTCACAAGGAATGTGAGGGTATAATGACAAGGGGCCGTCCGCAAGCTAGGAAGAGAGTTTTTAGAAGAAAGTAAATCAGCTGGCACCTTGATCTTCGACTTCCCAGCCTCTAGAACTGTGGGAAAGAAATTTCTATTGTTTAAGCCATGTAATCTCTGGTGTTTTGTTATGGAAGCCAAAGCAAACTAATATAATTTGTAATAAAGTTATTTGGGGGGGCGGTGGTGGCTGGGGAATCAAAGTCTTCATTCAATCCTAGGACCCCTGACATCTGAGTGACTATTTTTATTAAATATGCAGCAATTAAAGTTCACTCTTTGTGATGTATGGTTCTATACATTGAATCAAATCCACAAAATCATGTGTTCCCCATCCAATACCATACAGAACAGTTCTTTCATCTTAAAAAGTACCCTGCTCTTTTTCTTTCTTATCAGTTTCGCTTTTCTTAGAATGGTGTGTGTGGAATCACAACAACATATTGCCCTTTGGGCTTGGTTTCTTTGACTTAGTAAAATGCTTTCCAGATTCACCCATGCAGTCATGCAAATCAGTAGTTCAGTCCTTTTTATTGCCCAATTGCATTCTATTGCTGGGATATGGCAGTCTGTTTAGCCATTTTCCTGTTGAAGAACATTTTGGTTGCTTCCAGATTTGGGGGATTATAAATAATGTTGCTATAAAAGTTTGCATATAGGATTTGGTGTGAACATAACTTTTCTATAGGTAACTATAGAAAAGGTAACTATACATAAAGAGAGTACTCTAGTTGGCAAATTTGTTTCTTGTGGGGGTATGAACTCTGAAGCAAATCTTTTTAATGCTATATTATTTATAAAATCAGCCCATCTCAACTTTTAATTTTCATTTTCTGGGGCTTCCCTATCACTCTTCAGTCTCAAATATTCTGAAGTATTTATTTCAAGTGCTTATTGGTGGATATTTAAGGTTCTATACCAGGAACTGTATGATACTGTTTTTAGTTATTGCTGTTATAAATGGAATTACATTATATTTCTTAACCAGCTATTTAAGAACATTGTTGGTTTTATGCTAATTTTGTTCAACTCTGTTACTGGGCTTATTATTTTGTCTCTTTATTTTTGTTTTGCAGCTGCTTTTCTTGGGCTTTCCAGGTGAAACATCATATAATTCGTAGTGAAAACTGTACTCAACTTTCAAAAATACCTATTATTTTGTTATCCTTTCTGATGTTATTAAAGATCACCTCTAGAATGCAGTTTAAAAATAATGATGGCATTATCTATTCTTGAACTTAGAATTATTGCGAATGTTTCTAATCTAGTGTTTCATCATTATTAATAATGCTTGTTTTTTTATATTTTTTCTAATATCTATTTTTATTATTTTAATGAAAAATCCTATAATTATTTCTTTACTCGCAGTTTCTAGTGAGCATGGGTCTTGAATTTTAAAAATATCTTTGATGTCTATTCATCAGGGAGCCTGACATGGAACTTGATCTCTGGACCCAAGGATCATGACCTGAGCCAAAGGCAGACACTTAACCGACTGAGCCACCCAATCAACTGAGCCACCCAGGTACTCCTCCTTTATCTTTTCTTAACAGATGTCTTTTGAATAGAAGATTTTAATTTTGAGAATGTTCAATTTGCGGGTTTTATGTTCCTTTTATGGTTAATGTTTATAAGTGCCCCATCTATATTATGTTTGCTACTCTAAGGTTGTATGTCTCAATTTATTTAATATTCTTAATTTTTCTCAGCCGTGTTTTGTGTTTTTTTTTTTTTCATGTAGAGATCTGATATACCTTTGGTTAAATTTATTCATAACTTTTCCCCATATTTTCAAGTTAATTCATTGCTAGCATAACCCCACAATAATTGGGATGCCACCAGAAAATTAACTCTACTACCAGAAAAACTCAGGTACAGGGAATGGTATAAAATTATTTAATGTTTCTATCTAGTTACCTAACAGTCATTACTATGTTTACCTTGGGTGGAACTGTAGAAATAACCTCTTATTTTTGTTTACGGTCACAAGTGGCTATTTCTACTTCCCTGATTTGCCTATAACTCCTTGGGAAAAAGCAAAATCTTTATTCCTGTTTATTTTTATTATCTTATCATATGTATTTATTTTCCTTTCTTCCCCCCCTTTTATTTTTTTCCTCCCTCAGATAGGGTAGGAGGGGAATACAACTAATGTTACAGAGGAGAAAAACAAAAACCAAAACTTATCTATGATTTAAATATACATTCTGAAGAAATACTCTCTAAATGTCCTTTGCAAATTACCAAATTAGCTGAGGCTTTTCACATTCTTTGTATTTTTTAGAATTTTAAGAACCAGTTTGATGATTTCAGGGGGGAGCTAATACAAAGGCACTTTTTGAAGGAATGGGACATTACTTAATGGTTATAAAACATTTTTTGTTGTTGTTGTTCATAAAACACGGGAGAAAAAGCAGAGAAATGCTTACTCTTTTAAGAGTACCAAGTTGTACCTTTTACAAGCTCCCCCTGTGATTGTGATTCACAGTAGCCTGGGGAGACCAAAACAGAAAATACCTTACTGAAAAGAATAGTCAGGAGTGAGAGTTTGGGAGTGGGCAAAAGCTCTGTTCCGCTTTTGTTTATCCTGCCAGTAAGCAATATGGCACTGGATACCAGGGAAGAGGATTGCAAAAATCTTTTCAACTTTTTATTTCCCCATTTTTCTTTCTTTGACTTTGTAACTCTCTGAAGGGCTCCTTATAGTGATCAACAAAGAAGCAATTCAGATGGAAAGCACTCCTATACTTGTCTGTAGAGGCAGAAAAGAGAGGACAGATGGGAATTTTTAGTTCTGTGGTCAATCTGGGCTTTGGGGTGGACACCACTGGAGAGAGTAGATTGGTGGTGGCAAACAATTTCTGAGAGCAGCAGAAGGCATGCTATGTCTTGGGGGTCAGAAGCAAGGGATGAAAAGAGGAGCAGAACTGGGGAGAGCTTGGGATTCCTGAGCAAACATTGTTCCCCATTTACTGATTGATGCAAACCAGTCAGTACAATGGCATTGTCCCACTGAACCAAGTAACTAAATAAAAAGAAAATTTCATGGACTATTAGGCTGAGACTGTATTTCTGAATCAAGCAGAGAAAGGAAAGGAACCTCACACATTGCATAGTGTGCTTGTATTCCCAGAGAGTGAAAAATGTTAACATTTCTTCACTTTCTATAAATTTCCTCCAGTTTCTAAATAGCACTGTTTGAATGAATTTGTTGATAGGTTTATCTCAGCCTAAAGTAAAACACAGACATAAACATATTTTAAATATTATGTCCTACCTACAAGTATCTTACTAAAAATTTCCTACATACATATGCATAATGGGTATAACTATTATAGCTTAATCTTCCGTCATCAAATTCCATCTATGGACCTTAAGACCTATTTACACTTGGTATTTGACATTTATCAAACTATTTTCACATGCATTATGACATAGTCAAGGACAATCCAATCCAAACCCCTTCCACCAATGCAGAAACCTTGGATTTGTCAGAAATAGAGTTAATAGCAATGCTACATCAAGGGCACTGATGATTAGGGAAAAAAAGTGCTCTGCTCAAAGATACTTCACTTTGATGAGCCAAAAATAGACTCTCTGATGACATGTTTTGAGTCCAAATCCAAAGTTCTTTATATCAAACATCCACATCTTCAAAGCCTAGACTTGCTCATAGGTTTTAAACCCGAGATCTGTTAAGGAACTGAAAGGTTAAACAAGTTGTTGCTATAATTATAAGAGGTGATATAAATTAACCACTTACTATGTGCAGGGATCTGAGTTAGGTTGTTTCAAACATCACATCTTTGTCACAACTGCCCTATAAGAAGGGTACTCTATCTTTCCAGTTCACAGATAAGGTAACAAAAACCAAGAAACTGGAAGAAAGCACGTCTTCATAACTAGAGAGCAATGGTGAGTTATTTTCTGCTAAGTGGCAAAGAGTACACTTTCAACATGGTCCTTGAAATCTTAGCATGGCTAATCTTAGTTTCTAAATTTTTCACCTCCTAATTCTCCTTCCTGATCATTTATCTGCGTTGGGCTTAGTCTGCTGATGTTGGTTCTGTTTCTTTTTGACTTTATATACCTGTCCCTGTATGTAATCTAATCTAATCTAACTGCCTCCCAGTTACCTTTTTTTATAATTAAAAAAAATAATGGTAAGATTGTTCAATAAGAATGTTTGTAACAGGGGTGCCTGGGTGGCTCAGTTGGTTGAGCATCTGCCTGGGGCTCAGGTCATGATCCCAGGGTCCTGGGGTCGACCCTGAGTCGGGCTCCCTGCTCAGTGGGGATCCTGCTTCTCCCTCTCCCTCTGCCTGTCCTCCCCCTGCTTGTGCTCTCTCTCTGTCAAATAAATAAATAAAATCTTAAAAAAAAGAATGTTTATACCAGCATTTTTTAAACTGAATTCCATGGAACAGTGGTCACACAAAATAATCAATGACAAAAGACACCCTAATCAAATATATTTCAGTAATGTTATATATTTTTAAAATTATAATTGACAAGCAGTATTATATTAGTTTCAAGTGTACAAGATAGTGGTTAGATATTTTTATACATTACAAAATGATCACCATGATAGAGCTAGTTATCATCTGTCACCGTATAAAGTTATTACAATATTATTCACTGTATTCTCTATATTGTACATTAAATCTCCATGACTTATTTATTTTATAACTGGAGGTTTATACCTCTTAATCTTTAGTCAACCTTTGGAAGATCACAATCAACTTTAAGACATCAACATTTCTGAAAAGTACTGGAAACTTCTTTAGGAAAAAAAATGTTAATTTAACACAGCATTTCCAGATATATTTATTATAAACCTCCACACACACACATATTTTCTTTTCCTACTTTATGTATATCCTAAAGAATAATTTATATATTTTATCCATTGTTGTACACAGTAAAATCTGGCAAATCTGTTTTGTTCTGAAAACAAAATCTTAGATTTATTATGAAGATTAATTACCCCCTGATGAGTCATCAAATAATTCCTCAAATTGCAAAATTTTTATCTTTGGATGACTTGGTATTGGTTTGCATAAAGCCTTTGGGGTCACACAGTATTTATCATATGCTTCTGATCTTTCCTTGAAGTGAATGCTCTCATGGCCACTGACTCATTCCCCAGGTTGTATGTTTGCATGCATGTCCTCCATAAACCACCAATGAAGAAAGAAGAATAATCCAGAATGCTCCCTGTAGGAGAATGACAGCCTCTTGCAGAGGCATTTTGTTGAAGAGGAATGTGGGAACACACTCATGCACAGTTTTAAGGGTTCCCTGCTTCTTATAGAATGCCTATCTAGATGCTAGAGAAACAAAAGGTTAGCCATGAGAACTCTTGGACATTTCCAAGGAGGACCAATGTGAACTCCAGTTGGGATTCTTTTCCTGGTAAAAGTCTTCAATACAAGTGATTTTCACTATAGACTTGATAGTGACAACTTAATTATCAAACACTCTGGAGATGATGCAATAATATTAATGCAACTTGACCCATAATTATCATTTTTCCAATATAATTACCATGTAGTTAAAGCTTAGCCCTTGCTATGGTAAGATTTCTGAAATGTTCTTGTCCTCCTATGATGTTGGGTTTATTATCCTTTCCTATCTTCACCCTTAAATATGTTTTCTCAAAAAAGAGCCAGAGAATGGAGAAGGAGTATATTCAGGCAGTGAAACTCACATACCATTTTTCCCTGGACATTTGCAGTGGACATTAACCACAACCCTAAGTAATAATAATGAATGGACATGTGTATTTACCGGGTATCTATCATGTGTTAGATAGTGAGATAAAGGCTTTCCTACATATTATGATTTCTAATCATCTTTACAATTCTGAAAAGTAGTTATTCTATTTTCATTTAAGATGAGAAAACTAAGGCTCATATAAGTAATTTCCCCATGACCATCAGGCTTGTGTTAATAGCTGTTATTGCAATCCTTGTCTGTGTATTTCTGAGGCAATTGTTCTTAATTTTGCCTGTATATTAGAATCACCTGAGGAGTTTAGGAATTACTAATACCTGGATTCTACCACTAGAGACTGGAGTGTGGCCTTGGTATTTGGATTTTTAACACTTCCCAGGTATTTCTGAGGTAGCCATGGTTGAGAATCACTGCTCTAAATCCTTCCTACAAAATCTTTCAAACTGCCAAATAATCATAAGTATGCGTTTTCAATCTAGAAACTATAAAAACAAGAAGTGAGTAACACAGTAAGTTTTATTTCAACTTAGGGGAAATAGAGTAGAAACATGATATTGGAGAAAAACTGCACTGTAAGGGGTGGGAAGAAACGGCCTTTGGAATTAAGGTAGAACTTGGTCTAAATTACCTCAGACAAATCACTTAGGGCAGAAAACCAAAAATCTTCCTTGCTCCCCATTTTTTCTCCCTACCATAAGGCAATTCATCACTAATACTGTTGGTATTAGCTTAATGTTTATCTGACTCCTCTTTAAGCAATTCCCCTTATCCCCCGCCACACACATGCACCAAAATCCCTGATGTCCCTGTCCTCATGAATGTAGATTCTAGTATGAAAGGCTACAAAGTATGATTGATTAAAGGGCAAGTGATTCTGATAGCCCAAGAGAGAGCATCATCCTGGGAATTTGGGGAGCCTTTCTGGAGTAATTGACAACTGAACAGAGGATGAAATAATACAGAAAAGTTAACCAGGGAAAGAAGTGAAGTGGGGATGGGAAAGAGCATTTTACTCAGTGAGATCAGCATGGCATATGGATATAAAAATGAGACAGTATTGCACACAAAACACTCGAGAATTTATAAGCAATTGAGTATAGCTTAGATGTGGGATACCTTTTGAGCAGTGACAACATATTTTAAACAAAGAATCTATTTTATAGATGCCTAAGATATTTCCATTAGAAAGGACCTGCAAAAGCATGTTGTTTAATCCCATTTCTGAAGTACAAAATTCCTCATCTTTTGAGGCCCAGCAGCATGAGTACAGGACATGGTAAGTACATACTGAGATGGCAGTGGAATCAGTAATCCTCATTCTATATTCCTTTCCCCAAATCATAAATCAGCCTCTATCTCAACAAAATAGAGGCAGGTCTGACCTCTCTTTGAAAATAAAAGTAATTATTTTCTGGAAAATCAATGTTGACAAGCAAAGGCACTGTCCTTTCTGGGGTAGGCAAAGTTGTCCTTGAATAGCTCTCTCAATGAATAGCTCTCTGTTTCCCATCAGTTGTCATATTAATAAATGAACACATACTGTTCTACATTATGGGAAATTAAAGACATTTCCTTCAATTACACAGAAAAAAATGTACAGTTAACACGACTAGAGGAGCTTTAAGAAGAAGAAAGCAGAGGGCAAAGAAGATAGCCAAGTTTGAAGTCCATTTTGGATGCATTTTCATTTGTTTCTGCTAGTGACTGTTGATATATTTGATACATCAAATTGTTGATTGTTGATTGTTGATATAATTGATATATGCACTGTACTTCCACACACTATGGATCTCAATGTATGTGAATTATAATCAGGACACTGGAGGTTTCCATCATAGAGTCCTAATGACTAAGCACGTATTGTCACTATTCTTTTTATATTTAAAAAAAAGTACGTTAGTTTATTGGCTTTTTAAAAAACACCCTTACTGTGTCTTACATATTTCAGTAGTTTCTCAAACTGACTTCTTGTCTTCTAACTTATTATCTCAAAATTCTGCCTACTGTTGTCAAGCCAATCTTCATGAGATTAAGACAGAAGGTTGTATAATATTTTAATGGTTTTCCTAGCTCCTAAAGCCAGTTATTACCCCAAGATCTATTTTCCCAAATTAATAGTATTTTCCCTGTATTACTGGACATCCTACATATGGGTTCCCATATACTTCAACAATATAACATTGCTCATGAAGTTTTTTTTTTTTTCCTACTTGGAATTCTCTTCACCCACATCTCCATCTTTTGAAACTCACCCTACCAATTCTACCAGGATTCTCAGATTGATGGAGTTCCAGGGAATATTTTCTGTTTCCTTCTTAACCTATTAGTAAAAGTTTTAACCTTTTTTGTCTTGATTCACTTAGAACAACCTGCCTTATATCCCAAATTATTTTACTGGATTGTGAGTTCCAGGCAAAGAAACATATTACCTCCTCATCTCTCTCACCTTCCCCCAATTCACATGTACACATCGCCAATGTTTATTGTAATAGGTCTAGTGTTTGGTGGTTCTTGTTTTTAGTTATATTTCCAAAGGAATTCTTAGATTAAACAAGTCCTAAATCAGTATCCCCTTGATTGGATTTAAATTTTCCCTTCCCAATTATTTTTTTAAATTTTTATTGTTATGTTAATCACCACACATTACATCATTAGTTTTTGATGTAGTGTTCCATGATTCATTGTGCATAACACCCAGTGCTCCATGCAGAACGTGCCCTCCTCAATACCCACCACCAGGCTAACCCATCCTCCCACCCCCCTCCCCTCTAGAACCCTCAGTTTGTTTTTCAGAGTCCATCGTCTCTCATGGGTTGTCTACCCCTCCGATTTCCCCCCCTTCATTCTTCCCCTCCTGCTACCTTTTTTTTTTTCCTTAACATATATTGCATTATTTGTTTCAGAGGTACAGATCTGAGATTCAACAGTCTTGCACAGTTCACAGTGCTTACCAGAGCACATACCCTCCCCAGTGTCTATCACCCAGTCACCCCATCCCTCCCACCCCACCCCCCACTCCAACAACCCTCAGTTATTTATTTATTTTGACAGAGAAAGACACAGCGAGAGAGGGAACACAAGCAGGGGGAGTGGGAGAGGGAGAGGGAGAAGCAGGCTTCCCGCGGAGCAGGGAGCCCGATGCGAGGCTCGATCCCAGGACCCTGGGATCATGACCTGAGCCGAAGGCAGACGTTTAACGACTGAGCCACCCAGGAGCCCCTTGCTGTCATGTTTAAAGGAAGGCATGTGGCAAGTTTTCAAAAATACAACAGATACTAAATAGATGTTTGTGAAATGGATAGATGGATGGATGGGTGGGTGAGTTGGTGGGTGGATGAACTGGGACAGCTCAAATACAATGCAGGTGTTGGATGTGTGAAGATACACCCACTGGGTAATCCTAGCAACACCTCTTTTGGAAGACTAGGAAATCACTGATTTTAACCTCTGGCCTAATCCTAAAGTTACTAGTAAGATGTCATATATCCCTTGAACTTACAGTTTAAAAGTTTCATTCTATCCGCTACTTTTTCATTCACTCTGCCAGTTGCATACACATTGGCAAAGGAGGAAATTATCAGTGCAATCATCAAGCAGTGGCTCCTGCAGGTCCACCTTTGTGTTGAAGATTCATTCTGTACCTCCTCTTCCATTCAGTACTTAACAGGTTTGTAAACGGAGAGCAAAAAGGTGGCAGCAAGGGGATTTGGAATGATATCCCAGTCTCATAAAAGAGACTCTTTATTTCAGAATACTTTTCTCTTATTAGTAGATAAACATACATATTTACTCACAGATTAACAACTAAACCTCCCTTTTATTTTCATCTGATTCTCATATTTAACATTATCCTTAGAATATGCTAACAATTTTCTCAAACCCTCTAACATCGTATTTGTCTCTATTTATTTTATGCATTTATTGATTTTTCTTGTATGTAATTATAAAATCATTTTAAATAGGCAGGGGTACATTAAAATATGTGCATATATTTTGTGTATTTGTGCAGGTGTGCCTGTGTATGGATGTGGATATACTCACAGATGAAAGGAGGTGTATATGTTTTTCTAATTTTATTTTATTATGTTATGTTAATCACCATACATTACATCATTAGTTTTTGATGAAAGGAGGTGTATCTTTTTAAGAGGGACTAAACATTAGCTATCTTATGTTTCAGACTATATACTGAATTACTTACTGGCTAAGTTCATTAGCATTTCAGTAATGTAACACTTTAATTGTGCTATGAGATTGCTTTAATCTTCCTCTCCTCAGTAATGAGAAATGCCTCGCCCTATTGTAAAACCTTTGAAGTATTATGCACAATTCTGGATCTCTGTGACCTATTAAAACAGCAACTCTGGGAGGCAAAACTTGCAGAACTCTTAAGCATGGCTTCCCACTGCCTCCATAAACTTGATTTTAGCTTACCTTTTCAGGCTGTCTCTCCCCCTTTCACCATTTCCAGGGTCTAGCTTCCTGGGATGATTCATTCCAGTACCTAAATTTTATATATTTTAATATAAATTTATCATAGATTTGTGTATTATATTCTACAGATTGAAGGACTCAAATGATTAACCAATATCTGTGTACTCAGTGAGACTGAAAGCTCTACAAAGCAGAAATCATTTCTGTCTTTCCTAGTCATTGTCTGTCCAGTGTCTGACACTCCCAGTTGCATTTATGTGAACAAATGAATACAATAATTAATTAAATCCAAAGTGGTATATAAATAATTAAAAATTCCCAATCAATAGGAAGTAGCTACTTTGACTATCTGAATTTTTAAGGCTCCAGCCTATCCCAACAATCTCAGCATCTCTATTACAGTAAGACTACAGGTAAAGGGGAATAAATATTTTAGCTGGATAAATATATGAGTCAAATTAGTACTGTTCAATTGATGATGCCTTATGAATTCCAAGAATTCTCAAGAAACAAGTCAAATTCCCTGGTCTTCTCTGGCCTCTTGATTTTGTAAGGGAAGAGTCTATAGAAGTCAAGTTTATACAGAGCAATGAATGAGTACACTGGTTCATCTCAATATATCTACTGACTCTCAGGAGCTGCTTTTCCTGCCACCCACAATCTTGCCTTTTCTCACCTTCCAAGACTATCTCTTTGGCTCAGCTGTCCTTTCTCTCCATGCTCTTTCCATCTGTGCAGCTATTACATTCTATGTTGGCTGTAATCATTGGCAGAACTTTTATTTTTCATAGCTCTGTATCTCACCTGAGAATTTTATGTTCATCCCAAGTTGTTGTGAGCTGTTCCTATGGCAGACTTTCCTATACTGGTTTCACAACTTGATATTTGTGTGACTTACATGAGTCACTTAACCTCTTAAGCCTTGATTTCCTTAACTGAGAGATAGGAATAGTAGATAAGAATAGTGATTCCTAACTGGAGGGATTATTACGAGGAATGCATTGAAAATGAAATCTAAAATAAAATGTGAACCATAAGTGAATAATCATATACTATATTTGATAAAGTATCTTACCCTCAACATGTATTTTTTTTAATCTAATATGAGAGAAAGACAGGGAGAGAGAGAACGAGAGAGAAGAAAAAGGAAAGAAGGAAAAGAAAATTTAAAAAATATTCTATATGTATAGAGAGCAAGGAACAGCACACAATAGTTAAACTTGTAAATAAAATGTTACTTGATGGATAAAAGGACAAGATTTGTCTTCCTTTTTTTGTGGTAGATTGAAATCAGCAGTTCTTAAAAGCTTATCTTCTCCTGGAAAAACTCCTGAAATACATGATTTGCATATGTATTTAATATAGTTACAAGAAAAAAAATGACCAATAAATAATTTATTGAGTGAATTTTATTCATCTTAAGACACTGACCTTTTTCTACAAAGATAACTGCAGTTGCCTCCAGGTACGTGAAACAGTTGAGTTTTGTTTTTGTTTTTTTTTTCCATTAGTGAGAGCAATTTTGGCAACTCTCTTCTTGTAATGAGATGTCGACCAAATGCTCAAATATTTACGAATTGACATTTTGTGTCTTTTAAATATTCAGTCTTCTAGGTGTATGAGTCCTCCCAAGTGTATAGCTATTAAGAATCGGTTGCAAGAAAAAAACAGTCATGAAATAAAAAGGAGATTTTACAATACATGGTTTGAAATCTTAATGTGGTGCCTCAGATCAATGAAACCAATGAGCATCAAAGTTCAGTTGCAGCATCAGTGTTTTTATGATACATTTTCTTTTTTTTTCTTTCTATTTTCTCCTGTGGCTGGGTTATAGAAGGCTGCAGGTAATGTCTGTGTTGTAAAATTGAGGCCAGTAATTTAATCCCCCCATAAAACTCACTCACAATTACAATAGCATTGAAATGGTACATAAATGAGTTCTTCATAAAGCAGAAAAGAAAAATGGTACAACAGTTAAGCTTTTTAATGATGGGCACTAAAGCAATGCTGCTGATTAGATTCTTTGCTAATTACCTTCTGTTACTTAGATTGGATGTATTTCAGCAGAATAGAACCATCTATTCATAAATAGTTGTTTTCTTGGTAGCAATATGAAAATATTTAATTCTAAAGTTGGAAAATGCCAGTCCGGGTCATATTGTCCAGTCTTTGGCTTGTAGACAAATTTAATCACGCGCCACCTGAAACAAAGTTTCAATGGCTTCCATTTAGTTAGAGGATATCTACTTTATACAAAGTAGTGAAAAAACCATAGCAGTCATATTTGAGCTGAGACTTGAAACCCAAAAGATCTGGGTAAAGAACTTTCTGAGACCTGGGAACAGCAGATGCAAAGCATCAAGTCCAGAATGAGCTGCAGATATAAATAAAGGAGAAAGTACTAGAAGGTAGTCCAGAAAGTATGGCATGAGTCAGATGACAGGGGCTTTTCAGATCAGGCCAAAATATTAGAAATTTAGTCTAAGAGTTATTGAAAGCACAGAGGGTTTAATCAGAGGAATGCTATCATGCAAATAAAGTCTTAAGAAAATCACCTATCTGCTAAGAGGTAAATGGGTTGTAACTGGGTAAGAATAGAAGTAGGGAACCATATTTTTATGAGGTTGTTATGGACTGAATTATATCCTCCCAAACTCATATGTTGAAACCTTAAACCCCCAATGGGACTGATCTGGAGATACGATTTTTAAAGAGGTAATTAAGTTTAAGTAAGGTAAAAAAGGTGAGGCTCTATTTCAATAGGACTGGTGTCCATATTAGATGAAGAAGGGGAATGAGGAGCATGTATACATAAAGGCCATGCGAGGACACAGTGAGAAGGCAGCAATCTGCCAGCCAGAAAGAGAGGCCTCATCAGAAACCAAACCTGTAGGCACCACGATCTTGGACTTCACTGCTCCAGAATTGTGAGGAAATTCATTTCTGTTTTTTTAAGTCACCAAGTCTGTAGTATTCTATTATGACAACCTAAGCAAAATAGTACAAAGATTATGCAGTTACCCCGGTAAGTGATGAGGTAGTTTAAATTATGTTGATTAAAACAGAAATGTAGAGAAGTAGACAGATTTAAGATCAATTTTAAAGGCAGAGGTTTGGTTGTTGTTTTTGTTTTTTTGTTTTGTTTTTTTTTTGTTTTTGTTTTTGTTTTTTTTTTTACCTCCAATGAATCAAGTATAGTGTTAAGGGAAAGAGGAATGACAATAATAGATCTACAAATACATGGTAGTGCTATCACTTCATTCAGAAACAGATGGAAGAAGAACATATTATGGAGTAAAGGGAACTGGTGGTTCTTTTACTAGCATGCTAATTTTGAGATCCAAATGGACATATAAAGAATTTAGATGTATGATCAGTAATTCAGAGAAGATATATATTTGGAAGCCACTGTCATCTCCTATAAAAACAGTAGTAGTGGGCACCTGGGTAGCTCAGTTGGTGAAGCGTCTGTCTTCAGCTCAGGTCATGATCCCAGGGTCCTGGGATTGAGAACCACATCAGGCTCCCTGCTCAGTGATGAGCCTGCTTCTCTCTCTCCCTGTTCCTCCCCACCACTCCTACTCTCTCTCTCAAATAAATAAATTAATTAAAAAAAAAACCAGTAGTAGTATACTTGGTGATTTCCAGTTACCCAGAAAATAATTAGTCAGGATGGACTCAAATACAGATGAGCACATGCATGCATGCACATGCACACACGTTTGTCCAAGTGCAACCAATATTTATTAAAAGTCTACTACATTCCAGGACTATGTTTTTCCCTGGGATTGTGTTATTCCCTGGAGAAAACAGAAGGCCTAATATTGACTCTATTAAAAGCTTACAGTCTAGAGTGGGTGGTGATTGAGTATATGAGTGTGGAATACAGATAAAACAGACAATTAAAAATAGATGTCATCATAGTATTACATTTGGATTGGAATGGGACATCATTCTGGGGATAGTGCAGTGATAGGCAGAATAAAGGCTTCCCAATAATGTCCATATCCTACTCCTCAGCTCCTGTGAATATGTTATACTACATGTCAAAAGGGAATTAAGGTTGCACATGCAATTACTTTTGCTAAGGAGCTGATCTTAAAATGAGAGTATTCTGGATTATCCAGGTGGACCCATTCTAATTGCATGAGCCCTTAAAAGTAGAAGAGGGACGGCACCTGGGTGGCTCAGTTGGTTAAGTGACTGCCTTCGGCTCAGGTCATGATCCTGGAGTCCCTGGATCGAGTCCCGCATCGGGCTCCCTGCTCAGCAGGGAGTCTGCTTCTCCCTCTGACCCTCCCCCCTCTCATGCTCTCTCACTCTCTCTCTATCAAATAAATAAATAAAATCTTTAAAAAAAAAAAAGTAGAAGAGGGAGAAGAGGGAGTCAAAGAGAGGCAAAATGAAAAGCATTTCTGGCTTTCAATGTAGAAGTAAGGGACCATGAGTAAGTAATATGGATGGCCTCTTAAAGATGAAAAAGGCAAGAGAAGAGATCTTCCCCTAGAACCAACAGAAAAGAAACAGTCCTACAGACGTCTGACTTTATCCAAATGAGACCTGTGTCAGACTTCTGACCTAAAATACTCTAATAAATTTGTAGTGTTTTAAGCCACTAAGTTTGTGGTAATTTCTTATAGTAGCAGTAGGAAATTAATACGTGCACATAATGCAGACTTTAGGGTCAAGGAAAAATTTAAGGAATAACTCTTGAGTTGAAGACTGTGATGAATAGAAGTTATCCTGTGGAAGACCCGAGGTGGGAGAAAGAGAAAGCATAATATTTTATCCAGACAGAAGGGGTAGCAGGTACCATGACATAGATCCAAGAGAAAGTATATATTATATAATCATATTTGCACTATTACTTAGCAAATCCTCCAAATAAATAAATTCAAATCATATTTACAATATTTTTAGCAAGTTCTTCAATACCAGGGATGGTTTTACAAATGCAATGTCATGAGGTTAGATTAAATAAAAAAACTCCTGATTCCATATTAAATAATTATTTTCCAGATGAATCCTAGATATTTATATGAATGTATAAAAGAGGAATACAAATAAAAAAATGTACTTTTCTATGTCAAAAGTGATTGAAATCCTGCTGCACCCACCCATGTATTAGAAGCCTTGAATAAATATATTATTTGAAGATAAGTACTTACTTGAGGGTATGTGGAATGAAGTGGTATTTTGAGAGGTTTACAAAACTCTAGAGGAACATGGAAAAAAAGTGAATTCATTGACCAGAACAATTGAAGAAGTGATCTTGAGGAAACAAACACAGTTGACCATTGAACTGTATGGGTCCACTTATCCATGGATTTTTTTTTTTTTTAAGATTTTTATTTATTTATTTGACAGAGAGAGAGATAGCGAGAGCAGGAACACACGCAGGGGGAGTGGGAGAGGGAGAAGCAGACTTCCTGCCGAGCAGGGAGCCCGATGTGGGACTCGATCCCAGGACCCTGGGATCATGACCTGAGCCGAAGGCAGACGCTTAACGACTGAGCCACCCAGGCACCCTATCCATGGATTTTTAAAAAAATACTGTAAAATTTATTTTTTCCTCATGATTTTCTTAATAACATTTTATTTTCTCTAGCTGACTTTATTATAAGAATACAGTATATAATGCATGCAATATACAAAAACGTGTTAATTGTTTATCTTATTGGTAAGCCTTCTGGTCAACAGGCTATTGTAGTTAAGTTTTTTGGAGAGTCAAAAGTTATACGTGGACTGTAGAGGTCAGTGCCCCTAACCCAGTGTGTTGTTGAAGGGTCAACTGTAAGCAACATGATAATACATGAAACACTGAATAAAATAAGTGGGGATGAGGGATAGAGAAAAATTTATGGTAATATAAACTGAAAACAAATTCTCTAGTGTGACAGAATCCCATTATAACACATTTGGTCGTTTTGGAGTTTGGGATATACCAAACATTATAGGATACAATTTGAAATATAATTCTATTTGATGGAAGATAAATTGGCCTAAATGAAGGGTCTCTTCATCTTACACAAGCATTATAAAAAGGATTCATTGTTATTGTTGTTGCTGATGTAGAAATGAGCGAAAAGTCTCAGGTTTAGTCCTAACAAAAAACATTTTTATTAAATGGCCAGAAACTTACAGGCATGATAAGCATAGACAATAATGTGGGGGAGGGGAGGGGCTGGGTGGCTCAGTTGGTTAAGTGCCTGCCTTTGGCTCAGGTCATTATCCCAGGGGCCTAGGATGGAGCCCTGCGCCAGGCTCCCTGCTCAGCGGGGAGTCTGCTTCTCCCTTTCTTTCTCCCTCTGCCTCTCCCCCTGCTTGTGCTCACTCTGCCTCTCTCAAATAAATAAATAAAATCCTTAAAATTATTAAAGTGTATGTTAATGATCAGAGTTGTAATAGAGATCAATTACTGTGTTGCATCTTATTGAGGGTTTCTCAATGACCTGTGAGGTTCTCAGTGAGGGAGCAGCTTACAGATAAAAGGTGTTTGCAAAATGCAGCTTGAGACCCCAGAGTCACTCACTGCCTTCCCACTTGTAAATCAAAGATGCTCATATTAAAGATTTCCCCAGTAAGGAAAGCAATCTAAATTTGTTTAACACAGTGGTCCACAAATATGATAGACTCTGAGTATGACAGACTTTAGAATATGATAGGTTCTGAATATGAGTATAGATATTGGACTATTACTGCCTCAAGATTGACATCACCTCTATTTTTTATAAAATAGTGGAATATAGTAATTATTATTTCTCCCTCCACTATGTTGTATATTTCCCTATAGTGAGAGTGTATATGCAAAACCCATTTAATAAATGAGGAACCAGACTTTATCAGTAATGTTCCTCCATCTTCTCTTCCTTCTTTCTTCCCTCCCTTCTTTCCTTCTTCCTTTGTGTATAGTATATATTTCTCAAACAACAGTCACATTGCATTAGTAAGGCCTGGGAAAAATGTCAGTCTAATAATGGAGGAAACTAGATTTCAAACAGTCAGACTTGTGGAAATTTCAGTGACCTTCACCATTATATCTTAGAGTCAACCTGAATCCTGCCCATGCTAATTAGAAATTAAGACAATTACTAGTCCCTGCTTTGCACTTTTCATTATCATCTGAGAATAAATACAAAGTGTGTTGGAAAAATAAAATTGTGTAGGGCTAAATTAGGTGTTTAACTAAAATAGATGTCCACATCCCATTTCCTACTGCATGCAGTACTATACTGAGTGGATGTAGCCTTTCACATATTCATGTGTTCAGCACCATGTTTAATGATGGTAAGCAAAGATCTATCTAAAGAGATGGCATTTGAACTGAGAAGTTACAATGAGAAGAAGTCAGCTGTGCAGAAAGTCAGTAAAAGGATACTCAAGATAGGGAGAAGACACATACAAACTCTCTGAAGTCCAAAGAGTTCGCATTATTCAAGGAAGAAAGTGAAGATAAGTGTAGTGAACAAATGGTCCCCAGTGATGTTGCCTTGTGGTACTTATGCCCTTTTGTAAGCTTCTCCTCTTGAGTGGAGGTAGGAGCTGCGATTTGCTTCTAACAAACATACAGTCAATGTGATGGGATGTGTTTTCAGTGATTATATTCTTTAAAACAGTAACTTCTGTCTTGCTGGCAGATATTCACTATTGAGTCTAACTCTTGCTGACTTTGATGATGCAAAAGATGACATTGTGGAGACCCACATGGCAATAAATTGAGGACCAATATTTAGACAGGAACTGAGGATAGTCACTGGTCAATAGCCAGCAAGGAATTGAGCATTAAATCCAGCTGACTAAAGGCACTGAATCCTGCCAATAGACATGTAAATCTTAGAAGCAGATTCTTTCCTAGCTGAGCTTTCAGATGAGATCTCAGCTTTAGCCAAAACCTTGATTACAGGCTTATGGGAAATCCTGAAGTACAGCACCCAGCTAAGCCCCACCTCCATTCCTGACCCACAGAAACTTGGAAATAATAAATTACTGTTGGGGTGCCTGGCTGGCTCAGTCAGTTAAGCACCTGACTCTTGATTTTGGCTTGGGTCATGATCTCAGTATCGTGAGATTGAGCCTCTTGTCAGGCTCCATGGTGGGCATGGAACCTGCTTAAGATTCTCTCCTTCTCTCTCTGCACCCCCTCGCAATAAAAAAAAATACCATTATCTTAAGCTGCTAATTTTGTGGTAATACTATGCAGGAAAAATATACTGAGAGCTACAGAGGTAACATAGGGCAAAGCTGGAGACTTCAGCATGGGCCAGATTTGAGAGGGTACTTTAGACTACAATGAGGAGTTTAGGTGTGAATCTCAATGCAGTAGATAGCCTTTGAAGGATACAAGAAAGAATGGCCACCTGATTTGAATTACATTTTTAAAAGATCACTCTGGTTACTATATGGGAAAAACATTGTATCTGATTAAGAAACCATGAAACTAGTAATTCACAGGAAGGACAATATCTCTACCATCAAAGATAATTTTGCAAAGGAATAATTTAAAAAACCTCTGAAAACTGTGTAGGTTATGGATGAGCCCAAGAGTTGGGGGAGACTATGATAGAAAAGAAAGTTTGAATAGTTATGGGTGTGGGAATGAATACGCCTTACACAAAAGGGTGGTTATGTTTGACTGAAGTAAGGAATCCACATAAAGATGTAAAATGATCTGGATTGAGTAATAACTGACTTTTACCATCTTATCAGAAAAAAAATAAAAAAGCAATGACATTGGAATTGGAGAGTCTGAGACTCAGGCTGAAACATTCATAAGTTATTAATAGTAAGCCTCCTGGAGAGGTTCCTTTTGGAAACTTTTCCAAATGTAGCAATGTGATCAAGGTAAATACTTTTATCATTCACATGTAGGGAGAAAATACTGAATCTATTAAAGGAATAAATTAGTTGTGAAAACAGATTATGCGTATCATATGATGAAATATCCATATGGAGTCAATTACATCAGAACACTGGTAGATCTTTAAACATGTGAATGATGGAAGATAAAAGTATAACACTCTTCAATTTCTAACCATTTCAATGTGCTGGGAAATCAAATATGGACATTTCAAACTGAGTTCAGAAATAGGATTAAGAAGGCAATAGGAATTTCACAGAAGTTGGCAATTGAGGACCTGTATAAAGAAATGCCTCATCTTCTTTGTAACGACAAAGACAAAATTAAAAAAAATAAACAAAAATGGGATTTCTAGCTTGAGATATGATTGTCTCCCTGTTTCACTGTTTGTGGAGGGTAAAACTCTCCCTGGTTTTTACCTTCTATTTAACAGAAAGCTCAGGTAGAGTCTTCTCTCAAACCTTATCATTTGGTTTCTGAGAAACATGTCTAATATGTCAGCCACGTGAAACTGGCAACATACCTCATCAGAGCTCAGGTACTTGACGACCTGTTTTCTTGGAAGAACTTAGTTAGGGCCACAAAAAGCCTCTGGTTTTGAATACTAAGCATTCCATCTGCCTGGTAATTCTGTGTGTTATCTAAACTACGGAGAACACAAAGTATAAACTATTGGTCAACCAAAAGTATATGTGCTTTAGTGGTTATGGGCTTTAAACCCCCAAAAAAGTATATTTTTGGGTGGGTTAATGGAAATGTAATGAAAGAGACTGAATTCATCAAGACCTAACTTGGGAACTTTGGCTAAGCAATGCAATTCCTTACAGTAAATTTCTGTACATTTGAGACAATAATCCCCTCCCATAGACTTGCATTGATAATTATATATAAGCACACATTCAAATACTTTTCTTCTCAAAAAGTGTAAGAGGTAATTTTTAGTTATTTTACTTGTCATTTAACATTTATACCACCATTGTAATCCAGATAATATAATCTTCACTTTACTAGAGAAGGAAGCAAGTAATGTCTTCAAACATAAATCTTTCTAAATCTAAACCTATTTTTATACTTTATATTTTATACAATATATTTTCAGTAACAAGAAAAATGGAAAATACAAATGAGAAAAAAATCCAGCCATAATTTACCGTCGAGAGATCACTGTTTATCCATATCTTGATGCATTTAATATAAACTTCACATCTAGCTATATATTGAGAATGATATACATATATTTACAATGAGAATCTGTTCTTTTCATTTGCAACATATTTTATGCACCTTACCATATAAATATGTACATGTCTCTTGTATCATTTTTTAGTGATTTATCTCAAACACTCAAAATGGAATCTTGTACATATTGGACACACATTATTTGTTTCTAAATAATATTCTTTTTTATTACATTGTTTGAACTTGCCGTAGTTTATTTAATAAAATACATTTTATTAGGTATATATCAAGACACTAGATAACTATGAAACTACACCTAGCTGATTACTTCCTAAAATTCCTACACTTCTAAGGGCATATTTGCTAGAATTGGACTAACGGCAGAAGAATTGTTTTTTTTTTTTTGAGATTTATTTTTTTATTTTAGAGAGACAGAGAAAGAGAGAGCATGCACAAGTTGGTGGAGGGGCAGACGGAGAGAAAGAATCCTCAAGCAGACTCCCTGCTGAGTATGGAGTCTGACAGAGGGCTAATCCCAGGACCCTGAGACCATGATCTGAGCCAGGAACAAAAGTCAGATGCTTAACCAACTGAACCACCCAAGCGCCCCAAGGCAGAAGAATTCTTAAGGACCAAGAACTTTTTTTTCCCCTCCTTCTCAATAATATACAGCATTGCCATCCTAGGCAAACTTGATAAAGAGCAGCTAAAGAATAAACATTCTCATTATTGTTAAAGTAGGAAAACTCCATCTATAAATTTCACTGAATTCTGAATTATACACAGATATCATTTCCTCATTATCCTTGTCACTCTTTCTCCTTATAGTGTGTCTGAAACACTCCACATGGCATATAAATATTTTGAAATACTATAATACATGGTTCCAGAAGACCAGAAGGTGTGCAGAATATGAAAGCTGGATAGCCTGATGATGAAGGACACATGATGAATAATACTCATTAGTAAGTTATGTTTTATACAAAAAATTATCATGGCAATCAAAGTGAATAGGTAGAGATGTATGCTGACTAAAATTTCCAACGAGTACCTAAGTTTAAAATTCCCTTTGAAACCAAAGTGCCCAAACAAGATATACAATGGCCAAGGAGTACATGAGAATTTGTTTAACATCATTAGTTATTAAGGAAATGTACATCAAAACCAAAATGAGATGCTACCTCACACGACAGGATAGCTAAGATGAAAAGACAATCACATGTGTGTCAAGAATGTGGAAAAATTAGAACACCCTTGATGGCAAGACTGTAAAAAGACTGTGCAGATACTATGGAAAACTGACAGCTCCTCAAGTGGTTAGAGTTACCATGTGACCTGGCAATATCACTTCTAGATATGTACCCATGAAAATCAAATGTCTATGTCCACACAAAAAACTTGTGCATGAATATTCACGGCAGCATTATTCATAACTACCAAAAAGCAGAAACAATGCAAATGTCCATAAATTAATAAATGAATAAACAAATGTGGTATATCCATACAATAGAATGTTATGCAGCCTTATAAAAGGATAGAGTACAGATTCTACAACATGGATGGATCTTTAAAACATGCTAAGTGAAAGAAACCAGACCCAACAGATCACATATTTTATTTCATTTTTATGAAATGTCCAGAATATGCAAATCCCCAAAAGGAAATATATTAGTGGTTGCCAAGGGAAAGAGAGGAAGGGGGCATTCTGAGTGACTGCTAATGGGTATGCATGGAATTCCTTTCGGAGGTGATAAAATGTTCTGGAATCAGACAGCTGTCATGACCATGATTTTGTGAATATACTAAATCCACTGAATTGTAAACTTTTAAAGGGTGAATTTTATGCTCAATGAATTAGATCTTAATGAAGCTGTCAAAATAACCAAAACACCCAGTCGACCTCTAAAATATTGCTGGTCAATTTCACATTTTATCTGATGATTTCATGAAAATCTTATGAAGTAGTAGATACCTTAATATCTCTACTGTTGTATTAGTCTTATAGATAAGATGAAAGAAGTCATGAGCATAAAGTCATGTTTTAAACTCCCATCTTCGGGGCGCCTGGGTGGCTCAGTTGGTTAAGCATCCAACTTTTGATTTCAGCTTAGGTCATGATCTCAGGGTCCTGGGATCAGCCCTGCATTGGGCTCCACGCTCAGCAGGGAGTCTGCTTGCCTCCCTCTCCCTCCACCCCTCCCCTTGCTTACACTGGCTTGCTCTCTCTTAATAAATAAATATATAAAGGTTTAAAAAAATAAACTCCCATCTTCTAATTCTTTTTTTTTTTTTTTAAGATTTTTATTTATTTATTTGACAGGGAGAGAGAGAGCGAGAGCAGGAACACAAGCAGGGGGAGTGGGAGAGGGAGAAGCAGGCCTCCTGCCGAGCAGGGAGCCCGATGTGGGACTCGATCCCAGGACCCTGGGATCATGACCTGAGCCGAAGGCAGACGCTTAACAACTGAGCCACCCAGGCGCCTTCCATCTTCTAATTCTAAGACCACCACATACCTCTAGGATGGACTACCATATCTATGAATCCATAGAAGACTGTTTAGACAATCCTGGAAGCACATGAATTTTCTTTTTAGTTTACATTATAATGTATGTCTGTGAGAAACATGAGCTCACTAAGTGTTAATCAAACAATGAGTTGGAGGGGCAAGAGTAGTACATCAGGAATAGTGTGTAATTTCCCCTTTTGATTTTCTCCCTTTCCAAATACGAATGTTAATGTCTGGAATCATTTTTTCATCCCCACCCCCATCCATTTTCCTTAATCTGGCTAACTAATGTCAACCCTTAAGTACCAGCCTAAGTGTTCATTCTTCTAGCAATTCAATCATTATACCATCAGCTCTATGATATGCTCTTTCTCTGGGTCACTATCCCTGAGATGGTTTCCTTCCTACTGCTTGCTCAGTACGAGTCTTACTACAGTTTCCACTTGCCTGTGCAATCTTTGAAAGAAGGTATTTATTATATTTTATTCACTGGAATATTCCTAGACCCTAGCACAGTGCTTGGAACCTAATAAGCATTCAATAAAAATTTGCCAATGGTATAAAATTATTTAATATTTACAATAGAGGTATGTGTTTATTGGAGTATGTGTACTGTTAATTAGTATGAGTTGACCATGGTACTGTGTACCAGCAGATAAGGGTCAGGTTAATCTATTTTAACTACTTAAATAAGTTTCAAATATCAAAACATTAGTCATTCTCCATACATGACCTTTTCCAATACACTATTAATCTTTCAATAATTGAGCTTTATTAGTACACGTGTCAAGTCAACTCTTTGAGAAATGTCAGATATCTCAAATACACAGGCACCATCCCAATGGTGTGACAATGTCAGAAAAGGAGGCAAATGAAGAGACAAGCATGTCCTAAGGAAGAAAATAAAAGTTAACAACAACTTTATCAAAATTCACAAGGAAAACATTTAATAATCACCTTCAGCCATTTCTCTCTATACAGAAATGCTATCTCTTCCTGGTATCTATTTAATTAAATAGTTCTTACACAAAATCAATAATTAGTCACTCTGAAGATAGTTGAGGGATTTTAAGGTCACCATCAGTCATGAACAGTAAGCTTTACCAAGTCATACAAAATCACTGAATAAATTACAAAAGAAATTCAGACGAGAAGGATGGTTCTAACAAACTAAGATATTTCTATTTTTTTTTTCCTTTTTTTAAGTGTATTTGACACATAATATTACATTAGTTTCAGGTATAAAACATAGAATTTGACAACTCTTCAGTGTTTTACTATGCTCACCACAAGTGTAGCTAGCATTTGTCACCATAAAATGCTATTTATTACAATACCATTGAATATATTTCCTGTACCTTTCGTTCCCATGACTTACTCATTCCGTAACTGGAAGCCTGTACATCTCATTCCCCTTAGATTAAAATATTTCTACTCTTAATTGATCACTCATAGGGCAATTTTTCCAATCCAAAATCTACTTCCTTAATGAAGAATAAGTTGAAGATAAACCTCAGAATAGCATGCAAAACATTGTTTAAAGGTAGTACATTAACTTCCTTCTTAAAAAGTTTGTAGTGATAAAAGTAGCAACTATTTATTGTATACCTATTTATACCAAACACTATGATAGGCACTTTTTACTTACAATTTCTAATACACCAGCAATTAACATTAGATATTGTGAGCCCACATTTTGTAAATGAGGAAAATGATATGATGGGGTGAGATAAGGTCACCAATGCCATATAGCTATTAATTGAGAGAACTGGAATTCAAATCCAAGGATGTTTGACTCAAAAGTCAAGGGTTTTCATCTAGTAAATCAGATCAAATACATTAATAAAGGAGTTAAAAATGGTGGGATAAGATTTATTTCAATAACTCTTTAAAATATTGTTAGAGAAATTGCAAACACTAACAGAGCTTAATGATCCACCAGGTAACCATCATCTGGCATCAACAATTATGAACTCATGGGTCATCTTGTTTCATGTATGTTTCCACTCAATATACTTCTCCCACCTCTAGATTATTTTGAGGCAAACTCCAGGCATACTATTTGATATTTAAATATTTCAGCATCATATCTATAAGGGCTTATATTTTTAAACATTCAAAACATCAATCTCATATATCAAATAATAATTTGTTACCATTATCAAATAGCTAGTCAGTGTCCAAAGTCCCCAGTCACCCCACTGATGTATTTTCTTACGGTATGATTTCGTGGATACATAATTGGGTGGTAAGTCTCTTAAATCTTATTAATCTATTGATTTTGTCTGTTCTCTCTTTTTCTGTCTCCCTGAGCATTTCTCTCTGTCTTTGTCTCTTTTCCTTTCTTTCCTTACAATTTATCTGTTGAGAAACCAGGTCATTTACCCTGGAGAGTTTCGCTCAGTCTATATTTTGCTGATTGCACTTACACTGTATTGTATAACACAGCCCTCTGTATTCTGTATTTTCTGTAAACAGATAGGTTTAGATCAGGGTTTTTCAACTTCAGCGCTGCTGACATTTTTTTTAAATACGTCATTTGGATAATTATTTGTTGTGGGGCCTTTCTATGCAGTATAGGATGGTTAACAGCAGCCTTGACTTCTGTTGACTAGATGTCCATAGCACCTCCCCCGTTGTGACCAAAAAAAAAAAAAAAAAAAAAAGCCACCAGACATCACCAATGTCTCCAGGAGACAGAACGGCACCTGGTTACAAACCATGGATTTAGATCAGGGTTTTCTGCTGTTTTGTTGCTCTTGTTTTATTAACTATCATTCTTTTTTTAGACTAATACACAGGAGACCTGTTTTTTCAATTGTTCCCTCACTTAGTGATGGTGGCAGCCATCAATGAACATTTACCATATCCATAAAATCATTAAGGGTAGTAAAATGATGACTTTCTAGTCCTATCTATCTTCCTGTATTTTTTTTTTTTTTTGGAAGCTCAAATACTTTCATTAAGGGGAAATTTCCCTTATTAATTATTTGGTTAGTCTGAGATACAGTATACATAATAAAGGCAGGATAATGCTTTTTTTTTTTCCTGTTACCAGTTTATGAAAAAAGAAGTTTTGTTTTTGTTTGTTTTGTTTTGTTCCACACCCCACATAGAGCTGAACATGGGGCTTGTACTAATGACCCTGAGATCAAGACTGGAGCTGAGATCAAGAGTCAGATGGTTAACTGACTGAGCCACCCAGGAACACTGAAAAAGGAAGTTCTAACATTCTCCAAGGGTCATCAGGACAAACTGATGATTTTTGTTTTGTTTTCATAGCAATGGACTCATTAATTACCTCATTTTTTATGAATTTTCATCCACTGCACTTAATCATCCCTAAAGATAATCAAATGATCTTTGGCCAAAGAGCCTCTTCAGTCTGACTTCCTAGTCCCCTAGTTTTGATATGACTTTGATGGTCTTTGACTACACCCATGATTTTTTATATAGAGATGCTTCAGGTTTACCCTTCCTATTTCCTGCCTACGCCCAGAATCAGGTGTTTTTCCAAGGAGTATTTGTTCCTTTTATTAAAATCCATTACAATTGAACTAGTAATAATTGTATTATATTTCCTTGAACTCCTACAGAATATTGTTTATTCTGCTTAGTTGGGATATTAAGAAAATGGAAAAAAATCATTTTTCTAAATCTTATTTTAGCAGTCCCTATATACCGTAAAGATATCAAAGCACAATACATTTTATTTATCCTTGTACCCTCAGCAGCTGGTGGAGTATATTGTGAATAGTTGGCAACTCAAAAATTTTTGTTATGCAAGGGAATAAATGGTTTCTAGTTGAGTAGTGTTAGTGACATTAACATCTGTGCTATCTGGGACATGAAATGCACATATTTTCACTAACTTCCTTTTTTCTTCCCCAACATTCAAACTTGTATGCAAAAAAAGCCACCATTTTGAAAAGGACATAGATCTTCTCTGTTAAAGGAACCAAAAACCACATTTAGCAGAGTAGCTATGATTTTAAGTAAAAATAAAGCTATCTGTCCACATTAAAAAAGAATAAGAGTCAAAAAAAAATCACATTAATTTGCACTACCTGTAGGACAAATTAGCAAATGTTGTGACCATCTGTGAAAGACACCAGGGCCACATAAGACATGGAATTATTTAATGTGTTAAATCCATTTAAAATGTTTGTATCCTGTTAGTTCTAACATAATTACTATGTTAATTTCTGTGTGTTTTGCATATTAAACGGAGCGCACTCTGGGAAGCTAATGGCCGCTATGTCAGCTTTTTATTAAATCACAAAATAAACATGCACAATCCTGCTTCCAAAGATAATTAGTTTACCATTTCTGCCAGAGTTTAAATATTGGGTATGCTTTGAAGATTTGACTTCCATTTGGGGTGACAGTGGGTATGTGTAGTTTCGTGATTCCTCAGATCATCCTTAGGCAAGAGCATTTTCAAGGGGAGAGAATTCAAAAGTTTTCTTTCTTTTTTACTGTGCATTTTTAGTATTGCACAGTTATAAACATAACCAACATTTACAGCATAGTTCTACATAGAACTATACTAGTTATTATGGGGTGGGGCAGAGCAATACAATGCTAAATTCTGGGGTACAAAATATGCCAATCAAATAGGAAATTATAAGATGCAAGACAGTGCACACTCTATTGCTTTTAAGCAGAAGTCACAAAAAGGCAACCAAGAAGTCCTGGCCTATTCCCAGTCCAAACAGAATATGTATGTCTATTAGATGAAGATGAAAATAAATCACACTAAAATAACACAAAAGGAAAAACAAGACCAAATAACCCTGTGGACAGCAGGAGGTTCTCTCTGACAAGCCTCAGGGAAGAATGTCTGCAGACTGCCCTATAACTAGCCTGATCTACACAGAGCTGCTCCGTGCTTGGCACTGCAGGCATTTAAGGATGAGATCATTGCTTCAGCAAATACAGAAAATGTGGCCTATGTTTCCTTATTCCCCTTTCACACTGTCTCTAAGCAATAAATTGGGCTGGTATTTTTACGGGATGGAAAAGTGGTACCCTGGGGCCTTTGAGGCATACTGACTTTAAACTTAGGTTTATTCAATATATTTAATATAACCTCAGGTGTGTCTCTTAGTGTTAATTTACACTTGTATGAAACAGAACCAATACTAAACCTCTCATTGCTAATGTCAAATCAAGTGAGACGATTTTTGTAAAGAACAGAGACTTGCTCCTGGCATTTGGTAGGTGCTTTATGTATATATGACTTATATATACTTAACTTATAATTACTACAACTGTGGTCTTTTAAGGGGACATTAGTGTCTGTTTTTTTGGGTTTTTTTGAGAGAGAGCGCGCTGGAGAGTGAGCATGGAGGGGGAGGGGCAGAGGGAGAGAGAAAATCCCAAGCAGACTCCATGCTGAGCAAAGAGCCCGACGCAAGGTTCCATCCCAGGACCCTGAGATCATGACCTGAACCAAAATCAAGAATCGGGTGCTTAACCCACTCAGCCAGATAGGCACCCCTTGTTTTTGCTTTTTTAAATTCTGGGCAGACTATGGGCCATCTTAGCTTCTAATGCTAAAGAAAAAGATAAGTCCATAATATTAAATTATAATAATAAGATATTTAATTGATTGTTAAAGAATTTATAAAATATTAAAAATGAAATATTTATTTCATTTTTAGATATTAACATTTTCTTATTTAAATAATATATTTGTTTTATTTACCATCTGCTGTTATATATCAATTTTTAAACATATTTTTATATGTTCTCTCATTAGACCTCAAATAGAAATCCTGGCTGATGAAGGGTGGACAGAACTTATTTTTTTAATGATATATTTCCTGGAATCCATACTAACTAAAGAAATTGCCCAAGGCCCAAACGCAGCTGGTGACAAAATAGGACTACACCCCATGTCTCCTTACACCTAGTTCCAGCTTTGTTTCACCAACCGGATGGTGCCTTTCCTAAGGATCACTGAATATAAGTACTTTCCTCCTTTCTGATTTCTCCTTTATTCCTCCTTTTTTGGTTGCTTTTCTTTGAAAACTCTCCAAAATTCAGGAGGTGAAAGAAAACTTTCAAATCTATATGCATCTCCAGTGCCTGTGATGAGCTAAAACTTCTCATGTTTTATATAATTTTTTTACATAAAATTATCTTAAAGCCTATGCATTCATAAAAAATGCTTATTAATTTTTGTTAACTCAGGATCATTATCGTTTTCATCAATGATAATAAAGTGGTGCCTGAAGGCAGCATGCCCCAAAGTGAATTCTGAAGATGCATTATAAAGCCTTTCCGGAGGACTGAATACAAAATCAGCCACCCTTCCCCAATGTTCCCAGAGTATGTGGTTCATTCCAACTAACACAATTTTTTAACACCATTGTTATCCAAGTTTTTTGACTGAAATTCTGTAGAGGCATTCATTACTTGTGTTACCTTTAGCTAAGTCACCAGGGATTTGTGTTTGATTTGTTAAGTAGGCTCCAGCATGGAGCCTAGTGCAGGGCTTGAACTCAGGACCCTGAAATCAAGACCTGAGCTGAGATCAAGAATCAAATGCTTAATTGAACATAAAAAAAAAAATAAAAAATTAAAATTAAAAAATAAGTCAAATGCTTACTCTATTAAGCCACCCAGGCACCCCAGTCAGCCTGTACTTTTAATAATCATTTTCCTGATCTGTGAAATGGGGAAAAGAGTATCTTTTTTATTGAATCTCTTGAAAGTATTTACAAGATAAATTATACAAATTATCTGGCACAAGACCTAGCATTCAGTAAATATTTAACACACGTGGGAGTCCTTCAGCTCTATATCCTAGATTGTTTTTTTAATGCTGTGTCCAAAAAAACTGAATAAGGAAATCAATTTTATTTATTGGTCATTGAAAATTTCCTTTTCATAAAGAAAGATTTCTAAACAAATACTGACTGCATTCTTCTAATCAATGCATCCTTGTATATATCAACAGAACAGTAAATAATATCATAATATCTATTTTTGCTCTAGAGAACTTAAGTTCACCTTGCTCCTCCTCTCCACCACTTTACCAAATTCTTCTTCTTCCAGAGATAATTGTCATCTTTGCTCCCCCAAAAGTGATAAAGGTATTCTTTCCCAGAAGCATAGAGTTAAAACTATGGATCAATCTTAGCAGATTCTCTGATCTCTGACATTAATTCCTGCCCTGCTATCTTTGGACATAATGTTAGGATTAAATTATTTTTGACCTCTGGAAAAGTTATTTCCCAGCAGGCTTTTTGATATTTCACATAAATACCTGGTAAAGCTTCTCTACTGGTGGCTTAAGAATAGTACACTGAATAAATGCAGTTTAGGCTTAAGTTGGGAACATCCTCTTGAAGTCTCCCACTTTATTCACAGATGATGCTCAATATTCATAATGTAACATGTTCATGAAACTTGTAGGGTGACCACTGTCCAGATTAATCTCAAACTGGGAGCACTGTTAGGACATGGGACTTTCAGTGCTAAAAGTAGGGAAGTCTGGGGGCAAATTACAAATTGGGTCTACGTTGGAAATAATGCACAATATGTATCACCATTTGATTAATTATATGCTTATTATCTAGCTCTTGTACTCCATCACACCTTCCCCAGGATATAAACTCATTGAAGACAGAGGTTTTGTCTGTTCTAGTCACTTGTAACAGCCATGCTAGTTGCACGGTACATTTCTCAAAAAATGTTTATTGAAGGAAGGAAGGGAAGGAGGAATAAAGGCAGGACAGATGAGAAAAGAAATGGAGGGCTGCATATATGCTTGTTTATCTGTCTCTTTCAACATCTTTGAAATAATTCATGGGAACTTCTATGTACATTCATGAAGGGGAAAATCCTAGAATCCTAGGATTTGTTTCTAGGTTGTAAACAATGAGTTATTTCCTGTGCTCTAAAGCATTGGCAAGTAAGAGCTTCCTGCAAACCACTGGTACCATAACTACAAGTACTGAAAGATGTTTAAAAATTCAAAAAGGCATACTTCATTGTTTGAAAATGTCATAGGCGGGGCGCCTGGGTGGCTCAGTTGGTTAAGTGACTGCCTTCGGCTCAGGTCATGATCCTGGAGTCCCTGGATCGAGTCCCGCATCAGGCTCCCTGCTCAGCAGGGAGTCTGCCTCTCTCTCTGACCCTCCCCACGCTCATGTGCTCTCTCTCTCTCATTCTCTCTCTGTCAAATAAATAAATAAAATCTTAAAAAAAAAAAGATAAAAAAAAAACTTTAAAAAAAAGAAAATGTTATAGGCAATAAAAATCAGATTCATTTGTATCTGCTGTCTTATAAGCCTAAAAATTCAGACTGATATATAATCATTGCTAATGCTTTCTCTTCAACCACACACTGCTTAACTCTGTCATGTTATTTTCTCCTGACTGAAATATTCAATCCTGTATTACATTTACTTCAGCCCGTTTTTCCTGAACTCTTGACAGGGCTTTTGATTATTCAGGCTAATCCTAAAAGGAAGTGACTCTGTGGGCCCCATTACAGATGAGATGATTCAAATTCAGTGGCACGGCATTCATAGCCCTTCAATATTGGTAGCTGAATGAGTCTCAATCTCATTTTTTGTCACCCCATGGCAGATAGGTAAAGCTTGAACCACATGGAATCCATTTCTTTCCATTTGTGGCTTATCCCAACTTTGCTTTGACAGAGGCTGTGATACCTGCATTACCTCTTTGCTCACTTCAACCTAAGAAAACTTTCATGGTATGTCTTTCGTGAAGCTACCAATCAAAAGTGGTTGTCCTTTGTCCAAAATCACTGAATTTTAATATAATAAGTTGTAATTATTATTTAATTCTATCTTACTCACTGGACTATAAACTCCATGAGAACAGAAACTTCCATATGCATCTTTAAATCTTTGCTATCTAGAACAATCCCTGCTACAAAAATAGAATGCACACGTGTTTATTAAATAAACACCAGCAAACAATGTTGCATGAGTCTCTATAAAACAAACTATGATGTTATTAATTGTAAGGCATAAAAGTACTAAAAAGCTTATGAGCTTTTTTACTCGTTGGTCCTTTTACTTAAAATATTTTATCATTATTATTATCAATTCTAAAAATGTTTCAAAGTTAACTGCTATTATTAAAAAAGCAATTTGAGTGTGCCTACTTACATGTTTTTCTTTCCAATTAAATTTTAAGATAAAGACCCAGATAAATAGAAGGAAACTTGTACCAAAGCTATTGTATTTTATTTTGGGGAAACTCCCTGCACAAGGTAGGGTTTTCAGTGTGTTTTTCTTGAGTCTCTCCTGTTAAACAAGCTGTCACATGGCCTAGCAATGGTAAATTGCAATCTCCTTTCAAAGTTGACTCTTTTCAAATAGACTGTAGGACCATAAAAATGTTGGGCATCAGACTCAGCTTGGTGCACTTTCAGACAGGCAAAGGTCTACACAAAGATGTGATGCTGTAAGTCTACCATAGTGATATTGATGTAAATAAACTCGTTTTTTACACAAGTATTCTCAACTCCCTCTATCTCCTTAAGAATCAGGAGTCACTGGGGCGCATATTAATAGTGTGGCCTTGAAGAAGCCAGCAAAGCTGTGTGAGGCTCACTTTGCTCTTCTGTAAACACTTACAAACCCCAGGGCTGTTTCCTGAAGATCAACAAAATATAAATTTTATTGCAGAGTAGTAGTAGGAATAGAAGTTTATTTCCTCTTTCCTCTACGTGTTCCTGGAATTTTATACCCTAGCCTTACCGCATGAATGATGTTCCTTATATTTTCCCTGCCTGGAATTTGGTGTCTCTTAAATATTGTTTAGAAAGGAGACCTATGGCTGATTTTCCTGTTGTTTTGGCTGAAATGAGTTCCTGTTCTCTGGTTTTTGCCTCTTTCTTCCTAGGTTCATTATTAAGTGTATTATTTACAAGATTCATAAAAACTTTTTTTTGCTCATATGTTTCTCTTTCCTTTCATATGCTACACAGATTAATCTTTATTATTTTAGAATAAACCTATTGTAGGAGAGGCAACATGCACTATCATTTCAAACATTTAACTTCTATTCTTACCTAGCTTTTATGTCACTGGAATGGCAAGCTGTCTGTCAACCCATAGGGCTTGTCCTGTGTTGGCTCTACAGTACGTTTTAACAACTTATTTTTGAATACTGATTATTGTGGCAGTTCTGAATAGGTAAGAAAATAAGCATAAAGACACACACACACACACACACACACACACACACACACACCCCTTTCCTGTAGTTGGCACCTTAAATATAGCCTGAGAAATGGAATGCAGGGAAATGTCATTCTGTTGAACACAGCCACCAATGGTTGTTAAAATCTATCCCTTAAGTATAGTCATGGAATCAGATTGCTATATAGTCAGCAAGTCATAGAGTCCTCGAGTTATGAGGGACCTCACAGATTATAGAAACTGAAATACAGAATAGGGAACAGAATTGGCTAAGGACATAATCCCTTACTAACTTACCGAACAAAGATAGTATCTCCTGCTAGCTTTATCCTCCTATGACTGTTCACCTTTACTAAAAATGACAAAAATGTAATAAAAATATAGATAAATTATTAAATTTTTAAAAATGGCAAAGTCATGTTCTATCATCTCAAATTTTGAGGGGAATTCAGATGATTTGACAATTCTGATCTTTAAAAAAAAAGATTTATTTATTTATTTTAGAGAGAAAGAGAGAGAGCAAGTGCATGAGCGGGGGAAGGGGCAGGGTGCTGAGCGCACACCTGACAGAGGGCTTGGTCTCGTGACCCTGAGATCATGACCCGAGGTGAAACCAAGAGTCAGATACTTAACTGACTGTGCCACTCAGGTGCTTACAACACTGATTTTTATACAGCACATGGCACTGCTCTTTTTATAACATTAAAACAACAAAAATAGATTACGCCAAATGTTTTAGACCATAATTCTATCATTCAAAAATTTTTGAAGAGCATCTACTATGTAGCAGGTATTATTTTAGACACTAGGGACACACTGGAGAATAAGATAGAAAAAAATCCCTGCCCTCAAGGGAGCTTAGATTCTAGTGTAGGTAAAAATAATAATAATAATAAACAGATAAATAAATAAGTTAAGTAAATTTTCACATACTTGTAGGAAACCAACACAGTAATAAGATTGAGAAAATGGAGGAAGATTTACCTTAAGTCTGCTAGGGAAAGCTGAGATGAAAAATAAAGGTTGAGAAGCACTCAAGCTTATAAAATCCTAGGGGAAGTGAATTCCAAAAATAGGGAGGAGTGGGTGCAAGTATGTTCCACAGTATTGAACATTTGGTTTTCCAATTCTCAGTGTAGTGCTCTGTCCAAAATCACTGCTGACTCCTTTCTCCACCTCTGTTTAGAGAAGGCATTTGTAGATAAACTTCTGTTTATGTGAATCCCACATTTATTGATACTTCAGATGTGTCTCCAGAATGACTCATTCCATTTATAACGTGCCACCATCTGGTACTCTACATATCCATGATAGTGATGTTGGAGGATGGAGTGCCTTTTCATTTATCGTCCAACATTGTTGCCTGCCCAGTGCATTAACATATGGCCCAATTAGCTAGAACACGACACTAATGAGGCCATGTGTAAATTCAGTTTTTGTATGGGCCACTTAGCTTTTTATTTTGTTCTGGCCAAAGGTTCACTCTCCAACAGATCACAGTCTCATTAGTGCCCACCAGGTCAGCCACTTTGCCTGCCTTTTTTGCTTTACCTCTTCCCCACATCCCACCCTACCCCTGTTGCTATTACAGGGTCCTCCACAGAGTAGATGTTCAATTACTTTGTCAGTTTCTTTCAATTAAAAAAAATTATTTACAAAAAGGACTTGAACAAAGTTTATTTGTTGTACGTTATGTATTAAGATTGCAACGAACTGTTTCTTTGAAATAATTTCTTTGAAAAACTTAACCTTTCCGAGGGATTTTATTACTGAAATCCATAGCCATAGCGTTTAACTTTCTTCCCTCTCCTTTACAAAACATATGCTCCAACCCAACCATTTGGGTACATGGCTCGCTGTTATTTATATCCTTGCATGCCTATATACACCTGGGCTTCAAAGAAATTTTGAATGTCACCTCTTCCGTGAAGCTGCTCCTGATTCTGTCTGCTTTCTTAAAACCACCATAAGATGCTATTATCTTCCATGAGTTTCATAGCATTTGTCACTTTCTACTTTTGTGTCATTTTTGTGTATGTCTTACGTCTTCACAGTTCTAAGCTCCTTGAGTGAGGGTTCAATCTCTAAATTCTCCTTAAAACCTCCAAAGAACCTATCTTTCAGAGAAAGAGCATTAAAGTTGGAGCCATTCAGAACTGGGTTCAATTTTCTTTTTCTCCACCTCTTTCACTTAGAAAAATACTGAGTGTCCTTTGATTCTGTGACTTTTAATTTTATCATCTGAAAACTGTGTGTAAAATAATATCCACCTGCACACTCATTATAAGGACTAAATAAGGTAATGTACGTAAAGCCAGAAGTGTGTAAGATTCTAGTTCTGGCACTTCTTAGTTCTCTGATTTAAGAAAATTATTTAATCTTCCTTAACCTCAACATCTCTATCTATAAAAGGCAAAAAGTGATGATCCCAATCTTTTAAACCTGCTTAGGAAATTAAATGAGAAAATGAATATAAAATACCAGACATAATTCTCAGCACATACAATTCAATAAAAACTAATTGTTCTTGTTGCTGTTATTATTCCTTTATGTCAATCACAGTACCTGGTACATAGCAGAAATTCAATCAAGTGTATTTATTGAGAATTGTAGTTAATATTCAAGTATTTTCTGAGTTTGGTTATGTGCTTAGACTATGTGCTAGGCCCTCTCTTAACATGTGGCACATGAGTGAACACTAAAGGTGTTAAAGTTTATAGTTTAGTCAATAAAACATACATTAAACATATCATTTCATCCTGTATGTAAAATGTATTCAATGTATGGAGTTGCAAAAATTTAAGATTTTATGGGTAAATGATATACTGGGGAGAAGTCAACATTCTCTGTACAAACTCTGGATCAGAAATGTTATCCTACTGTATGAAAGAATTTTTCATTTTTGTTTTAAAGGAATCCTGGGTTTTTCTATAGATGATAAAGCATGAGATTTGGAAACACAGTTTCTACATTTGGCTCAAAAAGCCATAAATTTGAAGATGCAAAACACACTTACTGGGCAAAACTCTCTTCAAGAACCAAAACAAAATGGAAGAAGGAGCATTCCTGGCAGTTTTCTCCAATTTTTTATTGCATATACAAACTGCTTTTGCAAGATGTGCTTCAGACAACTGAATTATGAGCCTTAACTTTAGCATTGTTCATCAATTTATCTTCTGTGACTCACAGGATCTGACTGGAAGCCAAAGTCATAATTCAGTTGTTCTAAACACATAATACCAAGGGGAAGGAAAGCATCATGTAAATGAAAACTTGGAAACCAGAGTTCTGTAGAAGGATTTTGCCCCCCTTCTTACCTTTATGAAGAAAGTTTTTAAGCCTTTCTTGTCAGAAGTTTTGTGCCACTGAAGGGACTGGAGGGAGATAAATTTAAGAACGAAAACAGAAGAAAATTTTGCCTTCTACGACCTGAATCATGTTTTAAATCACTCTTCAAATCATTATTCTCCTTCCTTTCCAGGTTGACATATTGATTTTAGCTCCAAAAGTAGAAATAATTAATCAGTATTACATCAATAATACCTGGTTAATGTTTTGACCTTCTCAGCAATCTATACAATTCATACAATTCAAGTTGACTTTTTTCTGTAATTGTCACTTAGAAAAAAGTTCTAGTGTGTATATGTTTCATTTGTACTAAAATAAGAAACATTTTAAACAAGTATTCTCATCACATGTCAATCTGATGAAAGCAGAAGGAAAGAGTGAATGTTCTTAATGCAACAATACTTAGTATATAAATTTGCCTATAAAATTAAAAATATACATTGTGAATAGATTGTGTTTCTTCAGTAATGCCACTACTTATATAGGCATTGTGAATAATGAATGAATGAGAGAGAAGGAGAGAGAGGGAGAGAGAGAGAAAAAAAGAGAAAGAGGAGAGAAAAAAGTAGGAAAAAAAGGCACCCATAGTTTTTACCACAGTACTCTAGTAACAAATATCTGACAGATAGTATCTTGTTTTTTCATTCCAGTTTTTTTCTTTTCATGTTTTTTTCTTTGACTAGTGTTTCTAGAATTCTTGTTTTCTACTTTGTGCAAATTTTCTATTACACTTTTTAAATTTAATATTATAATACAAGATTGTTCTCATGGTATTACAATTCCTGAAAACACAATTTTCATGGCTTTCTAATATCCTGTAGAATGTTTGCTAATGTGGGTAGGATGAATAAAAGTTATCTGTCTCCATCCATTGTAATCACTCCCTTTTCACTCTTGTTTGGAAAGATATCATCTAAACATAGTAATTAATTGAATTTATGCTATGTCTGAAGTAGGAGCTCCATGCTGAAGGCCCCACAAACTCCAGGCAAAGCAAGAGTGCAATGAAATGTCACTTAGCAGTCTGTGTACAAAGTAGCATAGCAAAGCTGAGCCCTAAAAGTGGAGAGAGGGAAGAAAGCAGGAGGAGGAGAAAAAGGAACTTAGGCACTCCAGGTGCCCTAGGGAAGAAGTGGTTGGAAGGGACATTTGACTAGGAAGAGTAAAGGAAAATCTATAGCATCCAACCATCCATCTGGTATATTTACAATTATAATCATGCACATTCAGATTTTCTGTGAAGATTAACTGAGTTCAAATGTCTTTCCAACAGTTGCAAAATAAAAGAGCACAGACACACAAACTTTTATTTAAACAACAGGCACTGAACGAACATTATGTCTTTACAAACTCTAATAGCTCATAAGCCTTGAAGTGTTTGCAATGCCTGGGGTAGGATGGGGTGGAGGAGAAAAGAAACAAATCTGACTGACCATAGTTACAGACTGTCACTTTTTTATCTGAGCCCAATTCTTACTTTGTCTTCCTGTAGGTTATATATGTAGTTACTTAATTACTTATTTACACTTCTGCCTCCCCTACAATCCTGATAGCACAAAACATTGTCTTTACCTACACATGGATTTTCATTTCCTTTTTTCTGATGAATGACATATTGATTTAATTATATCATTAAAATTTTTGTTCACACATTAATGAAACAATTGAACAAACAGTGCCCAGAGAAGTGGTATGAATGTAAAATAAAGACCAAAAAATAGCCACTATAAAATACATGTTCTGTGCCTTAGTTTAAATCTCTGAAGTACAGACAATGTCAATTGAAACATCCAGGACCCAGGAAAAACAAGGAAACGCATAATTTTTCATCATTTGGTCAAAAGCTTTCTTAGCAATCAATGTGCGAACAATTAAAAGGTTCGGAGGTGGGGATGGGGATTGTTTGAAGAGAAGAGCTTGATCCAAGGGGAGAGTCCCTTGGAAATTAATTAGAGCCCGGCTGGAAGTCAAAAATAAAAAACCTAAATGCTCCTGTGCTCCCCCACCCACACCGCACAAATGATGATGGAATGCATTTGTGAACCTTCCCTGATGTCCTTATCCTGAATTAATCACGCTTTCTACCCTGCACACACAGCAATTTGCTTAAAACACCACTTGGAATGCATATTGCACTGGTTTCTTTTAAACTTAGTTGTGTGCTTTCCTATCTCTCTTACTGAATTAGAAGCTTTTCCAGGCCGGAATCCTTATCTGAAAGTATATCCCTAGTTTTATGCATAACATCTGAAGCGTTTTATATTTAATTGATATGAAGTTTTAAAATTAATGTGATTCTTCAAAAATAAAATTCACATTTGAGAAAATTGTGTAAATTGTTTTATCTTGTTTGATACTATTACTAATAGGACCAGCTTTTTTTTAACGAAAAGGGAAAACATGTATCAACATTTGTCTGTGCGTGAGGGAATGACGGAGAGAAACAAGCAGACCAAGAGACTGAGAACTGGCTCAGTCTGTCTTAATGATTTCTGTTTTAAGATTAGTCTTTAATTTGATATTGAAATAGTTATATTGTATAATTTCTCAGAGATATTAACTCACTTGACTTTAAAAAAACATGGCTTATTTATTTAAATATATGAGTGATTCAGGACAACAAAGATAAGAATAAAGAATATAATACAAGTATAAATGGGCTATTCAAAACAAAAATGACAAGACATTTTTCCAAAACCAAACAACCTGTCACATACAGTTTCAGAGGTTTTTGTTTGTTTGGTTAGGTTAGGTTTTGTTTTTTGGTTTGTTTGTTTGTTCGTTTTTTTAGATTGGGTTCTATTTGGTTCATTTAGGGACTAAAAAAAATATTTCCATTTTTTTTAATTATGTTAGGTTAGTCACCATACAGTACATCATTAGTTTTTGATGTAGTGTTCCATGATTCATTGTTTGCGTATAACACCCAGTGCTCCATGCAATACATGCCCTCCTTAATACCCATCACCAGGCTAACCCATCCCCCCAGCGTCCTCCCCTCTAAAACCCTCAGTTTGTTTCTCGGAGTCCCTAGTCTCTAATGGTTTTTCTCCCCCTCCACTTTCAAATATATGCTGGTAGACAGTGTCCTACAAGTTTCTTCCTTTTCAAACACTTAGACCGTCAATGATAAAGTAATTATCATTTAGGCACATTAATTTGAATAATTATCACTGATATATGGAAGCTGACAGGATTAATATGATTCCTTTCAACATGCTAAAATGTGACAATAATAAGAATAATATTGTAACTAACATTTGCATCATACGATAGCTTACAAAGCACTTTCACATGTTTGACTTAGTAATAATACCTAGCATGTTTCAAGTACTTACCGCCTCCCAGGCACACAGCTAATTTTTAGTAGATTATCTCCTTTAATGTTATATCCATACCACAAGGTTGGCATTTCTATTATCATTCCAATTTAACTGATGGATAAGATGTGTCTCAGGACATTATTTTACCAGAACTTACACAGTGGCTGCAGCAAGATTGAACAAAGGAAGTCTAAGTCTACATTCTGCACTTCTGAACACTACAGTATATTGTTTCCTTTAATATTGTCAGTAAAGTTTGGCCAGGAAATAAATGCTTAATGAATGTTTACAATCTCTTGACCTTTGAAAAATATATTTTGAGACAGTATTTTATCTTCATAAAAAATGACGGATGGATGGATAAAGAAGACATGGTATATATATATATATACACACACAATGGAATATAATGCAGCCATCAAAAGGAATGAAATCTTGCCATTTGCAATGATGTGGATGGAACTGCAGGGTGTTATGTTGAGCGAAATAAGTCAATCAGAGAAAGACATGTATCATATGATCTCACTGATATGAGGAATTCTTAATCTCAGGAAACAAACTGAGGGTTGCTGGAGTAGTGGGGGGTGGGAGGGATGGGTGGTTGGGTGATAAACACTGGGGAGGGTATGTGCTATGGTGAGCGCTGTGAAGTGTGCAAGACTGTTGAATCACAGACCTGTACCTCTGAAACAAATAATACATTATATGTTAAAAAAAAAAAAAAAAGAAGATAGTAGGAAGGGAAAAATGAAGGGCGGGGGAATCGGAGGGGGGGGAAATTGGAGGGTGAGACGAACCATGAGAGACTATGGACTCTGAGAAACAAACTGAGGGTTCTAGATGGGAGGGGGGGGTGGAGGGATGGGTTAGCCTGGTGATGGGTATTAAAGAGGGCATGTACTGCATAGAGCACTGGGTGTTATACACAAACAATGAATCATCAAAAACCCAATGATGTATGGTGATTAACATAACAGTAAAATAAAAAATAAATAAAATAAAATTATAGGAAAAAATGTAAAGCAAATAACATTATCCTCATTGTGTATATCATAAAACTAAAACACAATGCTAGGATAACTCATGGTTAAAAGTAACATAGTTGGTACCCAAATTCCCATCTTTGGAAACCAGGATATTTCCACTGTGGTTTAGAATTGAACACAAAGAGGTATCAAAATTGGGGGGGAAATAATTAAGGGTCTAGATAAAATGGACTTATCAAAGAAGAAAAGTCTTGGGGAATTTACATCTGGAAAATCTATAGTTACCATGGAAACATTTTGATCCAAGGAGAAAGGGAATTTACTTCACCATCTCTGTGGCCAATTTGTAGTAACTGCACCAGAAATACATCAGTAAGAAAAATAAGTTTTGGTTTGGTTTTTGGGCAAAGCACAATCATATAGGGAATTCAATTAAATCCATTGACTGAATGACAAAAATACAAATATCAAATACTAAGAATAGAAGAGTTGGTTGTGAGGCAGAGTCTCTCAAGTTTGTTACCAGCCCTGACTTTATACCTTTAACACAGACTCATCATAGGTCAGGAATGCCTTAGAGATAAAAGAGATCCCTCTCTATGCAAGATAATTACCAACATTCATTAACCTCCTTTCCATTATTTCAATTCTTCCATATTTCTACCTTCACTTTACCCTAAGGGCTTCAATCCTGGTCTTTCTGGTTTGGTGTCATAGAGTGTCCTAGATTTTGACTCTAGAGAATTTTCAGTGGTATGTTTTCTTAGGGTTTTCTCTTCCTGGCCTCTTTGGTTAGTGCAGTAGATATAGGTAGAATTGTCCAAATATTTTAGGTTTTTAGCAGTCTAGGCAAATGGTGACTCAGAATTCCCTATTCTCTTTGAAATTGGGTGTTGGCATATCACATGTTTCGGACAAAGAAATGAGAGATGGAGTGACAGGTCACTTCTGGATGAAATTTTAAAGGAGAGCACAATTCAACAGGTTGCCTTTGAACCCTTATGGTGAATACAGAAGCACATTTATTTTTTTATTATTATTCATTGTTTGCCTATAACACCCAGTGCTCATTGCAATACCCACCCTCCTTAATACCCATCACCGGGATAACCCATCCCCCAACCTCCCTCCCTTCTGAAACCCTCAGTTTGTTCAGAAGCACATTTAGATAATATTTCTTTCAGCCTAGATCTGTGAATTGCCATAACAAATAGAAGAACCCTTATTTTTATCCCCACCACTAATGCTAATAACTAAGATTGTGGGGTTCTTTATTACTTGGGCATAACTGAGCCTACACTGACTCATACAGGTAGATTAAATGACTCTGATACTAGCCTTTATAACAAAACTTCCTGATCTCTATCTGTTCTTGTCCACTCCAACCCTTAATGTATGTAGATTATAAATTCATGGACGTATATGAATATTAATTGCCACAAATTATAAAACCATCCAAGTTAAACACATTTTTAACTTATATTTTCAACAATTATTATGTCCACAGCCAGTTCTACCATTTCAATGGTTCACCCTTTTCAAATACCCACTTGTTACCTGTTACTTTTATGACAAAGGAGGGCATACGTGAGGATATTATGCTTCATAAAACCATATATTATAACTATGTCCATGGAGAAATATATTTTCCTGGACTGAATGGACTTATCATTTGTGGAGTTCAAGAGCAGCATTGAAATCAACCTTTCAGACCCATTTAACATTAAAAAGCAACTTTCACTTTCCGAAACCAAAGCCTGGAAACTACCTGCACAAATCTTAATAATGTATCATTAACATCAACTAGCACTTAAAAAACATTCTGATGTGTTAAGTGTAAATGAATCAGAGATATGCTGATTGAATTTTCTATTCAATTTGAACATTTTAAAGAAAAAGACAAGAAAGAGAAAAATGCGGGGATGCATGTTGTGCTTTGCTTCACACAGAGCATTTGGAAATCTGCCTGACCTCTTATTTTTATTTATTTAAATTAACAGCAGCAGCATTCATTGCCATCTGGCCCCCAGGCACATGGAGCTAATTAAAAAAAAAAAAAAGGGGAACTTCAAAATATCATTTAAACATTTTTAAATAATTCAGCCAATGCAAGTGTTGAGAAAGCATCATTTGGATTGGCAAACCAGGAGAACCAGGCCCCAGGGGTCAGTAAATCTGGATTTAGCCAGAGCTGCAGGTTGAGAAAATTTTGATGGAGACTTCCCCAGGAGTAATTGCACTTTCCCAAGGAAGAACTTAGGATGGAAAGAAAACTGGGCTGGGTCCGAAGCTAAATTCAACTGTTTGGAAGACTTCCCATTCTTTTATCTCCCCAGCTCAGATAATAAAGTTTGTTAGCATTTTCAGTTTTTGGTCTTTGTGTCTCTACTTAGTAATCCAATTTGAAATCTTATTCCACATTGGGAACACATCCATCAAAGCATCAGTATCCTATGTTCACTTTCCATTCTATGATAAGTCATTGCAAGTTTTTCCTTTGGTTTGAAATGTCTTGAAGATCTCATCAAAGGTGATGCTAAAAGAGCCATTTTAATAACTCATCTAGTCCTCTCAGTCCACACATATTTTTTGGCAGGACCAGAATATTGCTTTCTGCCATCTGTGCAGAATAAAATTTGGGTTTTTGTTCAGGGTCAGTTAGAATGTGCTTAAAGCCCAATGTGTATGTAGGCTTTGATTCTTGCTCTAAACTCTTACTATGCATTGTTTGGAATTTAAAGTGGCTGCACTAAAATCTCTCCCTTCTATAGCGGACATATTTCACTAATAAAGTTCAAAATAAATTCTTTTCTGCCGTAGTTGATGGTTTTGTTTTTATGGCAATCTAAATCTAACAACATTTCATTCAGTTCATTTTGAAGACATACCCTGGGAGAGGAATAATTTAAGAATCCATGAAAACAGTCATACACATTAATGTATAAACACAGAGTGTGAAAGAAGGACGTCTATGCACCAGGGACATTTCTCACAACTCACTTTTGAGCTGGATATTTCATTTCCACGTTGACAGATGAAGAAACTGAGCCTCAGTAATGATGTACAATTATTAAGAAGTGGGACCACATTATAACTTAGGTTTGGGTTGTGCCAAAGTACATGTTCTACTTATTAAAGAAACATGCTCCAATAATATTCATTTATTTTGGATAGAGATGAATAAATTCCCTTTATGCTGAGACTTATGCTAGGTTCCTTGGGAAGAAAGCAATTGAAAACAGGAGGTCTCATTCTTTCAGAATTTTTAGAAATAAATAACAAGGTAGTACACATAGGAAACAATCTCTGTATTACTGCAAGAATACTCTTTCTCAAACACAATGCTAATTACATACCACTTTGTTTAAATGTCTTTAGTGTCTCTCTGTGTCTACAGGATAAAGCCTAAATTATTTAACATGGTATTAATTTAAACCCTGGCCATTTCTCCAACTTCATTTCCAAAATGCTAATACCCTTATTCCAGCTACACTGAACTATGTGTATTTTTCAGAATGCAATTTTTTTCACTATTCTAAATTTTGCTGTTCTTATCTGGGATTTTTTTCTCACCATTTTAAAGGCAAACACTTACTTATTGATCAAGAATCATTTGAAACAGTATCTCTTTGATGAACTCTGCTCTTTTTCATTTCCCCTGAATCATATCCATGCTTCCACAATGTAGCTATGGCAGCTCTTATGTTTACATACTTTCTTTCTGGGTAGATTGAATTTGACAGCCTCAAGGCCATGTTCAGGGTATGTGACAGAATAACAGGCATTAAATTTTATTTAATATATAAAAAACTGAGAATAGGAGAGAAAAGGAAGAACCAAAATAAATGGATATAGATAGATGGATGAATGAATGAATGAATAAATAAATAAATAAATGTAGTAGAAAGAACAAAAAGTATTACAAAGTATTTCAAATACCTCTTGTAGGAGAGCAATAGGAAGACCCAGAATAAATCATATGAAATTCAAAGCAAATAAATTGTATTATAAAGATTACCTAGGTAAGTTTTGTGAAGGAAGTTAATTTTTAACTAGGCTTTAGTAAAATGGTAAATCAGTAAAAATAACATAGGACATTTTAGCCCCTATGGACCCAGAGAGGGAAATTCCAATAGAAATTCTCTTTTAAATCCAGCAAACACAGTTATTTCTAATGAGAGACAAAAGTACAGCTGTCGACATCGAGACCTCACCTCTATCCTATCTGACGGTCTCTCTCTCTCACTACACAGTCTTTTAAAATAGACTTTGTTACTTATGAACACAAATGATCAATATTCTACATATTATAAAAATTCTAGTTGTATTTTTTATATTTCCTAGGTGTTTCCTTTTCTCTCTATTTTTATTTAGTTAAGGTAATAACTTTAACAGTCACTTAATATCATGTCTGCTTCAGTAAATTCCCTTGGCTTATCCCAGGAAAACACATAATAATATAACTAAAACTCAAAGAACGATATAATAGATTCTAGGACAATATATTCATTGCACTGAGATAGGATTGGCTCTTTCTGAAAGTGGTAGGGTTTAGTACAAGAAATATGAGTGTGGACCCCAGGGATCTTCTTCATGGAATTTGTCTAAGATTGCCACTAGGTAAAGGAAAACAGGAAAAAAAAATGGTGGAAAACCATGGGAAAAGGGTGGAAAAGAGGAGAGAGGGTAGGATAAGCAGTAAGAAAACAAATTATACTATTTCCTCAGTGCTTCATTCCTGGCCAAAAAAACTTGTTCATTCAAGGAACTGAGAGATATGAATCATTCTCCCCCTGCTTCCAGTTTTTGGTACATTCTTTGGGAGAGGCTCATTTTGGAGAATGTAAACTCAAGGAACATGGATCTGGATATATGAGAGCTCTTGGAGGGAAGGGAAATCTGGCGGTTGGTTGAGTAAAGAAGCAAGAATACCTTAGTGTCTGACACCAAGTCCTAGGTGTCTGACCTTACCCTGCCTCTATGTCCATCTTGACTCCCTTGCCACATGCCAAAAGTTAACCCCCTGCATTCTCATAGGTGTGCTTCTCCTCCCCCTCCTCCTCCATCTCTTGACATTTGCTTTGGTCTGAAACACTTTATTAGCCTGCCCAGTAGTTTTACAGTATGAGCCACAAAAGAAAAGCCTCATGTGTAATTATAAATTTTCTAGTAACTACACTAAAGAAGTAAATTAAATAGATGCGTTAATTTTAATGTTTTATTTAACCCAATATATCCAAAGCATTAGCATTTTGACATATAATCTATATAAAAATAGAGTTATTAATGAGATATTTTATATTCTTTTTAATTTTTATAATAAAATTTAGAAATATTTGCATATACTGTACTTGCAGCGCACCTGAATTTACACTATCCACCTTCCATGTCCTGCAATGGACATGAGCTCAGTTCAAAGACTACCTTCAATCCCCTCCCTCTACTTTTGGGATTTCATCTATTACAGTGGCTTTAAGAAAAGCTTCCCTCTTCTAGAGATGAGATTTTACCTCTCTACTATATATTCCGTAGTATATTCTTTCATTATAACAGTTTCATGCTAATGAGTAATAACTCTGGGTGCTATTAGTTTAGCTCCACCTTCTGTTCTAGACTGAAGGCTCTAGGACTTCTCATTCCATATGCACCTTATATCCCCTGTGCTTATGTATTATCCAGCAAGCGGAGACATTCGATTAAAACCTACTGAATAACCATTATTTAGTGCCTCTGGGCCTTAATTTCCTCATCTGTATAATGGAGATAAAAATAATAATGCCTAGCTCACAGAGTTCTATGAAGATTAAGTGAGTTCACGTAGTTACGTGTGTGTGTTTGTACTCAGAACAAAGGCTGCCACGTCATAAGTTCTATATGGAGTCTGGCTCTTGGTAACAGTTGTAGCAATACCACTACATCTAATTCTGTGACGATTAAAGTGGACAGTACACTGATGAGGGTGTCTGCCACATGTTTAATGTTACTTTTAAAATGTTTGTTATGCTTAGTCTGTTATTTCATATATATGTTATATAACATGTTCTACTAGTTAAACCTCTTGGTACTAATTTAGAGTCCCTAACATGGACCCAAAATACTCTTAAGAAGTCCAGGAAAATATGGAGTATCCCTCACTTACAGCAGTCTGTGCATCTAATTAGAAAACCTGCAGAAGGGGGGCTTTAATTAAGCCCCGCATGAGACTGGTATGTGTGGCTAGGGGGTAAGATCACTTATCTTTAAACCAGAACTTCTAGATTCTAAAACTTCCCCTTTTGGTAAAAGTTATATGATTTATTAAGGCATTTAAGTTTCTATACTTTTGTTTGTCCAATGAGAGATAGGATTGGTGATTCATTATTGCCTAAATTTGGGCCTCTCATGAAAACATGTCCCCATAATTGGTTCTTCCTTTAGACCCCTCTGCAGAGACATACACTGCTAAGCAGATTGTTTTCCTTTCCTTTTTTATTGCCTTTATTCCTTCCACCTGAAGTAAGGATGTAGCAAAGTTGAGCCTTCCACAGGCTGAAGTGGACTAGGAAGTAACCCTACAAGAACTCTCTGGCTTGCAAATAAGAATCCATAATGAATATTCAGTCCTTCTGAAACAAAAATAGAAATCTAAAAGGATAAAGTAGCTGTACTGATAACCCAATGTCCTAGACAAGGATTCAATTTTTTAAAGTAGGCAATAAACCTCAAGGTAGTATTATATACAATTTAGCATAAAAAACTCAGGGGCAATAATAATTCTTTGTCTTGGACAGAAATCTGATATAGTTCTACAGTCAAAAGATGGCTACATGGTGAAACTAGGCTGTTTTTCTTTATGGAGACCCAATATGGTCAGAATGGCCAGTAAAGATGTAGAGAACCTATGGGTCACAAGTAGGTGTGGAAGTGCCACTAAATTGCAGCTCAGATTATCACCCAGAGAGAAGTTAATGGTTTTAATCAAGAAAGTCAAGATAAAATGGGATTTCAGAGTAAGAAAGACAGGAAATTGGGAACCGATTGGAGGACAAGAAAGAAAGGAGAATAGATGGAGAATGGTAATTGTGCACATTTGGTGCTTAATACTTTATGATGCCCGTGTGTATAGCTCAGAGCCCAATACACTGAGAGACTAGGAGGTCTCACTGTCCAATGTACAAGGAAGAGGGTTGGAATTCAGTCTGATGAAACCACTCTTTAATGGTTGTGTGAGCTTTGCCTAATCACTTAAGTTTGATAATGTATATATTCTCACTTACAAAGTAAGAGGCAAATTCCTATGGTAAAGATTTGTTTTTGTTTGTTTTTGGTTTGCTTATTTTTTGGATTATTAAATAATGGCACAGAGCAGATATAAATAATGTTGTTTCTCTTCTTTGTCCCCTTCTCTCATCTGAATGGCATCAGGCTTGTACAGTTCTGAATTTAGCTTGATCAAGCCTTCTGCAGATTTCACACTACACACACAGGAATACAAACCAAGTGAAAGAGAAAAGTGTGACAAAATTGCAATCGTGTGTGTGTGTGTGTGTTGTAAAAGTTGAAGGCGTTGATTAAAAAGTCTCCATTTCTTGAATTATTTCTCAATTCTTAGACGTTTAAATACTTTTAAGATCTTTTGATTCTTTGGAATAAAACACTGGTTTGTGTACACAATAACTATGTGGAGGGAGAAGAATAGACAAATATAATAATTGGGAAATAGTAAATTTAATTTAGCAATGAGCATAATATCTTCACTTTCATATATAGTACATTGTCTTTATACACATGTACAATAATCAGGTGATATAGATAATTACTGGCCCTATTTCACAGATGGAGAAATGAGACTCACCTTAAGGTCATAGATCAAGTAAGTTGCAGACTTCCTAAATCTCATATATCCCTATAATATTGCTGCTGCCAAATGCAATGATATATATATTTTTTGTAGAAAAAGATCATACTTTAATTTCCCTAACATTATGAGAAAGAATTGGAGAGGGCTATGGTTGATATTAAAGTTGCTTAAAAACAAGTAAACACTTTTTTCAGGGAATGTTTCTCCTATTTTGTAAATCCCATGCATACTAACAAAGAAAGTACCATGGAGAAGGAAATAAGATAACAGTTACTACCTAGGAAACATTATCCAAGGTCTACTTGTATACTTTGTTAGTCTACTGGTTATGGAACTTAAAGCAATGTACCAGATATGATAGAATATCCAGATAGTACAATGACATATGTCTTAAGAGAAATCATTTCAAAGTTATTGAGCCTTGAACAATTAAAGTTGAGCATTGCTGGCATACCTGTTATATGGAACAAAACCAGGATATGATGCACATTGAACAGACTTTTGCTATCTCTAAGTAGTAAAATAACTTTTCATTCCATTTTAGATAGGTCTGTTAAGCTTAGGCACTGTTCTTCATAATAAACATTTATAATACCATGTAGTATGCAGGGAGAAAAAATGAACATGGAAAGGACAACCTATGTTTTATTTATTTTTTTTTAAGATTTATTTATTTGACAGAGAGAGAGAGTGCAAGAACACAAGCAGGGGGAGCAGGAGAAGCAGGCCCCGTGCTGAGCAGGGAGCTGGATGGGGGACTCAATCCCAGGACCCTAAGATCATGACCTGAGCCGAAGCCAGACGCTTAATCAGTTGGTTAGCTGAGCCACCCAGGCATCCCGGACAACCTATGTTTTATTTATTTATTTATTTTATTTATTTTTATTTTTATTTGTTTTTTAAGATTTTATTTATTTTTTTGACAGAGAGAGAGATAGCGAGAGCAGGAACACAAGCAGGGGGAGTGGGAGAGGGAGAAGCAGGCTTCCTACTGAGCAGGGAGCCCGGTTGGGGCTCCATCCCAGGACCCTGGGATCATGACCTGAGCCAAAGGCAGACGCTTAATGACTGAGCCACCCAGGTGCCCCACAACCTATGTTTTAATCCCAGATGATTAATTCTCTCTGGAAAGCTATCTATGGTCTCTGAACTGACATGTACCTGAGATCATGTCTGACCTGACTAAATCACAGAATAGTTGGGAATTAACACAGAAAAAAACAAAAACAATAAAAACCCTTATATTTTATAAGTAACAGTAAAATCATGAAGAGGTATTATTCTCAATCCAAATTTAAAAGGTACTATTTCAACCACCCAGCTCATTATTTCTTGAAATGTACTGCCCATTTATTTAGCATGTGTGTATTGAACACCTACTACATTTTAGAAGCTACAGTAGGCACTTGGAATTTACCTCAACAAAACAAAATAAAAAACTATTTCAGCAAGGAACTGTGAGTATACTTGAAGGCAAAAAAAAAAAAAAAAAAGAAGTGCACATTCTATGAAACATTTTTCAGGGGATCTTTTTTTTTTTTTTTTTAATTTTATTCTTATGTTAATCCCCATACATTACATCATTAGTTTTAGATGAAGGGTTCCACGATTCATTGTTTGTGCACAACACCCAGTGCTCCATGCAGAATGTGCCCTCCTCAATACCCACCACCAGGCTAACCCATCCTCCCCCCCTCTCCCCCCTAGAACCCTCAGTTTGTTTTTCAGAGTCTATCGTCTCTCATGGTTCGTCTACCCCTCCGATTTTCCCCGCTTCATTCTTCCCCTCCCGCTACCTTCTTCTTTTTTTTTTTCTTAACATATATTGCATTATTTGTTTCAGAGGTACAGATCTGAGATTCAACAGTCTTGCACAATTCACAGCGCTTACCAGAGCACACACCCTCCCCAGTGTCCATCACTCAGTCACTCCATCCCTCCCACCCCACCCCCCACTCCAACAACACTCAGTTTGTTTCGAGAGTAAAAATTCCTCATATCAGTGAGATCATATGATACATGTCTTTCTCTGTTTGACTTATTTCACTCAACATGATACCCTCCAGTTCCATCCACGTCGTTGCAAATGGCAAGATCTCATTCCTTTTGATGGCTGCATAATATTCCATGGTATATATATACCACCTCTTCTTTATCCATTCATCTGTCGATGGACATCTTGGCTCTTTCCACAGTTTGGCTATTGTGGACATTGCTGCTATAAACATCAGGGTGCACGTAGCCCTTCGGATCCCTACTTTCGTATCTTTGGGGTAAATACCCAGTAGTGCGATTGCTGGATCGTATGGTAGCTCTATTTTCAACTTTTTGAGGAACCTCCATACAGTTTTCCAGAGTGGCTGCACCAGCTTGCATTCCCACCAACAGTGTAGGAGGGTTCCCCTTTCTCCGCATCTCAGGGGATCTTTTGTATCATGTGTTTTATGGTGAAGAGAGAATGGGGCAGAGAAGGAGGCAACAGACCTTTGAGGAAAATGGAAAAGTTTTAACAGTCATGATGAATGAGAAAGCAATGAGAGGAAGATAAACCCTAAGACTGTTAGATTGTTGAGGGCCACTTTGGTTTTGGTAACCATTAATTTAGAGTTAAGTCATTTCATTGCTGGGTTTTTGACATCTACCGATCCAGTCAGTACAGTTTCAGTAAAACAGATTCAACACATTACATAGAATGTCTGACCCTATAGAGATTTTCAACTTTAGGAATTTAATTTAGGATGCCAGACTTTAGGAATTTCATTACAAGATGGTGATGAGAACAATGATGAAATGAAGTTGTGCTATGTACCAACTGACTGTCAATTGCTTTAAACATTTTTCCCCTCTTACTACCCACAGAAACTCTATGTTGTAGTATCATCACCCAAAGCTTATATATGATACAGGCAAGACTCAGAAATAAGAAACTTGCCCAAGATCACAAGTGATAAGAGCCAGAAATGCCACCACATTGGCCCGTATCCTACGTGCATGCTATTTTCTCTCACTATACCATGTCTCTATAACGGGCATGCTCTACATTATTCTAGAGGGTGAAATCCTGATGTATACTTTGCCCAAAAGTTGGAAAGAACACCTAAACCCCCAAAATGTCTCATAGGGGCCATGGCTTCATCTCTTTGAGGTTTGTGCAAATATATGACTGACATCTGAAATTGTGTTCCATAAAGCATGAGTAAAGGGACCTTAGCATGGGAGATTTTGAAGATAAGCATTTCCCCTCATTTGCCTCTGCACTGGAAAGGCCCTTAATATGCCCTTGTAGAGTACCAGATTTTGAGCATGAACACATTTTGATAGATCTGCCAGGATACATTAGCTGCAAAACACTTCCTCTGGGTTGACCTACTGACCTGATTAGTGGCTTGGCTCAACATTATCCATCTGGAAGCTGAAGTGTGTCTGCCAAACACAATGGTCAGAGTTTTGGCAGGGTTGAAATTGAGCTGTTTTTTCTAATAGTGCCTTGCTAACAGGTTCATTTACCTCCTATGACCACTTCTTGAATGTTACAGTAATTCCATGTTTGGTGGGATAGAAAACACATAAGGTTTAAAACTGAACAGACTAGGGCTTGAATTGATTTGAACACTTAATAGTTTGTCAACTACAGCACCACCTTGAGGTTCAGTTTCTTAGATCTATAAAATGGAGACAATGATTTTTCTTTCACAGGGTTTTTTGAGCATTAAAGATAGTGCTCTGTGGTACAAGTAAGAAATGTTTATTGAACATTTATTGCCGCAAGACATTATGTCAAGTACTTTTTAAAGATTCTTATTTCACTTGTAAAATGCCACCTTCCTTAAGCATTGTTATTTTTCCAACTTTATGAATGAAGAAATGAAGGTTAAATAGGTAACTTATTTGCCTTATATGGAAACCTAAGAGTAAAAGGTGTAGACTTTGGTGTTAGTAGACAGAATCTAGAATTTCTGTTATTTGCCACCGGGTACAACTGCCTCCTGGTACCACTGTTTTATTTGCTATCTCTTGGTTTGGGGGATTGGCTAGAGATCATCCACTAAAGCATCAAATGACAGGGGTAAAACCTTCAGAAAGGTTTACTAGATATAGTTTACATCATTTAGTGCTCAATATCCTGGCAAGAATGACAGGGAAAAACATTAACTGTTCTGTTGTAGTCCTCATTTGCCCTCAAATATGCTGGGCTTCCTATAGGAAGTATACTAGTGGAATCACTAGAGCTCAAAGTAATTTACCATTCACTAGGCTAAATGTTTTGCAGAGAGGTCTCTATTGATGTTCATTACCCTTAAAGTGTGTCCCTTTGGTGGTTGATGAATTATATATGGGAAGCTGTGCTTAAAGTATAAAAATTGCCTGAAACAACATTTTTCAAAGGGTAATGCAAACCTATTTGGGTGTGTATGTGTTGTACCTAGTAAGGGAATCCACCTGCTAAGACTTGTCTTCTTTAAGATGTAGTGTAATAAAGATTCTGCTTAGGAGGAACTGAATCAAGAACATGAACAAAATGAACTGTCATAGTTCATGCAGCATATTTCCAGAGGCATCAAAGAAGCATCGAAGGCATTGACTGGAAGTGTTCTCTGTTAATTCACTCTAAAAAGATCTCAAATCTAAACTCTTCTGATAATGTATCAAGATCCTGTTTTAACCCACTTCTAATTTTAAGTAAATATTTTCAGTAGAGGACAAGTATATGTTTCCTGTTTATGAAAGAAAACATCAGAGTGAAGATTTCAGTTTCGGTTGGCAAATGATTACCACCCTATTCAGAAAGGCATCCAACTCTGCCACTAACTTGATATATAACCTCAAACAAACCACTTAACTTCAGGATACTGGGAATTAGGCATTTGCCTGTTAGACGAGGGGATTTAATTGCATGATCAAAGGAAAAAATTATAAAGGAAAAATAGTTTTAAAGATTTGAGGCTCAGATCTCAGTGCTACTGCTTACTACATGTATATGCATTCTCTTCTATAAATAACTTTTATAATTAGTGTGATATGAAGAATTCATATTATGTCACATGACTTGATAAAACATAAGTAATCAATAAATACCACTTCTCTTTCCTTCAATATCTTGGCCTCCACAGTTTCACAGTTTTATAACTATAAATGTGGGAGACCACAAATCTTCATTTTCATGGGTAAATTCCTTGTGTCTCACTTTCAATATAAATAGGATGAAATAATTAGATCTAGATCGTGAAAGGAGGTTCAACCTCTCTCATGTATTGGTAATGGCCTTCTGGAACATTCTGTTGAAAATATCAAAGGCTATTTGGAGTGTCTACAGAAAAAAGATGCTGTTATTAATAACTCTGCCAAGATACAGACATGCTACATATTTCCATCCTTAGATGATTTATCCTATTTTATCCATACTTTAAAGTACAGGGCTATGGAATTTGTTGAAGCTTGCCACTGGAAACCAAGTTTATTTATTTATTTATTTATTTATTTATTTTTAATTTTATTCTTCTGTTAATCCCCATACATTACATCATTAGTTCTAGATGACGTGTTCCATGATTCATTGTTTGTGCATACACCCAGTGCTCCATGCAGAATGTGCCCTCCTCAATACCCACCAGCAGCCTAACCCATCCTCCCACCCCCCTCCCCTCTAGAACCCTCAGTTTGTTTTTCAGAGTCCGTCGTCTCTCATGGTTCGTCTACCCCTCCGATTTCCAAGTTTAAAAGAAAAATGATGTATCCCTTTAGTCACAGAAGAGTGACAAGATGATGTCATAAATATAAAACAAGACATGTATGATATGCTGGAGCCTGTGCTAGGGTTCATGAAAGATACAAATTTGAGGAAAACATCCTGTCTTCAAAGAGCAAACTTCTATCTACTGTGGATTCATTAATGGGCCTATAGGCCTTTAGAGGAGTGTCTCAGCATTAAAGCATCCGTCATGTTCATGAACACCCTCATGCTTGCAGAACAGAGATTTTCAAGCACACTAGAATAAATGTGTCTACTAATTATATGATTAAGGAAAATATTTAGATTTAATAAGCAATTTCATGTGCCTAACACTGGGTTAAATTCAACAACTAATTTAACCTCACTATAAATCATTAATTGTGTAATACTGTGATTTCCATTTAATGTAAACTGAAGCTAAGAAAGTTCAAGGCACAGTATATAGTGGAGTGATGATGTGAAGCAAGGTCTGTTTGCTTACAGGTTGGTTGCTTTTACACACAATATAAAATTTCCTCTTATAAAGATGTCGTGGAGGGGCGCCTGGGTGGCTCAGTCGGTTAAGCGTCTGCCTTCTGCTCAGGTCATGATCCCAGGGTCCTGGGATTGAGCCCCACATCAGGGAGCCTGCTTCTCCCTCTCCCTCTGCTGTTCCCCCCTGCTTGTACGCTCTCTTTCTCAAATAAATAAAATCTTAAAAAAAGAAAAAAAAAAGATGTCTTGGACTGATCCGTGTTGGAGTAAATCTGCATCACAGTACCCAGTTAATCGCTGACCAAAGAGCAGTTTTGCCTCTGATTTCTTTCTTTGTTTCTTTCTTTTTTTGAGTCTCATGATATAAACAATACATATATTTAACATCCCTTTGAATATTTACCAAGATACATATGTTATATACATAAATGAAAACTGAAAAGAAACCTAGAGAGATCTAAGCAAGTCTCTTAATTTTACAGTTGGGAAATAAACAAATAAACAAATTGGGAAATTCAGACCCAGAATGAAAATAAAACTTCCAAAAGTGGTCAAAAGCTAATCAACGGGCTCTTTTCCTGAACGTTTTACATTTCCCCACACTCAAGCAGTGAGTGTCTTGATGATTTCATTCACAACCTGAGTGAGAAGTGAATGCATTGAGAATGTCTCAACCTGAAAGAACTGTGACTTATCTACATTCCATTCTCTGGACTTGGACTTGGCATACTGGGGAGAAAAAGAGCTCAAAGGCAAAGCAAAGGGCAGAAGTATATAGGTCAAATTAATCTGAGTTTTGCCTTGAGGATTTCTGCGAAGAAATTTAACAAACCAAACAAACCATACAATTAAAATAGCAACAATAAAATTACTCAACACAAATAGGGTAGGCAGAATATGCTGAGGAAAAAAGCAAGAATAGAAGGGTAAATGGCTATTAATATTCATAGCTATAGGAGCTAAGAACATTCACATTTGCAGATTAGATAATTCAGTGGAGGATGCTGGGAAAGTGGCATTACCATCAGAACAAACAAAGCACATTTAAGACATTGTCTGACCCCCAGACAAGTAATCAATGCAAAGATAATTTATCTAATAAATGAAATTGTGAGTGTCTAACTTGTCCTAGGCATGTGCTTGGTGCTTTGTATATGATGGTTAATCTGAAAGATTCAGATTGGACTAATTCTATTTCTACACCTACAACCCTAGACTTGGTCATAAATATAAAGGAGATATCCAGCTTCTACAATTAGGAGATAGTTTACTTCATAGTGAGTCCTCAGAGAATTAAAATACTGTTCCTTATATCATCCCACTCTATAGTCTCAGGATTGAGGCTTCAGTAGCGGTTCTAGGGTCCCAGCAGGAAGGAGAGGGGGAAATCAAGGGTAAAGGATCATGAAATACTTAACAATGCAGTGGTGCATTTGTTACTGTATCGCAAAATACCCATTCCTAGTTGTTGCTATCATAAACTGAACTTAATGCAATGTTTCTGAGCTCTAAGGTTTAATTAGAATCTGTTTCTGTAATAGTGTATGAAATGAACTTTATGCTCACATAAGGATCTCAAGTAATGAGTAATCATCCAAGAAATTGAATTTTCCATGATAAAATAAAAATAGCCATTTCTGTTATAATATAGATCTTAGACCTGGATTAAAATTAGAGATAATTTTGTTCAACTCCATCATTTCACAGTGAAACATCTAAGGAAAAAAAGCAGAGAGGATCATGGGCTTTCGGTCACGTAATTACTTGGGGAAGCAAGGATCTTATTCTCCTGGTTTTCTAAATGAACTTTTTCATTGGATACCATTAAATATATCAAGACCATCACTATTTTCTCATCTCCTAGATCAAAATGAGACATCCTTAAATTCTCCATTTCCCTCTTTCCCTGTAGCTCTTTACTTGATTAATTACTCAGAAGCAAAATCATCAGTGTCTCTCTGATGAGGATTTCATTCCCTCTTTTGTCTTGACAATATTAATAATATTGAAACAACACTAGCTACTACCTCGTTTTCCCTTCAATCCAGTGAAAGCATTTTTATCACTAGCGGTAGGGTGTCTTTCCAAAGAAAAATGGGGCAGTTCCCCGAGAATATGGGAAAAAAACAATCTTAGGCAGAAAAAGAACAATATTTGGAACTATAACATATTTGCAAAATCAATTTTCCTGACATGTAACTCTAATCATATAATTTGCTGACTCTACAACTTCCAACATCTTCTAATTGCCTGGGAAATTAAGTCATAATTTATCATTCTGCTATTCAAGGACTCCCCAACATTGACGGTTCTACCTTTTGAGTTATTTCCCCCATTCTGCTTTGTAGCACTAAACTCTACATTGTGACTTGACTGAGTGGTGTTCATATTTGTTACCCATAATTTCCACATTTACACTTGGAACACTGTAAATAATCAGTATGCACGCAGTAAAATAAATAGAAGAATAGAGCTGGTGACTCTATCACATTTTATATCTCATTGTAAATTAACACAGAAACACTGTAGTTTGTTCAATTGTTTATGAGTTTCTCTAGGGATGGATTACCCCTATGTGAATAATTAGTTGTTCTCAGTTTGCAGAACTGAGTGAGGGCCAAGGTCTTGATCACAGATTGCACCATTAATGTGTAGACACTCATCAGTCATAGGCTGAGGCTGTCCCTCATATTCTCTGTGCCAGCTTGCCCTTAGTAGGTACACAGGGGATTATAAATATTTGTAGTGGTCAGGGAAATGTACTTTGTAGCTGGAAGACGATGGTTACAGTTCCAATTTTGATACTAGAAGATATATAATGCTTATAATGTAAGCTCTTTAGAAAAATTCTTCACAGCTAAAGAATAAAAGTTGGAAACAACTGCCTCTGTTTTCCTTAATTCAGTAACACTATGACAAAAACTATCATTTTAAAATAATATCCAAATTCAAAAAGAAAAATAATAATATCCAAATTCAGAAACCGTTTCTAAGTGGAGAGCATTATTGGAGAAGGGCACTTGAAAAATGTCACATTTAACTTTCTCTTAACGTGGTAACACATTCATGTAGAGATATGTAAATTGGAATTGGCATGTTTCTTGGGTCAGACAGACTTGGTTTAAATAGAAATATAATAACTTCTTCATGAAAAATTTTAAAGAAGTAGTTAGAAAATGTAGATAAAAATAATCAACCTATAGTAAACATAATAGCTTCCCCCGGCTTGCCTCTTCACTCTCTTTTTCTCTATGTAGGGACAGATATACTTTATATATGAAGTATAATTTGCTACAAGGTTAAAAAAAAGTATTTTCCTGACATTAAGTGGAAAGAATTCATGTGAAGTAGATATAAAAGATGGCAGAAGTGAAGGATGCTTGGTGACTATAATCCTTTCAATTTATGTTGACTGAGACATTTATCACTAAAAAAATTCCAGGAAAAGTGCTATGAATGTCTCTTACAGGTTTTCTAGTTATAAGGATTGTACTGAACAAGATTTTAAAGGAGCACAGCTGATAATTTCATTTAACTTTGGGATTTGCGCTATATGAATATGTCCCAATCCTTAAAACTTTCTGATTGTCACACTAGGTAGCCAAATAAAAATATATATATATATATATTTTTTTTTTCCTGAGCAGAAAATACAAATGAAAAACATTCCTCTTAGAGGAAACTGAGTATGAGATGCAAAGTGGGAGAAAGTGGGTGATAGTTGGAACTTGCTAAAAACAAATAATTCATCTCTGAGCAACTATAGGTTGATAGCCAACAGTTCATGCAGAATAAAGTAAGCCTAACCAAATCAATACTGCTTAAGGAGTGCCTAGCTGGCTTAGTTGGTAGAGCATGTGACTCTTGATCTCTAGATTGTGAATTTGAACTCCACACTGAGGGTAGAGGTTACTTAAAAAATATTGCATAAGATAGCTGCCAACCAATTTCACCATTTAGATTACTGAGAAGATATTGTAGTATATTCCAAAGTGGACTTTGCCATCAGAAAACCCTGGATTTCAATCTCTACTACTTATGTTTTCTTGAACAATTCTTTTACTTCTCTGAGTTTCAATTTCCTCACTTAGAAAATGGTATAATAATTCCATAAATAATTTTTGAGAGGATGAAATAGGATAACATATATAAAGCAATAGATACATTATGAATGTTACTGACTTGAAATAGGTAGTTCTAGTATACAGACAAACCAATGATAATACATGAGGTCTTCTGTAACTCAGGATTGCACAATGCCAATAGAATGATTGAGGGTATGTTTTGCCTAAATCCATAAACCATGTCGCCATGTTAATTAATTAATTAATTTTTTTAATCTTTTTTTTTTTTTTTAGATTTTTATTTATTTATTCATGAGAGACAGAGAGAGAGAGAAGCAGGCTCCCAAGGAGCAGGGAGCCCGATGCCGGACTCGATCCCAGGACCCTGGGATCATGACCTGAGCTGAAGGCAGACGCTTAACCATCTGAGCCACTCAGGCGCCCCGCCATGTTAATTTAATCTCACAGACTAATAACATAATAAAATAATGAATTTATTCACATACTGTGAATTCACATACCCACACATATACATATGTATATATTATCTCTCTATATATTTATCTGTGGGTGTATATACACACACATATATGCATATATATACACACACTTATAGCTTCTGGTTATGGTATAAAAATTTATGTTGAATTTTAACTCTATTATCATTCTAAATTATGCATGTGTACATGCATTAAAATAATGAATTTATTCCCATATTATTTGTATGTGTGTGTACACAACATGTCTTTTCATTACATATATATTGCTTATTTTCCATCAGCAAAAAGAAAGTTAGCATTAGGGCGCCTGGGTGGCTCAGACGGTTAAGCATCTGCCTTCGGCTCAGGTCATGATCCCAGGGTCCTGGGATCGAGTCCCGCATTGGGCTCCCTGTTCCTTGGGAGCCTGCTTCTCCCTCTGCTTCTCTCTCTCTCTCTCTGTCTCTCATGAATAATAAATAAATAAAATCTTAAAAAAAAAAAAAAAAGAAAGTTAGCATTAAATGCAGTAGTAAGTTCGGATTAAAGGATACTTTTTTTTAATTAGATAACCGTCTAATATCAATTATTCCTTACTGATAAGCTTATCATCAAGGAAACAAATTTAGAAAGTTAACAGGTAAATCTAATTACAGTGGATTGCTTATTGGCACTGTTTTGGGTTAGCATAATGGTTGATTTCTCTGGCTTAAAAACGATTCATTAAAAAAAAGAAAATGAATTAATACAGTTTGTACAACATATTCATGAAAATAAAGGATGATCTCCACAATAATTTTGTTGAGGAAAAATAAAAATACAGTTGAAATACAAAACTAGACTATACAGACATATTTTTAATGTTAAATAAAATGGTAAGTTTAAGAAAAACTGTATCATCAAGGACATTAAGTTGTAGCTATCACTCAATTTTACTGATTATGGTTGTTGTTGTTGTTGTTGTTGTATTAGAGGCAGGGGAGGGATAGAGGGAGACGGAGAGAGAGAATCTTAAGCAGGCTCCATGCCCAACCTGGAGCCATATGCGGGGCTCACTCCTACGACCCTGAGATCATGACCTGAGCTGAATCAAGAGCTGGATGATTAACTGACCGAGCTGCCTAGGCACCCCTATTAATTATGTTTTTAATAAACTTAATTTAGAGCAGTTTTAGATTTGGAGAAAAAGCATCAAGATTGTTTAGGGATTTCCCATGAGACTCATATCCAGTTTCCCTGACAATTAACAATTCACATGGCACATCTGTTAACAATTAATGAACTAATATTGATACATTATCATTAACTGTGGAGTTTGGGCACTATTCATATTTTTAGTTTTTACCTAATGTCTTTTTTCTGTCCCAGAATCCCATTCAAATTGCCACATTACATCATTATATGACATTTAGTAGGCATGTACCCTTAGGCTCCCCGTAGCTATGTCAGTTTTACAGACTACTTGTTTTTTATGACCTTGACAGTTTTGAGGAGTAATGGTCAGACATTTTGTAAATTTTACCTCAAATGGGATTTGTCTGACATTTTTCTCAAGGTTATAGTGGGATTATGTGCCTTTGTGAGGAAGACCAAAGAGATAAAGTGCCATTTTCTTCACCTCATATCAAGGGGATGTACTACCAAGAAGACTTAACACTATTGATGTTAACCTTCACACCTGGCTGAAGTAGTGTTTGTCAAGTTTCTTCACTGTGAATTTACTCTTTTTGATCCTTTCATACTGTAATCTTTGAAAGGAAGTAAGTATGTAGAGCCCACACAAAAGCAGTGGGGAGTTATATTCCACCTCCTTGATGGCAAAGTATCTACAGAAATTATCTAGATTTATGCATGAAATATGTGTCTATTCCCCCTTATTTATTTATTTATTTATTCAATCATTTCTTTACATCAGCATGGATTTATGGATTTTTTTTATACTTTGGATTTATAATCCAGTAAAATTTCATTTACTTTGTTGCTCAAATTTTTCCAGCCTTGGTCATCAGGAACATTCCCAATTGGTTCTTGTCTCCCCTTGACATAGCACCATTACTGTATTTGACTGTCTTCAAAATATTTTCTGTACAAGATACTCAAGGTTTATTTTCTATATCCTACTCCAATGCTAGAATAAGCCAAATCCCCCCAAAAGGCCTATTTTTTTAATTGTAAGAATTGTATTAAAAGCCAGGATCTAAGTATAAGGTGTGCTTGTGGTTACTGAGGTACTGATGCTTCAAGACCCTCTAAGCAAAAAGAGCCAGGCAGTATACATGTGTATATTAACCCATGTATATACATACATCTATAAATATTTCTATGTGTAAATATCTCTATATATGTTAAGCTAAACATGAGTTCAATACTGATGACTCTAATTGTAATGCATTCCCACATAAATTACCTCCCCACCCTTGATTATCTATAAATTCCCACTCTAGCAGCAAGAAATGTGGCTTTCACCATCTGTCATCCATTTGATTAATCGTGTATTTCTAGTATACAGGTATAGCAATACCAGAATTATTTACCACTGTCCTGAAGGGAAGAACTTGAACAACTAAACTGCAGTGTCTTTGTATAGCTTCTTTTGCCTTTAGTCTTAGACTCCACTCATTTCCAAAATTACATAGGGTAATAACATTTTCTCTCACCCTATTCAGTGAAACTGTTACACATATAATACAGTTAGACTGTTTTTTCCCATTTGACATTTTGTCCTGGGATGCAACCACCCGACCTTTGTGTGTGTGTGTGTGTGTTTAATATGCATACACTGATTCGATTTTTATGTGACAAAGTCCTATGGCTTTTGACAAATGCAGAGTGTCATGTATTCACCATTATATGTCATATAGTATAGTTGCATTACCCTAAAAAAATTCCCTGTGCTTCATTTATTCAGTCCTCTTTACCTCTCTCATCTCTGGCAAACTTTGATCTTTTTATCATCTCTATAGTTTTGCTTTTTTCAGAATGTCATATATTTGGAATCATACAGTATGTAACCTTTGCAAATTCATTTATTTTATTTAACATTAGCTTATAAGCTTTATCTGGGTCTTTTCATGGATTGATAGCTCATTTTTTTATTGCTGAATAATATTCCATTGTATGGATATACCACAGATTAACAATTCAACTACTGAAAGCCATCTTAGTTGCTCCCACTTTTGGCAATTATGAAAAAAGTTGCTATAAACAATCACCTGATGATTTTTGTGTGGACATAGTTTTCAAATAAGTTGGATATAATACCTAGGAACACAACTGCTAGGTTGAATGGTAAGACTGTTTTGAGCTTTGTAAGAAACTACCAAACTGACCTCCAAAGTAACTATACCAGTTGGCATTCCCTCCAGCAATGTCTTGCATCCTTACCACCAAATAGTTTTATCTGTTTTGTATTATTATTATTATTTTGCATTTAAGCCATTCTAAAGATTATTTATTTGAGAGAGAGAGAGAGAACATGTAGGTAAGCAGGGGGAGGAGAAGAGGGAGGGGAGAAAGAATCACAAGCAGACTCTCTGCAGAGCACAGAGCCCAAAGTGGGGCTGGATCTCAGGACCCTAAGACCATGACCTGAGCAGAAATTAAAAGTCGCATGCTTAACTGACTAAGCCACCCATGTGCCCCTATATTTTAGCCATTCTAATATGTGGGTAATGGTATTTCACTGTTGTCTCAATTTGAAGTCCTGTAATGTCAAATGATGTTACATAGATTTTCATATGCATTTTCCATTTGTACATCTTCTTGGTAAATAAGTCTGTTTAGGCCTTTTGCTCAATTAATCTTTTGCTTCATTAACATTTTTTTTTTAAGATTTTGTTCATTTATTTGACAGAGAGAGACATAGCGAGAGAGGGAAGACAGGCAGGAAGAGTGTGAGAGGGAGAAGCAGGTTTCCCGCTGAGCAGGGAGCCTGACGCGGGGCTTGATCCCAAGACCCTGGGATCATGACCTGAGCCAAAGGCAGACGCCCAATGACTGAGCCACCTTATAGTTGAATTTTAAGAGTTCTTTGAATATTATAAAAAATCATTTTATCAGATAGTTTTTTAAATGCTAAACTTCTAATTTATGACTCATTTTCTTTCCTTTCCTTTTTTTTTTTTTCACATTCTCTTGACAATGTCTTTCACAGGGTAGAAGTCTCTAATTTTAATCAAGTATAACTTTTTTTTTTTCATAGATCATGTTTTGGTGTTTTATCTAAAAACTCATGAGAATACACAAGGCCATCTAGATTTTCTTGTTTACCTCTAGAAGTTTTACAGTTATGTGCTTTATACTTAAGTCTAGACCCTTTTGAGTTAGATTTTGCAAAAAGTGTAATGCCTGTGTTTAAATTCATTCTTTTACATAAGTACATCCAATTGTCACATTTATTTTAAAAATACTATTTCAACATTGCACTCCCTCTGTTCCTTTCTCAAAGATCAATTGACTATGTTTCTGTGGCTCTCCTTCTGGGCTTTACATAACATTCCATTGATCTATGTGTTTATACTCTTGATTATTATACTTTTTACAGTAAGTCTTGAAGTCAGGTAATACAAGTCTTTCATTTATTCTTCTAAGCATTATATTGCCTACTCAAGGTCTTTTATCTTTCAATGAAACTCTGGAATGAGTTTTTGTTATCTGTTTGTTTGTTTTTTAATATGCACAGAACAGTTTTCCGGGAGTTTGTGTGGGATTACATTGAGTCCATAGATCATGTTAAAAAAAACTGACATCTTAACAATATTGAATCTTCTAACCCATGAGCATGAATATCTCTCCATTCATTTAGATCTTTGATTTCTTTTTTAAGTTTTATAGCTTTCCACATACAGATCTTGCAGATATTTTGATTTATACAGGATCATTTCAGTTTTTGATAATATTTTAAGGTAAGGGTTATCTTTAAGCTAAGAATAAGAAAAAAAAATACTTTCATTATTCCTTCTCTGATATTATCCCTTTCTTTACATTCAAGTTTATGACCTATAGAATTTTCCTCCTCCCTGAAGAGCTTCTTTTTATATTTCTTGCAGGACATGTCTGCTAGTGATGAATTCCCTTAGTTCTTATTTGTCTGAAAAAGATTTCCTTTAATTTCTCCTTTATTTTTCATTATGTATTTATTTGAGAGAGAGAGAGTGGGGAGGAGGGGCAGAGGGAGAGGGGGAAAGAAAATCTCAAGCAGACTCCCTGCTGAGCAAGAGCCAGATGGATGTGGGGCTCAATCTCAGGACCCTGAGGTCATGACCTGAGCTGAAATGAAGAGTTGGTCTCTTAACCAACTGAGCTACCAAGGCACCCCTCTCCTTTATTTTTGAAGGACAGTTCACTGGATAATAATTTTAGTTTGGTAATTTTTTCCCAAACTTTAAATATTTCACTCCATTCTCCTTTCTTACAGTTTTTGCTGATGATGTCACTATAATTCTTTCCTTGCTCCTCAATAGATAAGTTACTTCCCCTCTCCAGCTTCACCATTTTTTTTTCTTTATTTTTGGTCTTCTGAAGCTAGATTATGATATGCCTTGATGTAGTTTTGTTGCCGGTGTTGTTTGTTTTTTACATTTATCCTGCTTGATGTTTTCTGAAGTTCCTGAATATGTGATTTAATGTGTGTCATTAATTTTTGAGGTTCTGAGTCATATATTTCTTCTGCTCCACTCCTCTCTCTTCATCTCCTGGTATACCAACTGAGCCACCTTACACATTTTGAAACTGTCCTAGAGTCCTTGGATATTCTGTTTTTCATTCTTTTTTCCTCTTTGTATTTCAGTTTGAAAAACTTCTATTGACCTATCTTCAAACTCACTTATTCTTTTCTTGGCCATGTCTAGTCTACTGATGAACCCATTAAAGGAATTCTTCATTTCTGTTGCAGTGTCTTTGATATCTAGCATTTCCTTTCAATTATTTTTTAGAGTTTTCATCCCTTGGCTTCCATTAACCATCTGTTCTTGCATGCTGTCTACTTTTACATTAGGGCCCTTAATATATTAATCATAGTCATTTAAAATTCCCTATCTGATAATTTTAACATCTGGGCCATTTCTGCATTTGGATCTGATGTTTACTTTGTCTATTCAGACTGGGCTTTTTTTCCCCTTGCTTTTCAGTAGACTTGTAATTTTGTTGTTATTATTTAAAGAAGGACATGCTGTATCAGGTAATGGTAAGTAATTTAAGTAGCTCCTTAGTGTAAGGATTTTATTCTAATTAGTAATGGGCAATTTTTTAAAAATACTTGTTGTAGCTCTAGGTTCAGAGGCTTCAAATCCCTGTAGTTTCTTTGTTTCCTCCCTTAATTTTGGTCTTCACCAGGTAACTCTCCTCAGAAAGAGCTTGTGTCTTATTCTTCTTTCCATTATAATCTTATTACACTGGAACTCTGTTAGCAAAGGAGTAAGGCATGGATGAGGTGAATTATTCTATAGTGTTATTAAATCCTAATCTTTTAGTAATCCACTGACCCTGCATTGTGACATTCACAGATGTTTCTTAGCCTTTTGCTTCCCTTTTGGTGACCCAGGAATGCTAGAGCAGGGTGGAGTTGGTTATCTTCCCTTAACCCACACTGGATATAGCTGTAATAAAGAATTTTTGCCTGGAGAGTAAACCTTTGTTGTGAGGAATGCTCTGGGAGTATTTCAGGAGGATTATGTTCCCATCTGCCTATCAGTCAAGAATGAAATCTTTCTCAGATTTTTACCTTGGGAACCTGTGGGGTTCTTGGAGGTAAAACTCCAAAATTATGGGCATCACTCTGAGACTGATCCAACATCAAAGTTTCTCACTCTTATGCCATTCCAAACTCATCCTCCAGCAATGTATCAGAATTATCATTTAAGTCCTATCAATTTATTACTCCAGCAACTTCTGTTCCAGGTAAGTAGATCTCAACTGTGACTCTCTGAATTAACCTGCCTCTCCAGATTTGGGGGTGGCAATCTGCTCTGTGAACTCAGTTCTCTGATTGGTCTAAGAGAAGTTGTTGGCTTTAATTTTCCTTAACTTTCTCTTGTTATTAGGATGAGAGTATCAACTTCCAAGCTTTTTATATGTCAGTGCTAAGACCAAAAGTTCACTATATATATAGTTTTGTACTTATAAGTTATTTTCATTAGATTTTCAGTTATGTGGCAAGTATGGATATCAGATAACCAACTGTTTTTCAATACAAGTAACTATAAATTTCTTTAAAACAAACTATATTACTGAGCTCTTGTCCCGTAAGTGATTGACTGTTAATCCCATTCAATTCAGGAATTGCATGCCCTTTTCCCTAGTTGTCTGTCTGAATTCCCAAGAAATTGGATGGCAGTCTATTCTTTCTGAGGTGGGGAACTTACCACTTGGATCTTGGTTATTATGTATCATGGGTGGCACTTAGTGCGACATTCTTACTTCTATCAGATCTCTGGTCATTGGCTCATTCAGATAATGGCTGCTTCTCTCTTGTACTAGTGACATGGCTTTGCCCGGGTTGCTGACTTTCTGTGCTAATTCTATTCCTTTCTAGAATACATCAAAAACAATCTGTTGATTCTTACTTTGCACACACAGTTTTTATAAGGAAGCATCAAGCCTGTCTGCCTAAATGTCACGCATAGCAACTTTTACTCTACTGTTTCTAATGCATGCAACAATTGACAGAGAGATGTATAAGGCACAATCTGGAAACAACTCAAGGTCTTTTTTATTCTCAAATCCCCAAACCTATGTGGATTCTATAAATTCCTCTCCCTCCAATATCCAGCTTTAGGAACAGCCTCTTCTCAAGGCCACAACACCACCTAATCTTCTGTCTCCTCACTCTGATGTACCCCCTACTTTTAGAAACATTGACTGGTCTGTGGTATGAGAAATCAACTCTGACTGATCATGTACTCTTGCAAATCTATTATTCATGACATAGATATTATGCCCGAACATTTTTTTTTTAATTAAGACTACTTTTTAAAATTAAAGTTTTAGGTTCATAGCAAAATTGGGAGGAAGGTACAGAGATTCCCCATGTTCCCTCTGCCCCCCGCCCCACATGCATAGCATCCCTCATTAACAACATCCCATTCTAGAGTTACACATTTGTGACACTGATGAACCTACAATGACACATCATCGTCACCAAAGTCCACAGTTTACATTATGGTTCACTCTCGGTGTTTTACATTCTATCAGTTTGGGTAAATATATAATGACATGATGGTATCATACAGAGTATTTTCACTTCCCTAAACACCTTTTGTGCTCTGCCTATCCATTCTTCTCCTTCCCCCTATGACCAACTCCTGGCAACCACTGATCTTTTTACTGTCTCCACAACTTGGCCTTTTTCAGAAGGCCATATATTTGGAATCATACAATATGTATGTAGCCTTTTCAGGTTATCCCGGGACTTAGATTTTATGTTCTTTAAGTTAAGAATCTCTGGCCATTACAATGTCTTGATATTCACAGACCAAGAAACAAGGTTTAGTTTTATCTGTTTTCCATAGCAATAATTTTATATTAAGTTGTGGATGACAAACATACATGTCTGATACTGGAAAAAGAGAGGAGTATTAGGAGGCACTAGCAGGAGAGGTCACTCTTCAGGAAATAAAACAAAACTGTATTCATTTTTTGGGGGGGGCATAGGTGCCAGAGGAGGCACAGACAATATGGAATCAGAGAATTCATTCATTCATTCATTCATTCATTCATTCATTCATTCATTCAGTAAATATCTGTAAATTTCTTAACAAAATTGTATCCATACACAATTACATAATAGCTTTAATCTTTTAAACATAAAACATTTAAGCATAGTTTCATGATTGCAAAAAAACTACAAAACATTAAAATAAAAAATTTTTTCAGAATTTAATTTTATTTACTTTTTAATGAACTCCGGTTCAGAATTATTGGTGGATAGTATCATATCTGTTCACTGACTATAAGCTAATGCCAAGGCCCATATTTTATGTATGAATATACCTTCTAAAATATCTATCACTAAACTGTACACACAGTAGGTATAAAAAACAATAAAGTTAACAATTATTTGAGCAGTTAAAACCATAAGATTTAGTTCCATCCATTGCATGACAATTGCTCTGATATGATGTACTGAATCTAGAAAGCTTTCAGCAACAGGTATCCAATGAGTACCTAATGTATGCTGAGTGTAATTTAATCCTCATAATTATTATAGATGTTTAAAGTAAGAATTGGCATATTTATATAATTTCCCCAAAGTCACTCAGATAGCCAGCTGCACAGTTCAGATGTGAATCATGAATGCATTATTGTCTCCAAAGCTGCTATTTCTCCTTCCTCTATATCAGCATTATATTGATATAGATATACAGATGTAGGCAATTGATTTGGCATTTTGTTAAGCACTAGAGATAGAAAGACAAAGCTTATGGATGAGAGTACAGTAAGAAATCAAGGCATACTACTTCCTTCCCATCATCCAAAGTACCTGTATCCTTAATACTCAAAATTAAACCAGATTTAAAGATAAAAATATAAATAAATATAGCCATAAATCAATTGAGAAAATTATTGACCTGCATAGTCAAGATCATCTTGCAATCCCATCTTGATTTCTTCTCTTTCCTTTTCTTAATATATTATTATGGATTTTTCAATGGGGCATTCAATACTCTACATAATATCCTTTTGTCTTTTATCATTACATGCAGAGGAATTACTGTCATTTCCTTTTTTAAGGAGAAAACTTGCTATCAGTTTATTTTAGATATATTGCCACAAATGCTGCATTTTCTGCTTGTTACTGCTCTGGGTTGGAGAGAAACACAATTAGTGGAAGAGAAGAATCTATCAGCAGGCTTTTTCACACTTTACAAATGGTTACAAAGTGATAATTAACAATGTGCTAAATACTAGGTGATAACGCTCAACAGAATAAGGTGAAAATTAATTGTTTGAGATATGGTATCACTGAAATGGTTCATTTCCTTAAAAGCAATTGAAACAGACAAAAATTGACGGTCTCTAGTTTTGAGGTACATAATACACTATCATCAACTCAATTGAATTGAACCACTCCCAGTCATTACCATCATCTTTCATTCATGCTTCTGTTCATTCAACAAACATTTATTGAATATCAATGTTGTTCCTGTGATAGATGCTGGGGATAAAGCAGCAAACAACAGGCACATGGTCTCTGCCCTCATGGGAATTATACTGTATCAATTGTCACCATCGATATCATCATTGTTGTCTTCAATGTTATTATCCTCATTATAATCCTATCATCATCATTACCATCCTCATCACCACTTACTCTAGGGACAAATTTTCTACTAATGGGTGAAGTGAAAGATGGAGAAAGGAGGCTCTTATATTTGATAGTGTACTCTTAACCCTTTTCTTCCCTCGCTCATTCTTACCATTACAGAATAAGTTTAAAATGCCATCTTCCCACAAAACCTTCATTGATTGCCCCATTTAAAGTAACCATACCCTCGACAATCCTCTATCACGTCACCGTGGAATATGGTGGATACTCAAATCACATCTACTGAATGAATGCATAAAATAATAGAGATATTTGTCTTCTTGCCATACCTGTAATTACCACTATAACAAACATGATAAGAAACAGTCCCTAAAAGCATCAGCCCATGAACTCAGAACTAGCTCCAGTGTTTTATGTGCAACCAACTGCTTTGTCAGCATCCCTTTTGGTTTTAGTTTTATGTCTTGAAACTCCCTCTATTTCAGACTGGCTGTCTTACTCTGATGATGCTTGTCTGGACTGTACTAACCCTTCACCACTATCTATCCAGATGTTAGCAGCAATAACCTACCTGGTCAGCCCTGGATCAACTACATTTTAGATTTGGGGAAACATACAATATCATTCATAATACTAGCCAAAATCTTGAAGAGTTAAACTGGTCTGATAATAGCAGGGATTGGAAAAGGGAGATAAACCAAAAAGACAAGATAGGGTATCACTATATACTGAAAAACAGAATCTGAAAATGATGCAGATATTAGAGGAGAGACAGAAGAGTGATGTTGACATTCACTGCAAGTGGTAACTCAGGAGGAAGAGCTGAACAAGAGGAGATGGTCAGTTCCATCTCCTGGACGATCAGTACATAAGCTGGTGATATTACCACTTATTGAAAAAGGTACTTTTTTTGTTAGGGCTCTCCAAAGAAACAGAACTAGTATAAGAATACATAATTTCTTTTGAGGAATTAGTTCATGTGATTATAAAGGCTGAGAAGTCCCACAATTTGCCACCTATAACAGGATGAGGAAAGCCAGTAGCATAATTCAGTCCAAGTCTGAAAGCTGGAGGGCTGTGTAGCCAGTGGTGTAAAACCCAGTCCTAGGGCAGAAGATGAGGTGCCTCAGCTCAAGCAGTAAGGCAGGAAAAAAGGGTGAATTCCTACTCCCTCTGCCTTTTGTTCCATTCAGACCCTCAATGTATTAGATGATGCTCAACCACACTGGAGAGGGTAATCTACTTTACTGACTAGTCAGCTGATTCAAATGCTTAACCTCATCTGAAAACATCTTCAGAGACAAAGCCAAAATAATGTTTAATGTGGGAACTCTGTGGTCAGTCAAGTTAACACATAAAAATAACTATCACAAATCCAACTTCTGTCAACTTTGTACCCATTCACATCTCCATAAACTGTAGTTAATCTCCAAACAAAGACAATTACAAGGTCAAAATTCCACCTAACATGATACAACCCAAAATGTACTTACTGCTTCCCCAGAAGAGGAGATAAAGTCCTTGATGATGATTCCTCTTCTCCTAGATACTCCATAATTTAAGCACTATGATGCAAAGTTAATATATGTAAATACTATGATATAAAATCAATATATCTTAGGTACATGATAAGGAAATAAGAGAGTAAAAGAAAGAAAACAAAGATACACCACATAGCAAAATAACAAAGAATATTCATGACAATTACAGTTCTCATTTCTGTAACTGATTACATGGTCATAGCTGGTATTTGTAACTACCTTCTTCCCCTACCCAACCTGTATACCTTTTGCCTTCAGCAAATATCTCAACTAATCATTGTTTTTTAACCTGGTAGGGTGATCTAAACCTTCACTTCTGAAGGGTTTAGGTCATCAGTAGTCCTTCTTGGATTGGGTTGTTTTAGTTTTCCACTGACATTGATCGCAAGGCACAGGAATACTAAGAGATACCCTAAGGGATCTCCTGTATTCCAGACACAAACTTCCTTACCTCAGCTGTAGAGAAGTAACCAATTTTCTTTTGGTAGTCAGGATCAATCACCCCAGCCAATACTGTGAATTCTTTCTTTGCCTATGATTCATAGGCCTGAGGAGCCCAAAGTGATGGTGTGACAGTTTTAACTTAGAATAACCGTTATGTCTGTAGGTGGAAGCATTTCTCCCTCTAGAAATAAGACCCCTAGGCCAACAGAGCATAAAGCCACTTGAACAGGAACCAAGAACTTCCTAGTGAGTCACTAGGGGTAATGGTAAGTGGTGACACTCCCATTTCCAGCCTTTGATTCCTGGACCTGTGAATTCTGGCTATCAGAAATAGCATCATATATCAGACACTGATTCAGAGCACAGTCTTCTGGAGAACTTTGCCCCAATTCTGCAAGGGAATGACACCTAAATGGCGGTATAATTGAATTTTCAAAAGGCCATCGCACCATCCTATCAAGCCAGCTGCTTTAGGATGGTGGAGAATATTGTAAGACCAGCAAATTCTGTGAGCGTAAGCCCTTTGCCACACTTCTTATGCTGTGAAGTGAGTTCCTTTGTCAGAAGCAATGCTGCATGGAATACCATGGTAGTGGATAAGGCATTCTGCTTGTCTGCCTGTTGTAGTATTGACAGAAGTATTGTGTACAAGGGAAGCAAGTCTATATCCAGAGTAAGCGATTATCCAAGTAAGAAAAAAACACTGTCCCTTATCACAATTGGAAGTGCTCCAATGTAATCAACCTGCCAACCAATAGTTAGCTGATCACCACAGAGAATGGTGCCATACCAAGGGCTCAGGGCTGATCTCTGTTGTTGGCAGACTGGATATTCCACAGTGGCCAAAGCCAGTTCAGGCTTGACAAGTGGAAGACCATGTTGCTGTGCCCATGCATAACCTCCATCCCTGCCACCGTGGCAGTATTTTTCATGAGACTTTTGGATGATTACAGGGCTGGCTGGGGAAGGAGGCTGACTGCTATCCACAGAATGGATTATACTATTCATCTGAATATTAAAATCCTCTGCTAAAGCCACCCCCTGGCGAGCATTCACATGGGACAAAGATATATTCACGTTTCTTGTCCATTCAGAGAGGTCAATCCACACACATCTTCTCCAAATATGTTTCTTATCAATTTTCCACTCATGTTCCTTCCAAGTCCCTGATCATCCAGACAGACCATTGGCCACAGTCTAAGAATTAGTATATAATCAAAGGTCTGGCCATTTTTCCTTCTAAGCAAAGCAGACAACCAGGTACACTGTTTGAAATTATTCCTACTGGATTTATCTTCACTGCTATCTTTCAGGGACATCCCAGAGAGTTACTTAGTGTTGCAGCCGTCCACTTTCAGGTAGTGTCTGCATATCAAGCCGAACTATCTATAAACCAGACCTCTCTTCTTCTGTCAACCGATCATGGGGAACACTGGGGTGTAGCGTGGATGAGAGAATGCAGTGTAGAAGGAGATGGTATCACAGGTATTTACGACATTTCTTCATATAACTTACTTATGCCCTCAGGGCCTTCTCAGGCCCATCACATATATACCACTTCCATAGGATGATGGTGTGATTCTGCTTGATGAGTCAGAGAACTCTGATCACCAAGTTTATGCTTAATGAGTCAGATAACAATCCATTCATAATGGGCTCAGCTGCAGGGTAACTTGGTGGCCAATAGTTAAGTATTCAGTCTCTATGAAGTTCCTGTAGCAGGCCAAGAGCTGTTTCTCAAAAGAAGAGTAGTTACCTGCAGATGGTTCAAGATTCTACTCCAAAACCTAAGGCTTACTCTGCAAATCAGCTGTAGGGGCCTGCAAAAGGATCCACACAGCATTGCCATCTGCCTTTAACACTTCAAATACCATTGGATCTGATGGATCATGGCCCAAATGGCAGGGCAGTTTTCATAGCAGCCTAGACCAGTAATGGGGCCTTTTTTCTTTTTAAATCCTCGGCCTTTACTAGCTATTCACTGAGGTAGTAGGCCTCTGAATTTTAGTTGGATTTATTTTCTACTCTCTGACATGTAAATGCTTAGCAGTATGTCTAGAGTAATTGCTATTTCTTGTTCACTAGATTCGATCAGCATAATGTCATCAATGTAATGGTCCATCATGAGATCTTGTGGAAGGAAAAGGCAATCAAGATCTCTGTGAACTAAATTATGACATAGGGCTAGAGAATTGATATACCACAAAGGTAGGGCAGTGAAGCTATACTGCTGGTCTTACCAGCTAAAAGCAAAATGATTCTGGCAGACCTTATTGACAGGGATGGAGGAAAAGGAATTTTCCAGAAAAATAACTGCATATCAGGTACCAGGGGATGTGTTAATGTGATCAAATAATGAAACCACATCTGTTATAGTGTTTGTAATGGATTCATCACCTGGTTAAGTGTCTCAGTCGGTTTGGGCTGCTATAACAAAATACCAAAGACTGGATGGCTTATAAACAACAAAAACCTATTTTTCACAAGTCTGGAGGCTGGGGAGTCTATGATTAAGGTGTGAATATATTTTGTTTATTTTGAAAGCCACTCAAGTTGACACATAAAATTAACCATCACAGGTTGCTTGAGAATAAATCTGAAGATATAGAGATTTTGAGCAGTGATAGGTTGGAAAATGCTGTTACCTTTCATTGACTTGGGAGCAGACAAAAGTAGGATGATGGTTGGTTCCATTGTAGAAATACTGAAGGCTATAGATTAAGCAAGCAATTTTAAAGAGGATTCTCAAATCTTTTGTAATAATCCAGTGCTCTAGTTATGTATTTCTGGTTCACTATAGACAACAAGAGAAGGAAAGGAAATGGATATAATACAAATCAAGCGGAGAGAGAGAGAGAGAGGTTGAGAGAGAAGGGGAGGGGAGGGGAGGGGAAGGAAGGGCCCAAGAGTAGAATTTTGGAGGAGTGAGGAAAGGAAGGAAGGAAGGAAGGAAGGAAGAAAGGAAGGAACGAACGAAGGAGAAAAGAAAAGAAATGAAATATGGTGGAGAGGTAGAGGGAGAGCCAAGGGCAAAGGACTGAAAGTATTAGAAGGATATGGATTCGTTGGGGGAGGGGGTAGTGGAATAAAGGAAATAGTATCAAATATGTGGGAGAGGTCAGAGAAATGAAAGCAAATCTAAAACCTTTCTGGTGTGGAACTTATAAAAATTTTGGGACCTTAGTTCAAATAGTGATAGGAGAACTTTGGCATTGGGGGCAGCTTGCTGTAGACTGACAAGTATAAATGAGGACAGTCAGAAATTTATAAGGTGTAAATATTTTTTTTGGAAATAATATTCTCAAGATCTTAAAAAAAATTGTTCCCTTAGTTTTGAAAGCATTTCTTCCAGACAACTGTCAGGATCTCTGTCCTTTAACTAATTCAAGTCTCTGCTCAACTATCACCTCCCAGAGAGGGCTACCTTGAATACCTGTGCTTCTATCTTCTATTTGCCCCTCTGTACCCATTCTCTGTCCTTCTCTATCTTGTGCTATGTCCTACCAGGCTGACCAGTATCTACTGTATAGATGAAATTCTTTGTCCTCTTATTTCTGGTAGGGTTTGTCCATTGAGAGCACCTGCTGCAGATTAGCAGGAAGAAGGGGTGTTAGTTTGGGGTACTCATCCCTCTGCTCTTTTTGTAAGAGTCACTACTAAAGGTCACAGTTCCTCATCAGGAAGTTCTTTCCATAAACTTTCTTCCTACTCTAGATTCTATTCTGGATCCATTTAAGCCTGGTATGGTAATATACACAACTGTTACTATCCCCAGAAATATGAAACCAAAATATGAGATTTTGGGATCTCAATGCACCTAGTCTATATATTTATAAATAGTCTATTTATTAATTCACCCTCAATTACTCCAATTTGAATGTATCACCTGGTTTGTACAAGAACCCTAACCAATATGTAACCCTAATACAATAGCAGTCCCATAACTCATCCTTTTACTGTACTTTTCCTCCAGGGTTTCGATTACCCTTTTGCAAGGCTATATATCTATTTGTTTACTGTCTTTCCATTATAATAGGAGCTCCACAAATCAATAGGTTTTGTCTATTTTTCTTTCTTTTTTTAACTATTATATTCCATCCTCTAGAACAACACCTGGCATATAGTAAGCACCCAATATAGATTTGTCCAATGAATATGCATACAAATAATACACTACATGTTTCATTTATCTTTATTTTTCATCCCTTCCTGCATTATTTTTTGTGTAAGAAAAAAATTATTTTTATATTGTAAATTATTTTGACACTATCATAATCAGTAATTATACCCTGTAAGTTTCCAGAAAACTTTGCATGTATGACTTACTAAAAAATGCAATCCTGTATGTGTATAGGTATGTGTATATGATGGATATTCCAAAATTAGTTTACTTCATACATTTGTAAGGACTGAGTTTCTATTTACCTACCACTATTTCAAAGTTTTGAAATTGACTGAATGAATCCATTTTTTAAGAAGTATGTATATTCCAGAAGGAAATTGGAGATGAAATTATAGTAAAAGAGGAAAATAACATACCCATCTGTATTTCAATTTAACAGTACCTTATAAAAAGCACTGTTTGAAACCATTTTATATCTCCCAACAATCCAGAGAACATTCAGAGACTGCCAAAAAAAGGGTAATTGCATCTTTTAAAATTTTAAGCAGTAGGATGTGTTTAACTGTGAGCTATTTTTGAGTATTTAAGCCTCATGTATACATTTTTAATTTTCATTGCTTCAATAAGCTATGCAATTTTTTGCTAGAGATACACCTCAAAAAAGAACTACCAACATGGTTAACTCACCACTTATACTTGCCCACTATCTAATTACATGTGAGACGGCTTTTAAAAAATCACTGCTCTTTTAAAAGAAATAGTATATGATATAATAGAACCAAGTATCTGGCACAGATTCATAATAACCTTTATAGCATTCCATAATTGTTTCTAATAACAATAAGACAATTATATTGCCTTGTATGAGTTCTTATAATGTACAAATGTTTTCATATGAGTCATTTCCTTTTATACTCATAACAAACCTATAAGGATTATTATTATCCTTAATTTCATATGAAAAAACTGAGCAATGAAGCAGTTAAGGGCCTTGTTTGAGATCATCCAGTAAGTGAGTAGTTAAGCTCAGATACAAGTTAAAGTCTTCATTAGGTCCTACTCAGATGAAACTGAGGAACGCTGGAACCTTTGGCAGATCATTCACATTTTCTGATTCTTGGTTTCTATAACTATAAAATTGTTAGTAATATCTGGGTTATATTTTGATAAAGATTAAATTACATAACTAGTTAAACTGACACATGATGATGGCAATAATGCTAAAATTAATAGTATCAAGTCAAGAAGATGCAATTGTAGTTTTGTTATTATTTTGTTAATATTCTAATTCTAAATTCTGTGATTTAAATTTGAATTGTATCTGAAATCCAGAATATTTGGTTCTATAGAATTGTTAATGCAATGATAATCATGTTTCTTCCTAAATTATCTGAAATGTTTTCAAATTTACCTTGGGAAAAAGTAATCATTGGCATTTACAGAGATACGGGGATCAAACGGTCCTGTATCTTCAGTGGCAGCCTTCGGTACACTGATATGTAAATATCACATTGTTAAATCCATTAGGAGGCAATGCAATGTAAACATTTGTTTACACCCTACCAGAGGTAGAAAATTGCCCAAGGCTCAGAAAAAATTATGTTCCAAATCTTGTCTTTTTTTCCCCCCACATATTTTCTCTTTGCTTTTATAGTGAAATTATGTAGCTTCCTAGCAGGTCAGCTTCCAAATTTACAAAATTGACATAATGCTAGGTGTTTATTTATGCCTACAATAGAGTTTAATGATTCAATCTCTATATTAGAAGAGCCAAGTTCATACTAGGTTAACAAGTAACCCCAAAGTGTCAGTGTCATGTCAAGACAAAATGTATCCTCGTGAATGTTAATGGTTGGTCCAGGTGATTCTCCAAAGCAGCTGTCCTCTACATGTTATCTCAGCACTCCTGGGTGCATTTATTTGAATGCATGCTTCTACACTGTTGCAGGGGAAGCATGGTATAGAGAGTCAAACACCAACAATTAAATGCTTCCACCTGGAACCGTTACATGCAATATGTACTTATATTTTGTTGTTTAAAAGCAAATCATATGGCTCTACATAAACTTTAAGAAAGGGGAACTCAGTCTCTCCCATGGACTCAGAAGTAGATGCAAACTGTATAGTGATGAACAGCAGTGCAACCTACCACAACTAAGATCATAATTGACAAGGGGAGTCTCTTCAAAGAATGCTCAACCATAAAACTCTACACTGATGTAAATCACAAAGCAGTTTTCTGTATATAAATAGGGCATGACTTTATGTCAAATTACTTCTATGCTATAATGGGTTATTCTTAATCTACAACATGTCTTCTCACTACCACAGAGAAACAGAAAATTCCTCCAGTGTTATAAAACAAGTGTGAGGGCTAAGAAAATGATGACTACTCAAAGTAGCAGATATTAGAACTAGAGAAGGTTACTGTGTATTTATGTGAAAACCATACTGACCATTTTGCTTATACTGATGGACAGAAAGAATGGATTCTAAAACTTCAGCTTTGCATGGACACAAATAGATACCACTGCACAGATGACAACTGTGTGATCATTAAGTAACTGTAATAGGAGGCATTTAGTCTGCAATTGACAAGTTTAATCATTCCATTAGAAAATATAGTTTGAATTTGGATATTTTATAGTTTCAGTCATGCTTTCTCATTTATTTTTCTTATATTCATAAAGCTTGGTGATAAAGAACCCCTTAAGTTCCTGTTCTTGATTGCTGTGTGGGCTGGTAAAGTAGATGCTGTTGTTTAGGATAGTCTCTCGATCCCCCAGCTGGTTTTGGTCTTGACTGCTAACAGCTAATACTTGTACCCACCTTATCCAGAGCATTGCCCCTGACTAACAGGAGCTGAGTTGCCCAGATATGTCTGGGATGTTGAGAGATCATACACCTCACACCTTCAAGGCAGCCCATAGGTACAGAGCAACTGATGCTACAATGTAGCAGTCTTGCCTTTTTGCCTCTAAATAGGACATCTATGAAACAGTTTTTCTCCCAAATTTCCCATGATATGAGGTTGAAGTTGGACTCTGGAAACAATATCTCTGCCTACATTGTTTTCCTATTCTCACCTCTTCCCTCATCCCTTATAGATTTCTCTTGAGAGCACTCTTTGAAAAAACTTACTTTCAAAGAAAACTTGGCTCTCAGTCTCTGCTTCCAGGCCTGACCTAAGACATTGGGTATGCTCAACCCAATTAATGTAGTCAATATTCTAGTGCCTAGAACCAAGTAAGAGCAACTCTTACAGAAAGCAATCTTTACAAGGTTATTCCAGCATGGGTTTATGTATTAAACAAACAAGCAAACAGAAAAGTAAACTACGAAGACTTAAGACAATAACCCCAAACATGGGGCTTTGCATTGAACCAGAGAATATCGATGTTCAGCCTACTGTATCAACAGACAGTTCTGAGTTAGTCAAATAGATAAAAAGATACCACTATGTTCACTTTATCTGCCGATTGCAATAAAACTATAGTGCGTTTTGATGGGTAGACAACAAAATTTAAAAATCTTTTGAGACTATAAGTGCTGCTAACCTTTCAGATCACAGGAACACTATGAAATGCTTTGTGAACTTTATGAGTACACAGAAGAGTATGTAGTCCTGTTGTATTATCCTTGTTGAGGTCAAAGTTGCAATATGTCAAGCTCTAGAACCACATTCTGAGGCACATGTTGGCAATCTGACATCCGGAGAAAAAAGATTAGACTTTTGGGAACATGTAATGTAAACATGTGTCACATGAAGAATTATAAAGAGTTATGGACATATCCTAAACATCTCCCATCATGACTAATTAGTACCCAGTAGATATATTATGGACTTGTACATAAGAAATAGTTACTAAGTTCTGAGTATTCTAAATTAACAGCTTTGAATACAAATTTTATAATCAAGTAGAAGTTGAAATTTGTTATTTAAATCTATTTCACAAATTATTTACTGATTATTAAAACAATTATCTTCTTTAACCATATTTTTTATAAAAAAGTCAAAACAGATGCTAAAATTTGATGTAATATTTTAATCACTGTAAGAAAATGGGTATTATTCCTCAATGAAACCTTTATGACAATGATAAAATACAAAAGAAAAATTCATATAATTAAGGGAAAAACAAACAATTCTTGGTTCGAAAACTAAAGAGAGATGTTAATAAATACCAAAGAATTGAGGAGATTAGGGAGCCCATCTCCAATGGGAAGCACATTGGTGTTGAGCATCTGAATATCACTGCTACATACAGCATCATCTACGATATGATCAAGTTTTATTACCATACCCCCTTCATACGTATAAGCTGAAGGGTTTGTAAACATGAAGATTCTCAAGCCCTATCCAAACAAGTAGTATAAACCCTCTGGAATCAATATACAAATTATCAAGCATCCAAATAATTTTTATACAGGTTAACTTTAAAATAAATTCTGGAATCCTCTCTGAGCCCAGATTGATTCTAGTGACATTGTCAAGCTAAAATAATCACGAAGAGTAATCAACTCATTTCTTATCTTTTTTACCTGGAATGTAGAAAACATTTTCTATCAATAACTACCATTGGCCAATGGTTGCAAAATAATCAATTACAAACGAACTCATCTAAAGCATTCCTCCAAGTTTTCATGCTATTCCACTATCACCTTTTCAATCTAGAATTTGCAACAATAAAAGTATACAAGGCAGAATGAAGTAACTTAGAATAAAAGGCACAATAGTTATGTCAATTACAGCTGGGGATTTATAGAGTTTATATTTAACTGTGAGAAAGAATCAGCATCACTCCAAATAGTTGGTATGCATGGAATGTGAAGTGAGATTTCTTCTCCACCTGATTAAATCCTGGAACAGGCAGGGTCATAGTGGAAAAAGATAAAGCTTTGGAGTCCAACACATCTGTGGTTGAGACTTAGATCTGATGTCTTCTGTTTGATTTTGAGCATATGACTTAGCCTCTCTGAACCTCAAAACACTCTGATAATTTTAGAATAATACTTCTCTGCAGGAAAGAGAATAATGGCTAACATATATTGAGTGCTGACCACGTGCCAACTGCATGTTAATAGCTTTATATGTATAAATAATCACATTTAATACTTGCTGAAGCCCTTTAATAAGTACTACCATTGTCTATTGCATTTCCATTGTGTAGATAAGAAAACTGAGGCATAGAGCATTAAACTAATTTTACTAGGAGACACAGATAATGAATTGAATATCCTAGTTCTAGTCATAACAGTCTAATTCCAGAGGAGAAAAGTTTGGATACTGTATTATATATACCTCCAGGTGTCATTGCAATGAATCAATTTATGGAATATTACCATACATAAGTAATCAAAATATTAGTAAGTTGTCTTCCTCCCTTAACTTTTTGGATTAAACTAAACTACAAATGATAAATATTCTTAGTCTACCAAGAACACCAATTCTAAAATCTTATTCCAAGTGATTCTCTTAAAATGACAATGTGTACTTCCTTTCAATGAACTTTTTAGTAAAGCAATGCGGTATACCAATGCCTCCCTCACAAACAGCCTTTCTGTAATTTCCCTGGAAAAGATAAAACTGCAACATACAGGTTTGTTTATGTTTCACCAGCACAGACTTACATGTAAGTGCAAACTCTGTATTTTAGTTTGCCCAGCAAATGGGAAGTATGGAAACAATGTATTTTTTTAAAGATTTTATTTATTTATTTGACAGAGAGAGCGAGAGAGCACAAGGAGGGGTAATAGCAGAGGGAGAGGGAGAAGCAGGCTCCCTGCCAAATAGGGAGCCCGATGGGGGACTCCATCCCAGGACCCTGGGATCAGGACCTGAGCCGAAGGCAGATGCTTAACCATCTGAGCTACCCAGGCGCCAACGGAAACAATGTATTAAAAATAGGTGGTTATCCCAGAGTCCTGGGATGGAGCCCTGTATCGGGCTCTCTGCTGGGTGGGAAGCCTGCTTCTCCCTCTCCCACTGCCCCTGCTTGTGTTCCCTCTCTCGATGTGTCTCTGTCAAATAAATAAATAAAAAATCTTAAAAATAAAATATAATAAAATAAAAATAGGTGGTTACTGAAGTAGTATATGCTTAAAATTCAAGATCTTGAATGGTGTGTGTGCATGTGTATGTGTGTGTGTGTATGTGTGTGTGTGTGGGGGTGTGTGTTGATGTTTACAATCCCTGCAGATCCAGCATCAATTATGCCATTTGACTATCCAGAGACCCAGGACTGATACTATATGAAGCGTTTGACAATTCAAGTAAAAGATAATCTGATTTTTTCCAAACCTGGTCAATAATAAATGAGTTTTTAGAGTTTAAATCAAAACAATGGATTTTTCTCAGTACATTATTGATAAGGCACACTTACTCTAACAACATTTTCAGAGGATAATGCATTATTTACTGCCGCTACTAATAAAAACTTCAATATAAATGCAAGTATTAAACTAAAAAAAATAATAATAGATGCTTGAGCATGTTAAACATTCTGCAGAGTAGTTTATTTAGTATTTGGGTAGAGAAAATACATAATATGATTTGCTCCTCAAATTCCTGAAAAATTATTTTTTATATTGATCAGTAAAACATAAGTTTCTTATAATGGCTCACGTTCTAGAGCCAAACACTAAAAAGTCTAATAAGTATTGCATGTGACTTAAAGTACATACGCCTGATTTTATGAGAAAGTGACTAGTAACACTTACAGTAGTAAAGTTTTATGATGTCATAATAGTACTTTAAATACTTATTACAGAATTGGAAAATTTACTCTGATTTTTTTCCAGGAGCATTTTGATTCTTTCATTTTAAAATTTTATCAAAAAATCACAGCATTCATAAAAGTGTGCTGCCTAGAATTGTTTGTTGAATGAATAAAGGAATGCATGCTTAGTTACTGAAAAACGAGTAAAAAGGGAAGATGGCAGGGAGATTTCTAGTGAACAACAGAATTATAAAGATAAAAATCTAACATAAGAGTATGTTCTTTTGAGTCTCTGATGTGTGTTAAAACACTTGTTAAAAATATCCTTTTAAAAAACTTAATTTTCAATTGAAATTTATTTTGAGGTCATTGTAGATTTACATGTATTTGTAATGAGTTTCTCCTATGTACACTTTATCCAGTTCCCTTGAATAAGATCACTTTGTAAAACTATACTATAATATGACAACAAGGATACATATCAACATTAGTATACCAATCTTGCTCAGTTTTACTTGTAATGGCATGCACACACACATTTATGTCTGTATTAAGTTCTGCACAATTTTGTCACCTGTCTAGGTTTGTGTATCCACTGTTACAGTCAAGATAATGAACAGTTCCACCCCAAATGATCTCCCCCCCCCACCCATATTTTCTGGCAACTGCTAATCTGTCCTCCATTTCTAAATCTGTGTCACGTCAAATATATTATATAAATGAAATCATATGGTATGTAACCTTTGGGGATTTTTTTTTTCCATTCACTGGAATTCCCTGGAGATTCTTCTGAAGTATTGTTTTTTTTTTTTAATATTTTATTTATTTATTTGACAGAGAGAGACATAGCGAGAGAGGGAACACAAGCAGGGGGGGTGGGAGAGGGAGAAGCAGGCTTCCCGCAGAGCAGGGAGCCCGATGCGGGGCTCGATCCCAGGACCCTGGAATCATGACCTGAGCCGAAGGCAGATGCTTAATGACTGAAGTATTGTTTTTTACTGGTGAATAGTTTTCTGTACTATATATATCCACAATTTGTTTAATCATTCATCTATTAAAGAACATCTATGCTGGAGTTTTCATCTAAACTCAAGTTCCTATGACCATTCAAACACAGGTTTTTTTGTGTGTGAACACAAATTTTCATTTTGGAGGGATAAATATCAAGGGCTGTAACTTCTGTGATATATGGTAGTTGAATGTTTAGCTTCCTAAGAAACTTCTAAAATGTTTTCCACCAGCAATGTATAAGTGATTCAGTTTTTTCACATCCACACCAGCATTTGGTGTTGTCACTATTTTTATTTTAGACATAGTTGTGTAGTGATATGTCATTATGGTGTTAATTTGCATTTTTCTGATGGCTAAGGGTGTTGAGCATCTTTTTATGTAATTATTTGCCATCTGTCTATCCTTTTCAGTAAAATGTCTGTTCATGTCATCTGCCAATTTTCTAAGTGGATTACTAAATTTTGTTGTTGTAGACTGAGGTTTGAGAGTTTTAAAAAATATATTCTAGATACCCGTCCTCTGTCAGATTTGCCACAATCAAATGTTCCCTGGTGTAGCTTCTCCCTTCATCTTCCTTGCATGGGTTTAGTGAAGTAAAATGTTTTTGTTTGTTTTTTGTTTTTGTTTTTAATTTTGATGAAGTCCAGTAAAACAACTGTTTCTTTTATGGATCTTAAGCTTTTGGTTTCAAGCCTAAGAACTCTGAGTAGACAAGTGTCTGAAGATTTTTTTTTTTCCTTTGGAAAAGTTTCACAGTTTTACATTTTACATTTATATTTAAAATTTATTTGAGAGAGAGAGAAAGAGAGAGTGAGCAGGGGGAGGGGCAGAGGTAGAGGAAGAGAGAGTCCTCAAGCAGACTCCCTGCTGTATGCAGATCCTGATGACTTGGGGCCCAATCCCAGGACCTGAGATCATGACCTGAGCTGAAATCAGAGTCAGTGGCTGAAAAGACTAAGCCACCCCAGGCACCCCTACATTTTACATTTAAATATGTGATTCATTTTCAATTGATTTTTATATAAAGTGTGCAGTTTAGGTTGAGGTTCTTTTCTTTTTCTTTTTTCTGCCTCTCAGTGTCCACATGCTCCAGCATTTGTTGAAAGGATTATCCTTTCCCCCACTGAATTATTTTTGTACTTTTATCAAAAGTCACTTGAGCAGGTTTGTGCGAGTTACATCTGGGTCTCCTAATCTAGTGACCTCTAGGTTTTTGTCCACTATTTCTACTGTCTTGATTACTATAGATAAACAATAGTTTTTGTTTTGTTTTGTTTTTTAAGATTTTATTTATTTATTTGACAGAGAGAGACACAGTGAGAGAGTGAACACAAGCAGGGGGAGTGGGGGAGGGAGAAGCAGTTTTCCTGTGGAGCAGGGAGCCCGATGCAGGGCTCGATCCCAGGACCCTGGGATCATGACCTGCGCTGAAGACGGATGTTTAACGACTGAGCTACCCAGGCACCCCAACAATAGGTGTTAATACACCGTAGAGTGATTCTGTTTTCTAAGGTTAGCATGTTCCATACATGCCATTTAGATTCTACTGGTTAATTGCTTTATTCAGACTTTATATTAATTTTCTGTCTAGCACTTTTATCAGGTCCTGTGAGGTGGTACAAAGTCTGCAACAACAGCTGATGGTTTGCTTATTTCTACTTTACGCTCTTTCCATTACTGCTTCATGTATTCTGAAGTTCTGTTGTTTGATGCATTCACACTTAAGGATTGCTGTCTCTTGGTGAATAACCCTTTTATCATTATGTAATGCCCCTCTTTGTATATAGTAATTTTCTTTGCTCTGAACCCTACTTTATAAGACAAAATAGCAATTCCCATTCAAAAAAAATATGTATCTTAAACTCTTTTCCAATCTACATATGTCATTGAATTTGAAGTTAGGTTTTTTTTTATATATAAGAAGGCAATACTTGGGTCATATATTTTTAATCTAATCTATCATTTTATTTTTTGATTTGTGTATTCAGATCATTTACATTTAAGGTAATTATTGATAAGTTAGCACCCATATCGGCCATGTTATCATTTTTGTGTTTGTTTCCTCTGGTTCTCACTCCTTTTTCTTGTCTTCTCATGTGTTACTTGATCATTGCACATTTAGGACTCCATCTTGACTTATTTATATTATTTATGAGTGCATCTCTCTGTACAGTTTTCATAGTGGGTGCTCTGGGTATTACAATATACACATTTAACACCAGAATCTACTACCATCAACATTTTACCTCTTTAAGTATGGAAATCTCTCTTTCATTTAGGTCCCCTTTGCTTTCCCACTTTCAAGTATCTTTGTCTTGAGTACTGCTTTATAATTTTTGCTTCAGCCATCAAATATGATTTATAAAACTCATAAAGAAAAGTATAGTCTATGTTCTATACCCATATTTCTGCTCTTCCATTGTTTCCTCATGTTACTGAATACTTCATGATTCCTTTATAATGTCTTTCTGTCTGAAGGAGTTTCTTTAGCCAACTATAAGGGTGGGTCTGTTAGCAGTAAATTCTTTTCATTTTTTCCAAATGAGAATTTATGTTTCACTCATTTTTGAAGAGTAGTTTTGCCAGAAAAACAATTTGTGGTTGACTTGTTGCTTTTCACCAGCTAAAAAAAGTTGTGTTTCCTATAGGTAATACACTGTTTCTCTTTGGCTGTCCTTATGATTTTTTTCACTGCCTTTAGTTTTCTTTCTTTCTTTTTTTTTTTAAAGATTTTATTTATTTATTTATTTATTAGAGAGCTAGCGAGAGAGAAACAGCATGAGAGGGGAGAGGGTCAGAGGGAGAAGCAGGCTCCCCGCTGAGCTGGGAGCCCGATGAGGGACTCGATCCCAGGACTCCGGGATCATGACCTGAGCCAAAAGCAGTCGCTTAACCAACTGAGCCACCCAGGCACCCTCATTGCCTTTAGTTTTCAAAATTTTAATTATTGTGTGTCAAAGCAGACTTCTTTGTGTTTATCCTAGTGGGGTTTGCTTAGATTCTTGGAGCTGTACGTTTGTTTCTTCACCAAATTTGAGGAGCTGTCAGCCATTATTTCTCTAAATATTATTTCAGCTCCACTCTCTCTCCTCTCTTTTTGATAACTCAAATAATATAAATATTGGATTTTACGTTTTTGTTCCATGGGACCCTGAAGTTCTGTTCAATTTTTTTTTCAGTATGTTTTCTATTATTTCACATTGGATAAATTGTATTGATCTACCCCCAAGTTCACTGGTGCTTTCATATGTTATCTCCGGTCTAATATTGAGCCCATTCAGTGATTTTTTAAATTCTGTTACTGTATTTTTCACTTCTATAATTATTCTTTCTTTTTTATATAACTTATTTCTTTGTTGTTGTTTCTATTTTTCCATTTGTTTCAAGAAAATTTGTAATTGTTTATTGTAATACTTTCATGGAGGAAGCTTTAAAATCCTTGTCAATTGGGTGCCTGGGTGGCTCAGTTGGTTAAGCGACTGCCTTCGGCTCAGGTCATGATCCTGGAGTTCCAGGATCGAGTCCCGCATCGGGCTCCCTGCTCGGCAGGGAGCCTGCTTCTCCCTCTAACCCTCTCCCCTCTCATGTGCTCTCTGTCTCTCTCATTCTCTCTCTCAAATAAATAAATAAAATCTTTAAAAAAAAAATCCTTGTCAATTAATTCCAACATTGGATTCATTTGGGCATTATTTGCATAAGTTTACCATCTTTTCTCATTTAAGTGGTTTTCTTGGTTCTTTGTATGATGGTGATTTTCTCTTGTATTCTCAACATTCTATTATGTTTAGTGACTCACCATCCTATTTGAATATTTTGTTTTGGCAGGTAGTCATCTGGTTTAGGTTTACCATACAAGTCTTGGCCTTCATTTGTGGACTCTGATTTCAATGGTACTTTAATTATCAAAGGCTTTGTGGTGTTACTTTGATATTCCTGGTTTATCAAGTACCAGCAGGGCTCCTACTGCTCTCTGCTAGTGTTGCCTGTGGACATGGATGCGACTTCCCTATCCTATGTGGCTAGGTGTCTTCTCATGGGGAAGGGATGTGGTGGGATTCCCTTTAGCAGTGCCCCCCCACCCCACCCCACTACAGCTGCCTGCTTGTCTCTAGAGAGACAGGGAGTCTTAGGCCCTCTAATTCAAAGAGGATCTCCAGAACATTCAGCTTGCTGCTGCTGTCATCTTGCTGGCTCTGCCCAAACAGTGTAGTACCTCTGGATGGGGGTGAAGTTTTCTCTTTCTCACCACTTGCTGTGGCTGGATTCCTCCACTGGTTGTGCCCTGCGCCGAGTGTCTCTGGATCGGGCTGAAGGGTTGGGGTGATGGACGAAAAGGTCATCTCAGGACTGTGTGAACAAAGAGACTCCAAATGGAATTGCTTATTGTGACTCATTCCATTTTGCAGATTCCACCCTTCTCTTTCAGTATTTCTCGGGGATAAAAGAGATTCTCAGGCCCAGCAAAGTAAAAGAGCAGCTTCCCTGGACACTTGTTCAGTGAAGAGCTCCTCCTGATAGATCCCCCTTACTGGCCGTGTTGCTGTTGAGCTCACATGACATTGTCACAGGTACTCCATTAGATTCAGGGTCAGAATGAGCCTACCTGAGCCAACTTCAAAGGCTAAGCTGCTGTCAGGACATGTCAGAGCTCAGAAGCCTTCTTCTGTTGGGTGGGGGCTACATTTAAAATGCCCTGATGCCAGCTTGTTCTTCCAGTTCTGAGGTCCCAATCCAGCTCACTTTTTTCTCACCACCTTTTCAGAGTTCTCCTTTTGTTGTCTTCTATGCCTTTTCCAGGGCTTATGCTGTGCTTAGCAAAGAGCAGGGAGGTATGGGTCTAGACCATCTTGTCTGAATGTGAAGTCCCTAAAATATTCATTTTTATTCTTAAGATAAAGATAGATATTATTTCCTTCCACTTACCAATAAGAAAAACTAAAGTTCAAAAACATGTACTATTTTTTCAAGGTCATGAGGTGAGCAAATGGTAATAGAGATCTTCAGCTTGACTTGTCAGTACTAAAGGACAAATTCTTTCCACTTCCTCTCTTTCTTTGCACATGAAAATGGTACACAAAAACAAAAACAAAAGCAAGTTCTGAGAAACTATCTTTTACCTAATACAATTTATCTGAAGCGGTTAAAAAGACAATTTGCGTAATTAAATGTGTTCATTAAATTGTGCCATGGCAAACGGAGAGGCAAAGAAGATAAGTACAAAACACTTTCTGGGAAGAGCCAGACAAAGACAATGAGGACAACTGTAATGTATGCAGGATATTCTCATTAAAGAAAAGCAGCAATTTAAAGGGTAGGTGTGGTCTTGACAAAATACGTGGCTCAGTTATCTTGCTGGCTCCTTGGCCCCTCTATCCAAACCCAATTTCAGAAGGACTAGCACCGAAAAACAGGGGCACATTTGGCCTGGGACCTTTCCAAAGAGCAATGACAGCTGAGTTGATTTCAGGCTATCTTTCCCATTTGGAAAGAGTAAAAATGGCTAACTCATTTTCTTTATCTTTCTTTGTTAGATAATTCAGATGCTGGCAGGAAGGCAGTCTGCAACTGACAACACCAGCAGTAATTACTGAGGAGACACTCTGTAAGGATATGCTTTGTTTTGTTGTCTTCAAATACCAAAGGCAAATAATGAAGTGTTTACTAGAAGTGAAAGATCATCCCTCACTCCTCTTCATGTTGATAAATCCCAGCATAAGTAAAAAAGATAATCCAAGCTATTGAGCAAACATGAATGAGTTCCAAATACAGCTCCCAGAGAAATGGATGGTCGGGGAGGATGTTAACTGAAGGAAGACAGGGAAAGATTTGGGGTGGGTCTTTGGGGAAGGGGGGACACACTTTCAGATCTTTCCCTTGTCCTTCTGTGAGAGGTGAAACAAAAACAATTTTATACCTCCTTAGATTCTTTTTTTTCTTAATGAAAAAGAACTTTTAAAAAATGACATAGAAGTACTGATTTGCAGTGTTCTGACTTGGTTGCTTCCAAGCACAGGATAGGTGTCTGCCAATGTGACACAAAGAGCTTAGCAATTCTTTCCTTCCTAAAACTAGGACTTGATATAAACTGTTCACACAAGGCAAATGGATCTAATAAACAGTGCTTTCGCACCAAGGCAAGTATGTGTTTGGAGCAACAAACATGGATTCTGTAGAGGGAAGAAGAGAAAAATATCTAATATTCATTGAACACGTACTCTGTACCAAACACTGCATATGAAATACTTTCCTCAACTGACACTATTCTGCAATAGGATTACCCAATTATCTGATGAGCAAACATCAACTCAAAGGGATTTAATATGCTGCCCAAAGGAACATAGCTAGTAAGTGGTAGAGCTGAGATTTGAATCTAAGATTTTCATTCAATATTTTTATTCATATTAAATAAAAATTTTATTCAAATTGAATGAAATTATTAATTATTCATAAAATATTGAATGTTTTGTTTTATTGTAAAAATCTCAGAGCCTTTAATATGCCAATATGCATTAAATATGTCAGAAGGAGGGAAAATTAAAAATCATTACAAAAAAAAAATGGTTTATCTTTAGGACATTTCCCTCAGAAGCACCTATGAAAGTTCCAGGCAATAAATTTTGGAAAGGTATTGTAGGAGTCTCAACCAACAATTCCAAGTCACCAGTTTCCTTTCTGAAAACTTTCTCATATTTTTAGGGTGCTTTAGAGTTTTTAAAAACATATGCATTTCCATCTGCTTGTTTTCATTTCACAAAAATCAGCAGAGACTAGAATGTTTGCCCCCATTTTGGAGATAAGGTAGTTATCATGAGAAAGGTGAAATTCAAGGTTACAGTGCTCTTTTTCAGGAAGCCTTTCCCAAACTCATCAAAGAAGATGTTATTTTTACTGTTTTATTCACACTATTATCCATGTTCTCACTTGACAGCTCTGGTAGAGTGGAGACAATGAGCAAAACAGGAGTCTCAGAGACCTGTATTTGAACCATGGCTCTGCCATTCCCTACCTCTTTGATTCTTAGGTTTCATATTTGTAATGTGTAGAAGTAATAAATACTCCGCATAGTTTTGAGGACATAGAACAAAACATGAAAAGTCAGAAGAAAGTACTAAGAATATATTAGTACCTCCTGTCACTCTGCCTTTTTCCTTCTCAGTGTTTGCAGATGGTTCCCACATGATCCATGTCTTCACATATCTCTAAGATATTTTTTTTTCTTGGGGCGCCTGGGTGGCTCAGTCGTTAAGTATCTGCCTTCGGCTCAGGTCATGGTCCCAGGGTCCTGGGATGGAGCCCTGCATCAGGCTCCCTGCTCAGCGGGAAGTTGCTTCTCCCTCTCCCACTCCCCCGCTTGTGTTCCCTCTCTTGCTGTCTCTCTCTCTCTCTGTCAAATAAATAAATAAAATCTTAAAAAAAATAAATACATATTTTTTTCTTTTTTAAAGATTTTATTTATTCATTTGAGACACAGAGATACAGAGAGAGAGAGAGAGAGCATGAGCAGGGGCGAGAGGCAGGCTTCTCGCCGAGCCAGGAGCCCAATGTGGGCCTCAATCCCAGGACCCTGGGATCATGACCTGCGCTGAAGGCAGACGCTTAACCATCTGAGCCACCCAGGTGCCCTCTCTAAGATATTCCTAATCACATGGGAGGTTTATCCATTTTAGCTCACTGACTACCGCACTTGGCTAAACACTAACCTGAAAAGAAAGTGGTGGTGGTAAACATTGGTGGTGGTGGTATTAGACAATTATTTATTTATTTATTTATTTATTTATTTATTTATTTATTTATTTATTTTAAAGATTTTATTTATTTATTCATGAGAGACAGAGAGAGAGAGAGAGAGAAGCAGAGGGAGAAACAGGCTCCCAAGGAGCAGGGAGCCCGATGTGGGACTCGATCCCAGGACCCTGGGATCATGACCTGAGCCGAAGGCAGACGCTTAACCATCTGAGCCACCCAGGCACCCCCAATTATTATTTATTTTTAAGAGAACACAAAAACCAGGGACTTAGGGAGGAGAAAGAGATAGACAAAAGGTTTCATAACTTGAGACAACATTTTAGCTAAGCTTAGTGTTATAGTTTTTAAACGTAATTATTCAGAAATTGCAATCTATATATTCCCTCTCTCACTCACTCACTTTTTAGGTTTGATTCCTGTTCTCATAGAGGGGTCAGTCAGTAACTACAGCAGGATTTTATTTATACCTTATAATTTCTTCTCACAGCTCACCAACTTTTACCCTGTATGTCTCAACAAAGAAACTGGAGATTGCATATTTCCAAATTTAATTATAATCTAAATACCAAATGAAATATTTAATAATCTACATATTATCTGATAGCATTCATCTATAATAATAACAGTAATAAAAATATAGTAGCTATTGATTATTAAATGCATACTAGGTATCTTTGCTGTGCAAGGGCTTCAATAAAAATACCTGTAATCCCTAAGGGAAGCAGGAGAAATATATCATCCCTCTTTATGCTGAAAATAAGAAAGAGAGTATATAAACTGGACTGAAAAGTCAAAGTTATGGGGACCAAACTCAGGTTGTGATACCACAACTGTCTTTCATACCATCCCAAGCTGCCACTGTCACATATTGTACAGATCCAGCTATACTGTTTGCTGAAAATAAGGCAATGGCTGCATTCAGGGCCTTTGTCTTAATGTCAAGTCCACAGCTATACCTATAAAAGTCATAGAAACAGTTTTACTAATCTCGGTTTTACTAAAATTTTGGATTTTTATAATGAAGTTCAATTTAATTATAAATTAAATTTTGATAAATTTAATTTAATACTTGATAATGCCTAGCGGTTTATATTACTGAGAATTAGTTCATTGCAATAAGGAAATCTTTACTGGGATTATTGCCTTGTCATTCTATGAGCCTTCTCTGAGAGCTTGCTTTGTTCCTGGCACTACGCTAGGCATGAGGTTGTGCCTGCCCCTCCTGAGCTTATAGACATTATAAAGTGCTGTAGTGTATACAAACAGGACCAAGGCACATTGACTATACTCAAGACTATAGTCTACATGGAGAATTATACTTGTAAAGATTGTTTATAACTATTAGGCCAAGAACATAGGCAGTAACCTCTTTGACACTGGCTACAGCAACTTCTTTCAAGATATGTCTCTAAAGGCAAGGGAAACAAAAGCAAAAATGAACTACTGGGACTTCATCAAGATCAAAAGCTTTTGCACAGCAAAGGAAATAGTCAACAAAACTAAAAGGCAACTGACAGAATCAGAGAAGATATTTGCAAATGGCATATCAGATAAAGGGCTGGTATTCAAGATCTCTACAGAACTTATCAAACTCAACACCCAAAAAACAAATAATCCAGTCAAAAATGGGCAGAACACATGAACAGACACCTCTCCAAAGAAGACATACAAAGGGCTAACAAACACATGAAAAAATGTTCAACATCACTAGCCATCAGGGAAATACAAATCAAAACCATATTGAGATACCATGTTACACCAGTTAGAATGGCCAAAATTAACAAGACAGGAAACAAGTGTTGGTGAGGATGTGGAGAAAGGGGAACCTTCTTACACTGTTGGTGGGAATGCAAGCTGGTACAACCACTCTGGAAACAGTATGGAGGTTCCTCAAGATGTTAAAAATAGAGCTACCCTATGACCCAGCAATTGCACTACTAGGTACTTACCCCAAAGATACAGATGTAGTGAAAAGAAGGGGCACATGCACCCCAATGTTCATAGCAGCAATGTCCACAATAGCCAAACTGTGGAAGGAGCCGAGATGCCCTTCAACAGATGAGTGGGTAAAGAAGATGTAGTACATATATACAATGGAATATTACTCATCCATCAGAAAGGATGAATACCCACCATTTGCATCGACATGGATGGAACTGGAGGGGTTATGTTAAGTGAAATAAGTCAAGCAGAGAAAGACAATTATCAAATTATCAGGGATCGGGTAACCGGGTGATGGGTATTAAGGAGGGCATGTGTTGTGATGAGCACTTGGTGTTATACACAACTAATGGATTGTTGAACACTACATCAAAAATTTATGATGTACTATATGCTGGCTAACTGAACATAATAATTTTTTTTAATTTAAAAAATTAAAAAAAATTAAAAAATAAAATGTCAAAATAAATAAATACTATAAATAAATAAATAGATAAATATTAGGCCAATAAGATCACTTGGTAATCTTTTTTTTTTTTTTTAAGATTTTATTTATTTATTTAACAGAGAGAGAGATAGCGAGAGCAGGAACAGAAGCAGGGGGAGTGGGGGGGGAGAAGCAGGCTTCCCGCCGAGCAGGGAGCCCAATGTGGGACTCCATCCCAGGACCCTGGGATCATGACCTGAGCCAAAGGCAGACGCTTAACGACTGAGCCACCCAGGCACCCGAGATCACTTGGTAATCTTGAAATCTTTGTATGTCAGAGTTAAAAGACATTATGCCAATCATGAGGTTTAATGTCTTAAATTTCCTAACAGGTTTGTAGCCCATACAAGTATAGAAGACTTGGTTATGCAGACACTATGAACCAGTGGTGATGACAGGGCTTCAGGCTTCCCCCCTAATGTGTAAGATCCCTCTTCTTAAGTATTTCTGGGCTCAGAGAAGGGAGTGATCTCACTGGGGTGGGCTGAGCTACTTACCAGGTCAGGTGGTATGTGAGTCAGTGTGGCCTGGACAAGGGAAGGGTCCAGAGATTGGAGACCATGACAGAGAGTGCACATAGGGCTCTATTTCTAGACTTTAGAGTTTGCTTCTGAATTTGTCATCTTGATTTGCTTTCCCTACCTTCTGTCTATTTTGCACTCACCCTGAAATAAGACAAATTAAGACAAAACTATTTTGCTTTCTTTCCCTTCTCTTTTCCTTCCTCATCAGTTCTTTGTTTTTGCCTGTTTTCTTTCACTTTTTATGCTTATTTAAAGACAATAATAATATAGATAAATAAATAGTATTCTAAGACAATATACCTATACCTATATCTATCTGGAAGAATACAATTTAAAAATGCAAAGGGGTGTGAAGATTTTAACTTCTTTTTTACACTTACTTTATTTTTTTAATGAGAGTTAAAATTACATTTACAAAGAGAAAATATTTTGATACTGATACTCCTAGATTGTTGGTCCTTGGGCAACTCATATATTCTTCATAAGCCTCAGTTTACTCATCTGTCAAATAGAACTAATAATTAGCACTTGCCTGATAGGTGGTTGGTGCTCACTATGCATTGATCAGGCTTAATTTCCCACAGAGAGAACAAGTTGTGGAGGATGGCCATTCACTGACTAGGAGTGCACCAATATATGATTCAGGGAATGTGGGAATGCACCTTGAAATCCAAGTATTAGGATTTATTCTTTTATGTCTGAAATATAAGTAAAAATCAATAACTTTTTGCACTATGGCAGTGCAAATATGTTTTTGGTTCTGGGAATATTTTGATGTACATGAGGCATTGACTTTGTTATAATTTCAAAGAGCAGAAAAGAAATCTTTATCTACATGGAGATTCTCCATTAAAAAGGAAAGTAAAATCCATCCAGAGAGATCTGCTAACTTGCTCAAAGCCAAAACTTTGTGACAAAACTAAAAACAGATTGCATAATTGTACACTTTAAATCAGACTAGAAAGCATGACAGCATGGGCTCACAAGGCAGAACCGAATATTAATAAGAGCAATAATAACTAATAGCTAATACTTACTGAGCACAAACAATAGATCGGGTACTGTCTTAGGTGATTTATATATAAAAGCTCATTTAATATTTATAAAACTTCACAAAATAGATACTATTCTGTTCCCGTATTACTGGAAATCAAATAATCTAAAGATTCTTCCCCATTAAATTTATCTAATTGCTTCCAGATTGTAAATTGAATATATATTGACAATTTTAAGTTAGGATGATATCTCAAAAAAAAATACTGGTTTCATATGGCAAGAAGAAAATTAGTAATTATGTTTTTAACCTTTTAAAAAAACCTAATTATTTTCTGGTCAACTAACTGTATGATAAACATATCTTCTATTAACAGGTTTCTATATTTCTTTCTCTTTTTTTAAAAAGATTTTATTTATTTATTGACAGAAAGAGAGAGACAGCGAGAGAGGGAACACAAGCAGGGGGAGTGGGAGGGGAAGAAGCAGGCTTCCTCGAGCAGGGAGCCCGATGTGGGGCTCGATCTCAGGACCCCGAGATCATGACCTGAGCCGAAGGCAGATGCTTAACAACTGAGCCACCCAGGCACCGCTATATTTATTTCTAATTACATGATACTATGCAACATTTGCTGTTAAGCTCTGTGGGTCAGGGCCAAATAGATTTTCTTAAAGATAGACAAAGCAGAGGAATTGGAGCACTTGCCATTTTTATTATTGAGCTCTGACAATTTCAGCATGTTGAACAGAGTTCCTTTGGAAAATTAATTTTAAATGGGAAAGGTATTCTGCCTTTGGTTACATGGTTGATTATTTTTCAGTGTATATGGCATTCCTGCCATTCATAATAATTACCTGTCAAAGATTTCTGCCTTACTCCATATTCTATTTTTGTCATCAAGATGTACCCATTACTATTTTTAACATAATATGCCTATCTATGTATATGGATATGAGACATGCAATCAGGAAGTATTGTATTGACTAAAAAGCTCTCTAAATAGACAAATTTATCTGTGTTAATATCAAATCATGTCACATTTTATTTACAGAATAATAGGACATGGATGGATGCCTATTTCAGTAAAAAGTACATTACACTTCAATGTGGTTATTGGTGGTGAAGATGTTAATGGGTAGCATAACAAGGGGGATTTTACGTGACTGGGGAATGCATGTAACATGAGGAAAAGTTAATTTCAGCCTTGCCTCATTAATCAGATGTGCCACCAGCTAAAAACTGTCACCTTATTGTGCTTTCTGCTGTGTGGTACTGATGAAGATACGGACTTACAAAACTGAAGTAATTGGGCTAGTGCCAGGAAGAGGGGGGGAAACAGAAAGTACAGGTGAATGTGTCTTAAGCTGACCTTTTGGAAGAATTGCCCAAGGTACCTTGAAGTGGTTCCTGTCACTGCTAATGGAGACTGTGCAATTCAAGACTGTTTACACAGTTCTGCATGTGAACTGCTGAGAACTGAAATTAACTACAATCGTTTGTATGTGCAAGCCTTCACAGTAACGCCTGCAAAACAGGCAAGACTTGGGGTCTCTGTAAAGCAAATGCTAGGATGTGGAAATTCTACGGTATTGATTTGCTCTGCCAGCAAATGCTAGTCTGGGTATGCAGCAGCATCATTACTTCAAAGTCTTTATATGTACAAAGCTTACAGAAGGCCAGGCTGTAACTGAAGAGGGGGAGAAAAAAAGTGCTGTGACAATACTGTTGGAACAGTTTACACAGAGCACTTTCATATGCACAATTTCAATTGTTCTTTTTCAAAATGGGAGATAAATATTATTACTTGCAATTTACAAATAGAGGACTGGTTTCATAGACTGTATTCTACATGTTTTATATCACATAGCACATCTTTGCATAAAAGTGAACCCATGTATTTAGATCACAAAAATCCTACTCTTTCCAATGGATAGTTTTTGAACAACTTACTGAAGTATAATTTTCATATAATAAAATTCCTACATTCTAAGTGTATAGTCCAATGAGTTTTGGCAAATAGATACATAATATAACCATCACCACAATCAATATTTTGAACATTTCCATCCACTCAAAAATGTTCTCACATTCTCTTTGCAAGCAATTCCCTTATAAGCCTTGGCCTCAGGCAATCCATGATCAGTTTTCTATCCCTCCATGTACGCATTTCAGATCGTCATAGAATAGAACTCTACAGAGGTAGTCTTTTGTAACTTGTTTTGCTCAGTGTACTATTTATGGAGATTCATTCATGCTGTTACATGTATCATTGTTTGGTTTGTTTTTATTGCTGAGGATCTATTCTATATATGTGTATGTGTATGTATATATATATACAGCCTAATTTATTTGTCTATGAACCAGTTTATGAAAATCTCAGTTGTTTCCAGTTTGGGGCCATTATGACTACTGCTATTATGAACATTTGTGTACTTGTGTTTGTGTGGGCATGTATTTTCATTTCTGGGGGCTAAATACCTAGAAATGCTATGACATGTATGGTGGGTGGAACTTAGATCCTTGATATTTTTTACCATCCTCTTAATCGAATATAATTTTGAAAATTTTTAAATATAAATTTCCCAGTAAACACTGCTTAAGCTGCATCTCTTACATTTTGATAGCACCTATATTTATTTTCATTTGTTTTGACTTATTTTCTAATGGCCCAGGTAAAATCTTTGTTTAATTTCCAAATATTTGGGTTTTATTCCCTGATATCACTTTTTATTGAGTTGTAGCACATTATGCATTTGTCAAAACCCATAGAACTATACAACACAAAGTGAACCCTAATGTAAACTATGGGCTTTAATTAAAATTATATATCAATATTGGTTCATCAGTTGTACCTAATGGACCACACCAAATCAAAATCATGGTTTTGATACGCATTTCTCTAAAGACCAATAATGTTCAGCATCTTTTCATGTGCTTATTGACCATTTGTATATCTTATTTAGAAGTATGTCTATTCAGACAAAACATTTTCAATATTCTTTTATGTGGAGAAAATAGAAATCACCAGTTCTCTCCTCTATCTAGAGTTTTTATCTATTTTTAAATTTTTATTGATATTTAGGATGGATAAAAGATGAAACTTCAAACATAAACCTTTTGTGGCATAGAATACTGCCAAAGGTTTGTGTTCTACAAATTCAGGTATTAATAGATTATATCTCATGTGATTTATATCAAATTATCTATCATCTATCTATATCTATCTATCTATCTATCTATCTATCTATCTATCTATCTATCTATCATTCTATATATTTACTTTATATGATGGCTAATTGGTATATTCCTGATAGGGGAGAGAGAGGTTCTGTTTAGCCAGGTATTGATGAGAGCTGAATTTTGCACTTGCTATTTTGCATGATAATGTTTTGAATAATTTAACATTCTATAGACTAGTTTCTAGATCCACAAATTTAAATCAGCTTTCTTCCCCAATGCCCACATATTTTTTAAGATTTTATTTATTTATTTGACAGAGAGAGACACAGCGAGAGAGGGAACACAAGCAGGGGGAGTGGGAGAGGGAGAAGCAGGCTTCCCGCAGAGCCGGGAGCCCTATGCGGGGCTCGATCCCAGGACCCTGGGATCATGACCTGAGCCGAAGGCAGACACTTAATGACTGAGCCACCCAGGTGCCCCTCAATGCCCACATATTTTGAGTACTATGATTCATAAGACATTCGTATTAAGATACAACATCTATCCCTGCACTTTTGTGCTGTGATGTCAAATAAGTCACCAAGTTTGTTTTAGGAGTATTCCCGGAAGCTCTTTCTATAAATGAAAGGCCAGAACTAATTAAATTATAGTTAGGCATGATGGTAAATCATGTAACCATATTGTATTTAAATATAAACTAAACATATTCTCATTTAATTTCCCCTTAGCTGGATGATGACAGTGCCCACAGCTATTCTAATACTACCTGACTTGAGATAAAGTGTGATGCAGGACAATTAAGAATAGAAAAACAAAATAAAACAAAAACAACAACAACAACAACAACAAAAACCCAAAACACAGTAGCTTTAATCAATCATGGTCAAATATTTTCATTTTTAAACTTTTACATAATTATATGACCATGTGATAATAGTACACAAAAATACTGACAGGTATTATCTCATGTTATGGACATGACCTGTGAGTCCTAGGCATTGGAAGTACGTGGGCAGTGAGGGAGAAATCCAGTCTTTATGGAGAGCTCATTAAATACTTGTGTTTTTTCTTTGTTTGTTTTTACATTTGATCCTCAGCAATGAACACAGTCCTAAAACTTTATACATGCCCAAATAAACAATTAGTTTGGTTAATTTTATATTTTAATTAAAAAAACTCAAAGATAAGGGCCTCATGTTGGCAGAGAGCCAGACAGAAGCAATATACTTCCTCCTGAATCTTTTTTCTGTTATTGTTATCAGGGAAAAACTACAGAAAATTATATTCCATTGAATACTTACTATGTGTCAACCAAATTGTTAGGTGTTTTTACATGCATAGGCCTATTTTATATCCAACTTTGTGAATACTGTTGACATTGTTGTTATTGCTATTTTAATCACTGCCGTTACTATTTTACTGTTTCAATCATGTAATGAAGAAAATGATAGGCAAAGAGACGAAACAATTTGCCCAATGTCACCTAGTTAGTATGCCATGGAGCAAGAATCATGAGCATTTTTTTTTACCTAAAAACACACATTCAAAAGAGGTTGCAAAGAAAACTTTTTTTTCCATCCTTACTTAATGGCAAAATGTAAGAATTATACCAAGAAGTGAATAAACATACCTAAAGTTTAAAAATAGTAATGAGAAATTCCATGTAATTACCTAAGAAATTAATTATTATTTGCATCAGAGGAATCCCCCATATATTTTCACCTAATAAGCCTCATTACTTTCCTATAAAAGTAAACCCTATCATGACTTTTGTGATAACCATTTTTAATTTTTTTTCTTTATAATTCAGTTACTAGTAAACAATATACTATATGGGTCTATATTATCTATAAACAATATTATACATATTGATCTAAACAATACAGTACTACTTTTCACATTTTGAACTTAATATAAGTGGAATCTTAATATATTTATTTTTTATGCTTTTATTTATTTTTTTGCCCAACATTAGGTATTTTGATATAGGTAGATAGATTTGTCATTTTTATTGATAAATGAATATACCAAATTTTATATAAATATATGAAAATTATTCATACATTCTACTGATGATGGGCCTTTGTGTCCTAGATTTTAGGTTTTAAAGGAAATGTCATGAGCCTTCATGTACATGTATCCCATTATATATGTGCAAAGGTTTCTCTAAGGGACATTCTTTGGAATGATGGGTCATAGTTGAACCATGATAGTAGCATCTACAGTGTTACTAGATCATGACAAACTCTTCCAAAATGGTTGTGATGCCAACTGTCTTTCTTCCTTCCTCCCTCCCTTCCTTTCCTTTTTTCTTCCTTATACAAGAAACATTTGTCCATTACCAATTTTTATAACTGTGACACCTATTATTTGAGGAACTCTTCTTCTTCACAGAATCCTATTTTTCAATAAGTGTGCCCCACTTCAAGTGGGTGGATGACAGAACCCAACATAGATCAATTAGATGTTTTGTTTTGTTTTTTCCTTGTGTTTCCTTTTCAGGTTGAAAATGATTTGTAGCTGTTGTCTTTTCAAATGCAAGCCAAAGCATAGAAACCTATGGAAACTGGGACTTCCTCTCCATTACATGGAGGAGTCCTTTACAGAGAGAAGAAAGTGAGCCCAACAGAAGCATAAATATGGAGAGAAAAAGAATTGAATGAAGACACGTTGGAATCCTCAACTCCACTCCAATATCTTTTTTTTTTTTTTAAGCTTTTATTTATTTATTTGACAGAGAAAGACACAGCGAGAGAGGGAACACAAGCAGGGGGAGTGGGAGAGGGAGAAGCAGACTCCCTGCCGAGCAGGGAGCCCGATGCGGGACTCGATCCAGGGACTCCAGGATCATGACCTGAGCCGAAGGCAGTCGCTTAACCAACTGAGCCACCGAGGCGCCCACTCCAATATCTTTTATATCCAAATTTTACTTTGTATCTAAAACATTCAAGGCAGTCTTTAACTAACACAACCTCCAGGAACACCCAGGAGGCTTGGTGATATTGTAGTATAAAATGCAGTACTTCTGGCTATGCGGGGTCTTTTCTGGTTCCATACAAAGATCCGAAGGGGTACGTGCACCCTGATGTTTATAGCAGCAATGTCCACAATAGCCAAACTGTGGAAAGAGCCAAGATGTCCATCGACAGATGAATGGATAAAGAAGAGGTGGTATATATATACAATGGAATATTATGCAGCCATCAAAAGGAATGAGATCTTGCCATTTGCAACGACGTGGATGGAACTGGAGGGTATCATGTTGAGTGAAATAAGTCAAACAGAGAAAGACATGTATCATATGATCTCACTGATATGAGGAATTCTTAATCGCAGGAAACAAACTGAGTGTTGTTGGAGTGGGGGGTGGGGTGGGAGGGATGGGGTGACTGGGTCATAGACACTGGGGAGGGTATGTGCTCTGGTAAGCGCTGTGAATTTTGCAAGACTGTTGAATCTCAGATCTGTACCTCTGAAACAAATAATGCAATATATGTTAAGAAAAAAAAAAGAAGAAGAAGAAGGTAGTGGGAGGGGAAGAATGAAGCGGGGGAAATCAGAGGGGTGGACGAACCATGAAAGATGATGGACTCTGAAAAACAAACTGAGGATTCTAGAGGGGAGGGGGGTGGGAGGATGGGTTAGCCTGGTGGTGGGTATTGAGGAGGGCACATTCTGCATGGAGCACTGGGTGTTATGCACAAACAATGAATCATGGAACACTTCATCTAGAACTAATGATGTAATGTATGGGGGTTAACATAAGAATAAAAAAATCTAAAAAAAGAAAAAAAAAATGCAGTACTTCATTACAAAATGCGAGAAATTCTGAAGTGAGTTACTGGGAAGAAGTGCACTCAGAGTGGAAATGTGAGTGTTTCTAGAAGGTTCCAACAAATATTGTTACGCTGATGTGAGTTATAGTTTTGACACTTAAAACAGAGAAAAAATACTAATATATATAGTGTCAAATATATTGTATACATGTAACCAGATCTAATACGTATTTCCTGAACATCTGCAATATGCTTCCTTGAGACCAAATACATCCTCTATGAGATTAAAACTGGGCAGGACAATCAGAATATTTTGAGAGAACGTCTCTCCTGGAAATCTTTTGAATGATGTTCAGGAGAGACCTATAGGTTATTTCGCATTTACTCATCATTCACAAATTACCACAAGGAAGACTAATATCCTATATGATAACTAGGAGTGATTCACATTGTACATGGAAGCAACATTAATTTAGAACACTGGGTAACATTCTAGACACCAAAACAACCAGGGCGATGTTGACCATCTGGACCATTTCTCCCCCAAAAATTATTACAACGGTGAATATTGATACATAGACACCTTATGAGAAGCAGCTGGGTAGAATTGAGGATGGTGTCTTAGAAAATATCTAGGAAGGAGGTGATTTTCTAATATATGAAGTATGCAAAAGGAACAGTGTATAATTTAATTTGGTACACTAGAACTAGAGCATAGAAGAAGTAAGTCGTAAATTCTAGATCCTTATCATGGGTTATACTTGGACTACTGCAATGTTCCCATGACCCCATCCTTGACAGAGTCTTTCCTATGATTTTTTTTTTTTAAAGATTTTATTTATTTATTTGACAGAGAAAGAGAGACAGCTAGAGAGGGTACACAAGCAGGGGGAGTGGGAGAGGCAGAAGCAGGCTCCTAGCTGAGCAAGAAGCCCAATGCAGGGCTCGATCTCAGGACCCTGGGATCATGACCTGAGCTGAAGGCAGATGCTTAATGACTGAGCCACCCAGGCGCCCCTCATGTGATTCTTAAACATAAATGAACACACACAGTTCTTAAATTCTTAATATACATTGTTCTGCCCCAATTTCTTCAGATGATTTTTGCAAGGACTTCATTATTACAAATGAAGTTCCTATGAAAAGGCTTGACATATATTAAGTGCTCAATAAATGTATTTCTTCTTCCTCCAACTTACTTTCTTCCTCCTCTTCTTCCCATTATTATTATTACTATCATTACTTCACTCCCCCATTTTAAACTTTTTAGTGCCCTCTAATAAGATAGATTCCCAAAGCCCTTACACATCATCCTTGATATATGACTTCTCTTTCTCTTCAGCTAAATCTTTCTTTACTCCACCTCTCCCATTTTATACTTAATTGCCCCACACCACTTGTAGTTACTATGAAATCCTTTGTTGTCTTGTATGAATATATCTTTGTGCATGCTAAGTTCTTCCCCCATTTTGATTCTTCATTCAGCAGTACACCAATTAACTATTATTTTTCTACTAAATCTCCACGGAAACAATGAATCCCACCATCAACTGTGCTAAGTCTACTCCTGATATAAAATTCTAATATCGGATATATTGCAATGCATGGTATTTATTGGCTTTTGTGCCCTTTCCAAAAGTAGACTGCAAGGTCCTAAAAGAAAAGGACAATGTCCTGTTACCTAGCACAGTGCCTGACCCATTGAAACACTCACTAAATGCAGTATTTGTTGAACTGATAAAAACTCCATAAGAGAAAAATTAAAAATAAACTGTTTCACAAATAGATGTTTACATCCTTAGAACAGATTCCTGACACCTTATCATCATTCCGTCTAAAGTCAAATTTCACCTCAGTCTATCCTGACCACCCATCAAGGTAATTTATCCCATTTTACTATCCTCTATTTCAGAATAGTTTCTTTCACAATACTTAGATCTCTTAAAACTAATACATTTTTTACTTGGCTAGGGATTGGTTGCTTTTCTTGTTTTGTTTTGTTTTTGTCTTTTTGTATCATTGTAAGCTAGATAAGAAACTAGAAAAGTTCTTAATTGTATCCCCTATTCTTTAGTGAGCTCTGGTTCATAATAAACATTCAATCAATAGTTGTAGAATTTAAAACTGAATGTTGATACACAGACTTGAATATAAACTGAACTAATCTATCAATGATATCTTAGAAATTAATTCGTCAGTACAGTGAGTTGGGCTATATGTTCCCCAACTCTAAAATTTTACTTTCGGTGCAACCTAGAATCATCCCACTGGATCATAGCACCACTGAGTATGTGAGAACTACCAGACTGAAATTTGTATTACCCCAACTCAGCCAACGTTACTGCTGCCCATATAAGTTTTCCTTTTGCCAGTAACAGGACTCATCTGTTCTCTTTGCCATTTAGTTATTGAGCTTTTCTTGGCCAGGCATGCCACCCAGGGCCAGCCTAGGCATTAAGCTGACTGTTTGGCCTTCATTAGCTACATCTAATCCATTCCCCAGAAAACACCCTCAGGCCATAAAATGCATCTGTGTGTTGTTTTTATTAGGTCATCTGATTGAGCAGGTGCTGATAGTTCTAGAAAAGGAGTATTCCCCCTGCCAACCTTAATTTGTTCTGTTTAAGGTACAGGCAGGGCTCATCAATAGTGCTATTTCTGTGGTTTAACATGCCATTTCAGACTACATAATTATTTCTCTATTATGGAATCTTCAAGTAGAGGGAAATTACTGAGAATCACCTGATAACTCTTCTTTAACACATCACTGGTTGAGAGATATGGTAGGCATAAAACTGATGTCCTCAGCTTTATGTCATACTATCCTGTCCTCTCTATACCTTTTCCAAATGAGGATTGCTGCACACGTTATTACTGGGTCACCAATGGAACTTCTTCTTCAAATTATTCTCCAACCACAAAACAAGTTGGCTTAGGATTTCTGATAGCAAGAGATCTGTCAAACTACAGAATCACCTAATTCCAGGATTTTAAAGGGGAAAAGGACTTTTTTTTTTCCATTGCAACACCCTTATGAGGTTTAACATTTCCCAAATATCGGTGTCCAATCTCTTCTTCAATGACTCTACTAATCTCCCTCTTTTAAGGCTATTTGTTTATTTATTTATTTATTTGTTCGGCAGAAGAGTGCTGTAAGAGTGAAGACACTGAATTATCATAGAGCTTTCTTTTTTGTATACTGAGACAAAATCAGCTTCCTTTTAACTTCCACTTTATTGCTATGTCTGGCCTCTAAGAATACTACCCATATCATTGTCCTTCAAATAATGACAAATAGGTCACCCCAAATCCTGTTCACCTCTTTTCCCATGTATTTCCTTTATTTTCTCCTCAGAGATGGTGCTCAGAGATGGTGATCAGATTACTTACAGTTTTACACAGACATGAAAATGCTATTTATGAGTGAGAATTCCTCTCAGTGAAGTAGTAGCTATGACTAAGCACACAATGTAGGTTAAAATAATGATGATTAATTTGAAGAAACTATAGAATTCTTTCTTTCATTAACTGAAAATTAAAAGACAATAATGCCTCTTTCATTTGCAACTGTGCCAGCCTCCTCTAAAACCCACACTGATCTATAAGGATTGGGGCTTATTTTTCACTCCATTTCCCCTTTCCAGAGTTTATCAAAAATAGGCAAGAGGTGGCTGACATTCAAAGGGATGCCAAGGGAGCAGCGGGGACAGAAGAAAAGGAGCCACCCCAAATGCACCTCCTATTTCATCCTCACAGAGAGGGTCAATGGCCCCAGATCCTCTAACCAGCTGGCTTTTTCTAGAGGATAAAATGTTCCCCAGGATTTAGGCCTTTGCAGAGCTGCATTAATTATTTGAGGACACTAAGTCTTGTACTGTGTTAGTGCTTTGTTAATTGGTATCCTAGTGGCTTGAAAAAGTCATATAAATCCAGTGAAATCTGTGTGCAGTCAGCTCATCTAGGAAAAAAAAAATTCAATGTGGTATGGCTCAAAGCCCTGGAGGATCGATAGGAGTTATCTGGGAAGAGATTTCATTGTATTTATATTACACACCTTGCCCTCTTTCAAGCTGTTGTCTGGTTTTCTTGATCTGACATGTGGGACTGAGGACAAAGCCAAGGTCAAAAACCACAAGGTAAGCTGCAGGCCAGAGGCATTTTGCATCCCCGTGACTCGGATGCCCAAACCTCAGAAAGACTCTTAGATGCTTCTGAGTCACTGACTCAATCCCAATACTATTTAGCAAGAGAAAGTGCTATTTTTATCAAGGTTGTAAGGCAGCACATCTAGCAAGAAACATACTCTCTTTATATGACATGGTCTTCTGTCATGTTAGACTGCAATATGACTCTCCACAATCAGGTCAGATCAATTCATATTAGTTCTCAATTTCCTATCCAGACTTGGCTAGGATGTGACTGACAATGACTGTAGGAAGGAGCAAAATAAGAAGTGAGAGAAGTAGACTTTAGTAAAGAAGACTCTTGATGTATTAAATCCTATACATGAAAATGGATAGTAATAAAATATAAGAATCAAGTGGGCAGAATGGGAGCAAAGACAGATAGCAGCCTCAAATTGGCAGAGTCTTTCATGACATTTAAGTTTTCAGATTGTTTAATTAGAGGTGGTTTTTTTCCAGCTGGTAACGTCTTTTTGTTGTGTTGCAAAAGATAGCTGAATGTCTATTTAAACAAACAGAAAAGATCAGTGGTAATATTTAAGTAAGGATAGATGCATTTTTATTTTACTTCAAAAACCTCGTTTTCTTACATTTTGTCCTGCTCTAGGCCCTGCAATGACTTCTATTCACAATGGCTGTGCTGTCCAATACCGCAGTCACAAGCTAGGTGTCACTAATGAGCACTAGAAATGTTAGTGAGAATGGGAACTGAGTTTAGCATCTGAATCCAGATGAGTATCAAGTGTAAAATGCATATCAGATGTCAAAGACTTAGTATGACAAAGAAATATCATACTAATAATGTTTTTATAGATCACAAGCTGAAATGAGAATATATTGGATATACTGATTTAAGGAAAATAAATGAATTTTACTTCTTTCTTTTGCTTTCTAAATGTGGCCACTAGAAATTTAAAAATTAAATATGTGGCTTGCATTCTATTTCTATTGTATGGCTCTAAAGCACCAAGTATGAACTTTCATCTGACTTTTTAAAGTTGTCTAAAACTAGGTACACAATTAACCTATCATTCAGTCACTTATTTATTCATAAAACGGTTATATGAGCATCTACTCCATTCCAAACCTTCGGAGAGTTTCTGAGGTTCAGAGAAGTGTAGCCTGGAGATGTTGATTTTAGACTCATCGGTTTATATAATTAAAATCATGGTGATGACTCACAGTACCCAGTGGGAATGAAGAGCAAACAGGGAAGATAAATTGCAATTCAAAACTGTAGATACTGTGAAACTATTGAAGCCGGGGGAAAGAGGAATCTCTGAAGGAAAATGAGAAGGAATGGTAAGATCTGCAGGATGAGAACAAAGGGAGAGCTAAGCCAAATCTGGAAGCTAGGATACTGAACTATTACAGAAAAGAACCAGTAAGTTTACAGAGGGTAGAATGCTCTGTGCTCTCAACTGATATTTTGCTTAAAATCCATGGTGATAGGGGTGCCTGGGTGGCTCAGTCGTTAAGCCTCTGCCTTCAGCTCAGGTCATGATCCCAGGGTCCTGGGATCGAGCCCTGCATCAGGCTCCCTGCTCCGCGGGGTGCCTGCTTCTCTTCTCCTTCTCCCACTCCCCCTGCTTGTGTTCCCTCTCTCACTATCTCTCTCTCTGTCAAATAAATAAAATCTTAAAAAAAAAAAATCCATGGTGATAATGTCATTGAGGGGAAAAAATGGTATTATTTGGAGAAATCTGATTTAACAAGCTTTCCAGAGCACATTTTTTTAATTCGTACCAATGTCTGAGACATACAGAGACTAACAAGCATCGTCTCTAAGATTTTCTAGTTCAGCCAAGAAGATAAATTAGCACTGAAACCACTACAGCTAACCTGGGAATAGGATAGCTCCTCAGATAAGAGTGTGATTGGACAGTGGAGGGACAATTCCGCTGGAACCCAGAGGAAGTACTTCTGGGTACAGACAATGCAGGACTTGAAGAACAACAATGATTTCATCAGGTTAAGAGGAAAGCACAGAACTCCTCCAATTTATGGGGCACATGGATACAGGTGGATTTGAGTTGAAAGGTGACAATAAACTCAGCACTAGGTCCTGAACGTCCTGCAAAAGAATTTGGTCCTAACTTGGACAGAGTATGATGAATAGGCTAATGGGTAAGAAAAATGAAACCTAAAAAGTATTGAAGTAATATTCAGCTACTAAGACTTCCTCTTGGCTATCCAAGTACCACTGAAAACATTCAAGATTCACAGTCAACTGTCAGAGGGGAAATAAGAATAAAATAGTGTGAATACTGGGTGAATGTGCAGAATATGCTTAACTAAATGAATGTCCTTGGCTGAAGGAAAATAAAAGCTAGTTAATAGAGAGACTTTTACTAGGAACACAGACTGTTACTTGAAGGAGTCCCTTGGAAAATTTGAATATGAAACCCCTTCCTTAAGCCTAGTCTCCCCACAATGAAGACTGATTTACCAACCTTCACAGAGAAGCTTGAAAGAAAGAAGTAGCCATTTCAGAGACCTTAATGGGGATGCAGAGGCTGTGACTATTAGGAAGTGTTAAAAGCTCTGGCTGGCATCTTAAACAAGAATTAGAGCCACCACAAATAACCAGAGGGAACTAATGTTTGTTAGTATTCTGGGAGATGTTAAATCCATAGAAAACGGAAGTCTTTTTTTTTTTTTTAAGATTTTATTTATTTATATGACAGAGAGAGACAGCGAGAAGAGGAACACAAGCAAGGGGAGTGGGAGAGGGAGAAGCAGGCCTCCCGCTGAGCAGGGAGCCCGATGCAGGGCTCGATCCCAGGACCCTGGGATCATGACCTGAGCCGAAGGCAGACGCTTAACAACAGCCACCCAGGTGCCCCGAAAATGGAAGTCTTAACACTGAGTCTTTAAGGCAGTTTAGCAGTAACCTCAGTCCTAAATACGTGGCCCATAGGGCAGGGTCATCAGTATTTCCTGAGCTCCTCTGGTGTGCCTGGCACTGTCAAGTGGGTTAACTCATTTAATCCTTTGAAGCAGATTAAAGAATTATGCAAATGAAAAAACTGACTGTCAGGGCCATATATATATATAGGAAGAATTTGAACCTAATCCTGAAATAGTTCCCAAGTCCTTACACCAGAAATATGTCAATGCTAATTCATTTTATTTTCTTTTTCCTATGAAGAGCTAGAGGGAAAGATGGATATAGTTATAATTTATTAAGCACCAACTATAAGCAAGCTATCAGTACTAGTTTCCCTAATATATATCATTTACTTAGTCTACCACAATAACTTTAATTGATATATAATGTTGACTGCTCTACCCCATTCTTCTATCTAATGAATTTGGGGGATTAGAAAGAATGTATTCAAAGATGACCGAGTCAATTAGGACTCTTCTCAGCCTTCTTTGGCTGTTTTGTAATTAAATCAGACTAGGAAGTAGATGAATATTCTTTAAACATAGGTTTCCACTGGTAGTGTTAGAATCAGCTGGACAACTTTCTAAAATAGCTCTAATGCTAAGACCTTGCCCCCAGGTATTATCATTTGACTGGCCTCCAGCGGGGAGGGCACATTTGTATTATTCAAAATCTCCTTATTGGAGAGCCAGAGTAACTTGATAATACTAGAGTTATTCATTTACAAAAAGTGGCGGTGGTCAAAATCACATTAATAATGGGAACACTCATTCTCATTTAGAAGTAGAATGTGTATTGTCTTCAGAACAAAGAAATAGTTGCTCTGTCCAGAGTGGTCTCTTCCTACTAATTTCAAGAAGGACCTGACTACCAACATGGATGGGAAAAGCTTTGAGGGGATGTCTCGGAATTATTTCTACCATGTGGGACTACCCTCTTCAAAGCCAAAGGAGTCTGAGCAGAATACACCCTCCATTATCATTTTTTGTTTGTTTTTATTTGTTTGTTTGTTGTTGTTTTTTAGAGATGACTGGAGATAATAGGGCTTAGTTGGATAAGGAAAGGTTGAAGGTTGGAAGTTTTTCTTTCTTATCTATGAGGAGTTGGGTTTCCTTGGGGAAGAAGAGAGAAACAGTCATAGATAGGAGTACATGGAGGAAATGGTAGGGGAGGATTAGGGAGTTAAAGGGAATTAGAGGATTGAAGAGGGTCCATATGGATAACCTCCAGAAATTTTTAAAACATGATGTACTCTGGCCTCCTCCCATTTTGGGTGACACAAGAGGTGAGTTAGATTCAAGAGCTCCTAGATGCTCCTTCATCCCCACCCCCCCACTTTTTCTGTTATGGATTTTGGCACGTTACATGTACTTTGAGTAGAAGAACATATAAATCTCTATTTGAGAACAATGCATATTTAGCGTCCCTACACCAAACAGAAAAATTCATGAACGTGCTCCTGATGAACTTCCTGGTCATTGAGTGTGACCCTGTCTCTTCCTTCTTATCTGTGAATGTCAAGGTGAAACAGAAGCTGCAAGGCCTGTTTCCGTGGTCCTCCCTGAAAAGCACACCAATGCTACAGCGGCCAGGCAGACTGTAGTATCCCCATTTAAAAAGGCTCAAGGTAGTCAAACAGTTTGCACTAAGTGGCTGAGCCAGGAGTCAAACCCAAGTCAGCCCAAAGTCCGACATTTTTTTTTTTTTTAAGATTTTATTTATTTATTTGACAGAGAAAGACACAGCGAGAGAGGGAACACAAACGGTGAGTGGGAGAGGGAGAAGCAGACTCCCTGCCGAGCAGGGAGCCCAATGTGGGACTTGATCCCGGGACTCCAGGATCATGACCTGAGCCGAAGGCAGTTGCTTAACCAACTGAGCCACCCAGGCGCCCCAAGTCCGACATTTTTTTTTTTTAAACATTTTCTTTTTTTTTTTTTTTTTTAAGATTTTTATATATTTATTTGACAGAAAGAGAGATAGTGAGAGCAGGAACACAAGCAAGGGGAGTGGGAGAGGGAGAAGCAGGCTTCCGCCGAGCAGGGAGCCCGATGCGGGACTCGATCCCAGGACCCTGGGATCATGACCTGAGCCGAAGGCAGACGCTTAACGACTGAGCCACCCAGGCGCCCCAAGTCCGACATTTTTTAAGACCACACTGTAAGCTTGCTTGCTTGCTTTCTCTCTCTCTCTTTCTTTTTTAAGATTTTATTTATTTATTTGAGAGGGGGAGAGAGGGAGAGAGAGCAAAAGCTCAAGAGCAGGGGGAAGGAGAGAGAAGCAGACACCTCACTATGCAGGGAGACTGACGGAGGTGGGGGTGGGTTGCGATCCCAGGACTCTGACATCTTGACCTGAGCAGAAGGCAGATGTTTAACCTACTGAGCCACCCAGGTGCCCCCAAACTGTAAACTTTCTTGGGGGAAAAAAAAAAAAAAGACCACACTGTAAACTTTTTTTCTTACCATCATTTTCTTCTGAGGCAAGAGAGAGGTTAGACTTTGTTAACTATAGTGTTTCTCCTTTTTTGTCTGAAACCTCTTCCTTCAGGTGTACACAAAATGAAATACGGAGGTGAGCGAGAGAGTAGGCTCTGAACAGGGCGAACAAACTCTAAAGTATTATTTTCTACGGAGCTTAGAGGAGAAAGAAGCAGTAAGGTGTTTGCCTTCTGTTTGTTGCCTTGTTGCCACCAGAGTATTTCATTGAGATGCTTGAGCCTCTCTTTGTTTCTATGGCTCATATACTCAAACTTTAACAGCCTTAAGAATAACCTAGAGGGCTTGAAGAAACACAGGTTGTTGGGTCACACCCTGGAATTTCTGATTCAGGTAATTGGGTGGGGTCTGAGAAAATTGCTTTTCCAAAAAGTTGCCAGCTACTGCTGCAGCGGCTTAGAGACCAGTTCTGAGCACCACAGCTGTTCTGGGGCTTGTTGGGGGTCCTCGAATTTGGTTTAACTTCAGCACCACCTGGCTATGTTAAAAAAATATGCATATATGTGTGTGTGTGTGTGTGTGTGTATATATGTATGTATATCTATCTCAGTTCCTAAATGATTCCTGGGTCCTTTTACACTTTTTCTACTTGGTGAAGTTCTCAGAAGAATACCAATAATTGGAGTCCAGTCATGCTTGCAATTCGTTAAATTACTCTATCTTTTTCTGTTTTAATTTTCCTGACCTTTATACCATTTAATACCACCACCAAATGGTACTCCTTTTGATAATGCCCTGAATTTTAATGACATTTTCTTGCCATGGTAGAAAAAAAGCAGGTCTCTGGAATCAAATAGGTCTGGATGCAACCTCCAGATCTTTCACATACATGTGTGTACACTGATGATAACATAATCACTTTAATTTTATAATGATTACTTGCCCCTTTCACATAGGGTCTAAGACGTATCTAAGTTTACTATTATTTCTTAAAATGGCACATCAGTAGTGTTATTCTTTATTCACGTGTTCCATAAATGTCATTAATTTTGTTTTCTGACACAAAATATTTAATATCATAATTGTTTATGGTGTATCAGATGCTAGAATTGGGGAATATGTTGTTTGTGAAGCATGGAAAATAATGATTCTTAAAAAAAAAATCATTAACTGCAATGTTAACAAAGATGAAAGGATGCAGTTTACAAGACATCACAGAACTCATTCTTGTGTTGATGATTTCAACAAAAAGCGGGAAATGAAGAAGTACTTCAATGTGAATTTCAGACCCAGGTATGCTTTGAGCAAAGAAGTCAGTATTATCCTCATTTGAATGTGGTGGAAATAGGGCTGCTGGAAGCTTATATTACAGAGATAGAGGCAGGGATGCTCCACGTGTTATGCACTAGTCCTGCTTCTAGCAGAGAGCAAACGTAGTGGCGCCTGCTCATGCGCAAGTCAAACAATGTTGGAATTAAATCTGCTACAAGTTAGGGTGAACTTGTGATTGGGAACGAATCCTCCATGATCACATAGGCCCATTGCCAGTGTCAGAAAGGTAACAGATTATCCCTGCCAAGCAGGGGTGCTAGGCCCAGCAGGTGGCCTGACCTGGTTTGTGCAGAGCAAAAGTTGCCTTTCCTATCCAGCTGGGGGCTGGAGTTTCGCAGTAGTCCTGAAAAGATCTCTCAAAGCATCTCTCATCTAAGGAAAATGCTACTTTTACAGACTGAAGGCCACAAAACTGCCTTAAAATGATTTGATGAAGACAGCCTGGATCTGGGGCTCCCTAGGGAGAGGGAGGATTCCGATAAGAACTTGCCATGTGCTTTACATGCCTTATCTCACTTAATCCTCACAGCTACCTACTGTATAATTATACACAGTTTAAATGTACTATTTTATTTTACATAATCATTTTATGTAGGAGAACTCAGGCTTCAGGAGGGATAGTAGCTTGTAGAGATTTAAATAGCTAGTGAGGGTGGAAGCCGGAATTCAAACTCAAGACTGTCTGATGGCAGGGCTTTTTCTTACCCACTCTGGGTAAGCAAACTCTGGGTTATTTGAATGTGACCTGTACTACAAATGAATTATGCAAATCCCCCCCCACCATTTTTTGCTTAAATGAATTTTGCCTTATCCTTAGCAATACTACCCCCTGCCTAAAACAAAGTAAAACAAACAAAAAAACCTAGATGATCTGTTTCACTTCTAAATTACTATTAGGAAACATCAGGGAAACATACTGACCACAGCAGGTAGCCTCTCAAGGAATTTACACTTCTTCACTGTTGTTTATCATGCATCTTCCTTCTTCCTCCTCTTCTTTTTTTCCTCTTTCAATCCTTCCCCCTTCCATCCTTCCTCTTTCTTCCCAGAGTCCCCTGGCATCCAGCTAGTTTGGCCTTGTTACTCCTCCCACCATCTCCACATGGTTTTCTCAGCTTTGTCCTTCAAAGTTTGGTTGCAAATTAGGTCACCACCTCCCTAGATCTCTACTTCATAGCCTCTGGTTTCCCAAGATTTTCTTTAAAGAAACAGAATGGAGATGTGGGAAAGAAAAACAGACCGAATGATGATGATTGATAAAATTCAAGAGCCCTTACTATGTGCTAGGCTTTGGGGTACGTGCTTATTTTATTTTGACTCTTTTAAACCTCACTACAACTTTATACAATAATAATAGTACTATTCAGTTTTATAGATGGGGAAATGGAAACTGAGAGAGGTTGTCTTTTGCCGAAGGTTACCAGCTGGAAAGTTGTAAAAAGCCAGGGTGTGGAACCAGAGCTACTCAAGAGCTCAGACTTTTAAACTCTTTATTCCGAATTTGGTGATTTAAAAAATTTTTCCTTGGTGAATTCCTCTCTACAATTTTTTGCTAAATTCTTTAGATTTTCTTGAAAGCTTTCCAAAATGTTCCAGAAAAAAAAAAATCCTAGCCTTATTATTAAACTTGTTCTTTTTTTTTTTTTTTTAAGATTTTGTTTATTTGAGACAGAATGAAATAGAGAGAGAGCATGAGAGGGGGGAGGGTCAGAGGGAGAAGCAGACTCCCTGCTGAGCAGGGAGGCTGATGTGGAACTCGATCCCCGGACTCTAGGATCATGACCTGAGCCGAAGGCAGTCGCTTAACCAACTGCACCACCCAGGTGCCCCTAAACTTGTTCTTATTTTTAAAAGGAGAACTCATGAACATCCCAACATATGCCAAACTTCATTTTGAAATCCTACCAAGATATTATGAATATATAAATCAGAGTTCCTGACTCGTGGCATTGCTAGAAAACCAACAGTGTAAGAAGATCAAATTTTGACTAATTATATCTTTAAAAAATAAATAAAATATAACCAACAAATCTGTTTTTATATTCTGAGAGAAAGGCTGATAAACTGGGATGACTGTTGCTTTTGGAATTAGGAAGGATTTCAGTTAACACCGGGCCATTACTGAGCTGCGGGACATAACATTGCTCAGCTTCAGTGCCTTGCCTAAAAATGGGGTTAAGGGGTACAGAGGGATTTAGGAATAAGTAACTGCCTAGGTCCATTTATTACTTTGGTATGGAGAAGTAATCAGTGCTACCTCACCCCCATATTCTCTTTTTGCCCTTCACTACCATAGCCAGAAATTCTAGAGTCCATATTCTCAAACCACTTCAAGGCTCAAATCAAAAACTACAAAGTCCTTGGAGCATTTAATTTTCCCTCAGACAGACATTCCATCTTCAAATTTGAAAATACTTGTAGCAACTTCCTTTTGTAAAATCCTTATTCCATAAATCCTGGATCAAGAAATGTCAGTTTCAATTATGGCACAGTCTTTCATTGGGAAGCTGAGAATTATTAAGGAGGATTAAATTCATACAATCCAACAATACTGTATGTTTCCTCTGTGAATCTATTCTAGCTGGTCTTTCATCCCCTTCTAATGTCCTCTGTTTATATCTTTCTCGCTCTCCCATTCCATGGTCTGTTATGTCCTTCAGCGTAGCCCCATTTTCTTTCTTTTCTCTATCCTCTAAACAGCCTACTTCCTTTCCTTCATTCTCCTATTTTTTCTCATTCATTTCCTCAGAAATTCATCTGGCAGACAGAGGAAGGACTAAGGGCAATCATGTATGCAATGGCCATATTGTCTTAAGTAGACGTGTTAAGGAATGAAAATGAGAATTTACATATTATGTTTGTCAAGGTGTATATTTCAGTTACTTTTACTTTTGCCTCATGCTATCCTGCCCTTCATTTTATGAGCTTCTGAGGACATTTCTTAACTATACCTCTAAGTCTGTCAACTGTGGATCCAGAGAAGCTAATCATTTCTTCCCCAGCCCTTCACTTTCATTTTAGAGGCCTGCATTGCTTTCTCAGTTGACCATCACAACCTCAATCAAGATGTCAGAGGGTATTATGACCCTACCCCAGTCCACTGCTGATTGGATCCGAGGCAAACCTCCCTCCCTCCAAAGGAGGCTCTATCATATTCTTTCTCCTAGGTGTTTGAAATCTATCATTATCTTGTTCAGTCAGGCTCTGCTTTGAAATTAGAGGCAATGGGTAATCAGGATTGGGCACACTTGGTCATGTGTTTGCAGAAACAGAAAAAGCAGAGAAAAGTGATTGTGGAAAGAGGAGAGAAAAAAAAAGAGAAAGAGCAAGAGAATCAGAGGTAAGAGATTATGGTGTCCTCAGAAGAACATAGCTACCTTCAAACCAATAGCATTTTACTCCTCGGTTCCAGGCTCACAGGAGACCCAAATAACTTTCCTACACTTGGGTTCCATAAAAAGTCTCTTTATTTTAAGTTACTCTGTAAAGGTTATGTCCCTTATTCCAGGCAATTTCTGAAAATAAAAAAAATGGCATGAGACATGGAAATGGCAAACCATAGATTTGGTTCACACAAACCTATAGATTTGGTTCACAGGTTCTATCCCTGAAGAATCATGTTAGAAAAATATGATGCCATCTTATCAAAGGCTGCTTTGATGCATTGGCAGTAGGCTTGGTGAAATATTTAGACTCATATGTCAGTAATTCTCAAACTAAAACTAAATTGGACTCCTCAGTAATTCAGTAACCAGAGTTAGAGATCTCCAACAATAAATGACACAATTGGAAAAATGGACTAGAATTTGAGAGGGGAGGAAATATTTTTGACTGTGTGATTTGGACACAGACCAAGCTAGGTATAAGTTTTCAGCTCCAACACTTACTAATTAAGATTTTGGGCAAGTTGTTTAATGATATTAAGTCACAGTTTCCTTTTCTGTAAAAGTGACAGAACAATAATTATCTTTCACGTGAGGATTATGAAGGAAAATAAAAGAGGAAGCAGAAAGAAGAAAAAAGGGGAAAAACAGCACAAGGGGAAAAGGGTGAGTTGCAAGTAAGAAATGAGACAAGTTACATCTGCATTGTTCATGTGTCAGCTCTCTCTGAAGCACTTAACAGACTGATGTGTATACATAAAGGCATTTAATCCATACAACTTGAAGTAGTAGGTATGATTCATAAGTGTCATCGTTCTTTCTATGTAATTCTTTAGAAATACTATTTTTATTCCTTTACTAGTTGTTTTAATTTTTTTATGAGTTGTGGTTTTTTGGGGTTTTTTATTTGTTTTGTTGTTGTTTTGTTTTTTTAATTTACCATTAGTGTTATAGACAGAGATCAATCATATCATTCATACTCCTCACTGGATTTGGATACTGTGAGTTGTATTTCAAACACAGGCAAAATCTAATTTACTGTTATGTTCTGGAGAGATTGCATAAACTCATTCATTCAGTCATTCAACAAATTTATTGAATCCCTACTAACTGGTTTACAATTCCATTTCCTATTTAATATATTTCCTATAGGATTTCTAGGTAACAGAAGCCCATAGAAATTCCAGATTTTGTCTTACTCCTTACACGAATATGTGTTTTTATATAACAAATCTCAAGGCTACATTAGGAGTTAAAAATCTCTGGGAAAAGATATGTTTTAGTGTAACACAGATGCTCATCTGTGACTTATTTTCAGTCCCATTATTACATTGCAATATCATACGAACTTCTCCCATTTTATTTATTTTTCTATTCCTTATGTTAGGGGAAAGTAACTTTCAACTTCTCTATTTATATAAAAATTTGAGTTGTTCTGAATTAAGAATCCAAGTCTGGGTGCATATCCTAATTCTGAAATTCATTAATGAGATCTTAAATCATTTAAATCTGTGGTGATGTGAAGGCAGGTCTGGGAAAACCATAGTTGGCCATATGTTGGCACAAACAGAAAAAGCAGAGGTAATTGTGGACAGAGATGGGAAAGAGAGAGAGAGCATGTGTTTTAAATGAGAAAAAAAACTAACATAATCTAGGCCATACACTCATTATGATTAGAAATTATGATTTAACCCTACTGATTTTCAGGGTTTTTTTTTTTAATTCATAAAATAGCAGTAATAACACCTATCTCATTGTATTTACCTTGGATGATACCATGTATGCGCAATGCAAGAAGATAAAAGGTTTGTATTATTAAATACTGAAGTTTTATTTAATCATTATTATTATAGTTTAATGATAATGACAGATTGTTCAGGTTATTTATGTTTATCCTATTTCATTTTTATGCTAAACCCATCTGTTACCACACTGAGTTTTTATTAAAAAAAAAAAACTATTAAAAGAGTTATGTGACCTTTAAAATGTTCCAGCGAGTTTCCATTGCCTTTATCCTCCCCCTCCTCCTCCTCCATCCTCAATATCATAGTAGGAGTATGATAATAATTTTTACAGTTTAACTTCTAAAGGAAATCATAAGTGCAGAGAAGACTGAGTTGTTTGGTAATGGGGCAAGTCAAAATTTTGCCTTATCCACACCTGCATACTGTTGCCAACGTTCCCTATCACTTTAGACTTTATGTTTGAGAAGTGTGATATTGATTGCCATACTGCGGAAGCCAGCCTAGCAGTCTGCATCCTCAGGAGAATTGCCCATTGTGGAGGCACAGGATGGATGACTGACAGCTGGCACCCAGTCCTTTTTTTCTGACAAAGCTTTCACTTGTGATTAATTCTCCATCTCCTCTCCTGTTAGCGGCTGCCAGTTTCCAACCTAATGCCCAACTGCCAGTCAGGTTCCAGTTATTTTTAATTAAGACCACTCACAAATTTCCCTCACGTAACTTGAATGGAAAGAAGGGGAATCCTCTTATTCATAATCAAATTTCATGTGTAAATTGCCTTAATCACACTTGTCTGGCAGTCTTCTAATGTGCTACAGGAAGCGGCACTTTTCCTGTTCAGTCATGCATGGACTCCACACCTTGCCTCTCAGATCCACAGCCACAATTATCTGTTTTTATTTGTGTCTCATTAAATCTGAAACTTCCTTCAGTAGCTGGATAGTGAAACTCCACACTCTGCTGCCTCAACCTTTGCCCTCTGCTGCCCATGAACAGATGGCACTGGCTTCACCCGGGTCAAACTCAGAGATGGACTTCGGGAATCACTTATAAGAAATTGTTGTGGGGTAGGCAATGTGGATTCACTGACAATGTATAAACTCTGTCAGGGTGACCCAACAAATACCAGGACCCGTATGGAGATTCACATTTAAGGTTCACTTGAACACCAAAGTCAAAATAACTTCAATATGGGGCGCCTGGGTAGCTCAGTCGGTTAAGCGTCTGCCTTCGGCTCAGGTCATGATCCCAGGGTCCTGGGATCAAGACCCACGTCGGGCTCCCTGCTCAGTGGGGAGCCTGCTTCTCCCTCTCTCTCTGCCTCTGCCGCTCCTGCCTGTTCTCTCTCATGTTCTTTCTCACTCTCTCTCTCAAATAAATAAATAAAATCTTTATAAAAAAATAACTTCAATATGTAGAGCATTCACTAAGTTAATCCTCTTTGATTTAGATAATTGCTTGTTTTATTCTCTAAATAATATTCTTACAAATACTTGAAGGCTACCCATAAAAATGTAGAGGAAACTGTCCTTTTTAAAATTATTGTAGTATGGAGTAGTGAGGAGCTTGTGTGAAGGTTTAGATTAAAAAAAATAATAATAAAGGTGGAATCTGGATCATACATTCATGATTAGAAATTGTTCCCAAACTTAGTCCTGAGCTTGAAATCCAAAACATACTTAGGGGTTGTTATATCCACCTGGAGAATGGCAAAGTGTGGGAAGTCTCTGTAGTCTCTGAATCACAAAACAGATATTGGAAAATTCATGGCTATGGAAAGTTTTATGTAACGGAAAGGAAACTCTGCCAGTCATTCATTCAGTCACACCAAATACCACTAGAGCTCCCTTATTCAGGATGTAGAGACTGGTTGATGAGCTCTGCTTGTGTGGTGAGTTTCCGTTGTTCCTATCTTCTCCTTCATCTAAATCCTGACCATAGCCCTTTGTGCTAAAATCTTTCAACAGAATTCATCACTTGGAATGTTACAGTCCATATTTTCTGGTAGTCTAAAATGCTTTCACTGAGCATCCCTCCTCCCCATTCCCTCCCCTTTTAATTTTGACTGGCATCTGAGTATTCAGCATGCATGGCACTCCTCCATGTCCTTTGCATGTATTTTGTCATTTAATTCTCACAACATATGAGTTTGCAGATGCAAGTATTGAGACTTAGAGATGCTGTAATTTTGCCTAATGTCGTAATAACTGTCAAAGATAGAACTGAATCTCAGAAATTCTGCTTCCATCACCTGTGCTCTTGAGGATTTTGCTGTACAATTAGCCTTAGCTTCAACAGTAAAGAGTTACTAATCAAAACACTAAACAATATAAAGCATCACTGTGTTAGTGGTTTAGCACCTTGTTCCATTCTGCTTTGAAGGCTTGTGCATGACTCCCAACAGTACATTCACCATGTGATTTTTGTCATTGGTCCTCTTTCCTATAATCTTCTAAGGAAGTATATTTTATTTTGGCATATCTAGCACATAGTGAAGGATATATAGTATATACACCGAATAAATAATAATATTTTTCTGTAAATAAGGATATTGTTCATTGAAGTGATGAAAATGCAGAATCATAGTGAAAGGATAGGAATTCAATGTGAAGGATGCCATAACGGATAATTTTATAGAAAACATCAAAAACTACTTATGTACCACTTTCACATAGTTTATTGTATTTGATCTTCAAATCATATGGGGTAAGGACTGAACTAACTTTCCTTCTTTCTTTTCTTTTCTTTTTTTTTTCTTTCCAAATAAACCTATTCAACTCCTCTATATTTTTATCAGTCTATCTTTATTTCCTTAGCTATACATGAAAAGAAACACATCTGAAAGTATAGATGCCAAATCTTGACCAGTGGCTTTTTTTTTAATTTTGCAAATAAAGTTAAAGGAGCTTTCATTTTCTGCTCTACTTATTGCTCTATTTCTTGAATTGCATGCTCAAACTAAAGGCTAAAAAAATTCTCATGATGTAAGTTGAGTATGAGACATGAAGGGTTCAAAGAACTTTTGTACAATGAATTATATACCAGTCTGGAGTTAAAAAGTTAAGTCTGCACCAAATAGAGAAACTTTGTAGCCACAGCATAAAAAAAGATCATTTATACCAAGGGGACAGATGGTATCAACTACCAGCCAGGTAAAATATAGAAGAGATGAATAAGATACCTTTCCCTACTAAAGCATTCATATCATCAAAAGGTTTATTTCATTCACACATATTTAATCATCCTCCTCTCCCAAAACACTTGGATATTTCCAATGAGGTCCTTACTTTGAGAAGCTGTAAATTAATTCAGCAAATGCCCATGAAGTTTCTGCTTTGTGCCTAACAGTAGTCATTGCATATAATTTAATATATGTCATCTACACAACCACCCAGTGAGGCAAATACTTTTATTACCACCATTTTACAGATTACAAAATTGAAACTCAGAGTGATTAATGTATTTCCTAAGGTTATTAATAAGTGACTGAGTAGGATTCTGAGTGAGACATAGTCCCCCTTTAAACAATCTGGAAATGAAAAAATTGCAATAGTGATGCTTATATAAATGATGATGTAGGAGCAGAAATGAGGGCCCAACAAATTCTGCTAGAAGAACTCAAATCATAGATGTTGATTTTCATATAAATTAAAAATAAATAATTCCAATGAGTTAGGGTCTCAAAATGGGTAGCTTTAATTTTATTTGTCATCTTGGGACACCTGGGTGGCTCAGTCAGTTAAGCTCCTGGCTTTGGTTCAGGTCATGATCTCTGGGTACTGGGATCAGAACCCCTTCATATGTCTGGCTCCATGCTCAGCGGGGAGTCTGCTTCTCCCTCTGCCCCTCCACCCGCTCCCCACTTGTCTTCTCTCGTTCTCTCTCTCTCTCATATGAATAAAATATTTTAAAAAAGTATTTATCATCTATTTTTTTTTCTATTTCTCTTCATCTCTTTCCCCTTATCTATCCAAACCCATGAAATACTGATGCTACCAACAGAACAATTAGAACACACTTTTGGAGTTTTTATAGAAGGATTAATTTGAAGTTACACTCTGGCAGATTTAAAGTGGTCATACGAATTTTGACACTTCTCCCATTGACAGATGGGATATATATCACCTCCCTTTGAATGTGAGAAGGCCTATAACCACACTGATAAATACTGTACCTCAGAAGTGATGCTATGCCAGCTCAGTACCCACCTCTGAAGAAGACAGGCAACTTCTGTCTTATTTTCTTGGAGCTTCAAGCCACAGTGGAAGAACTTTGACTACTCTGAGGCAGCCATGTTGTGAGAAAGCCCAAACTAGCCACATGAGAAGTGGTGTGGGAGAAGGAAGAGAGAGACAGACAGACAGACTTGCCACAAAGTACTTCAGTCACTCCACAAGATCACAGACATCGTGGAACAGAAACAAGTGGTCCCTGATGTGCCCTGACCCACAATATATTGAGATCCATTTAAAATAAACTAAAGATATGTGTAATTTGATATTCCATGATAGATAACCAGAATAGACAATTAATTTCTTCTTACTTCTAGGGTTGGAAGAATTGAAGAATTGCCAGCAGGTTTTTCTTCCTGTCCTCTCTTCCTTATCTTTTCCCCACACTGCACTTTTTGACATGGCAATGCAAGGCCATTTATTCCCAGATGTACTTCTGTCAGTATAGGGAGATTTTAGCTGTGAATTGCGGTCATGGTTATTACACTATCAGCAGGATGAAGGGGAACATGGAACTAAAATTTTGAAACTGAAAGGAAAATAAATTTTCCACACAAATATCTCCTTTAAATCATTCAGCAAACTATCCCCACATCCTTGAGTCTATCCTTATCAGTGGCACCCACTGCTATAGTCTCAGGTAAAATGGCCTTGCACTGAGACTTGTGTAATTCTGAATCTGTAGAACAAGAAGCTCTAAAGAACCTTAGATTCTATTTGGCCTATCTCTTTAATTCTGTTGCAGTCTTTCTCCGCATGTCAGAATCTCAAAGGTTAATACAAAGCGTGGCTAAAGATCAGTTCCAGATACTTGCAAAAAACTATTGCATGATCTATCTTATATCAACCACGTTTCAAAGCAAATGATTCAAGTAAATGCATATTTTCACCTTTGCCATGTGTTCTTACTTATTCTTTTTTTTTTCTTTTAAAGAGAGAGAGGGAGCAGGGAGGGGGAGGGGCAGAGGGAGAGAGAGAGAATCTCAAGCAGTGAGACCCCGACGCCCCAGCTGGATCCCAGGACCCTGAGATTATGACCTGAGCCAAAATCAGGAGTCGCAGGCTTAACCAACTGAGCCACACAGGTGCCCTGAGTGAGTACTTTTAAATATTTTTAAATGCAAACTACAATGTGGGAAAATTTAAAAAAAAATGTTATGTTTTCTGTTGTTCAATACTTACAGTCAAATAAAATAATTAAAAAAACATAAATATTCATTGAATTTATTTTTCTTTAAAAAGGCCACCTGACTTCGATCCATCTGGTATTTATACAGAAGAAACTAGAATGACAACATTTCCACTACAGCAACTAAAAAAACATCTACATGATTTTTCTAATCACAGCTCTAAATTTTCACAGGTCTACTTCCAATAGATAGATATTAATGTGACCTACCTAACACAAATTTTAGCTTATCTACTTTTATTTTTAGAATGACCTACATTTTTTTCCTCTGTCAAATCCACACACTGAGTTGCCAAAAGGACAATGAGTTAATTTGAAAGCTTAGTATTCATTAAGGTTTTTTTTTTTTTTTAATGTGTGGTCACTGGGGATCACATAATTCTTTTTTGATGTCCATTACTTACCAAGTATAAAATTAATGCATTAACCAAGCATTATAAGGAAGCTTTCCTAAATCAAATACTTAAGAGTAAGATTTTTTCCTCTGATTATTAGCCTTTAAACAATGTCTTCCTGTTCACAATGACCTTGCTTTGTGTTCTAAAGCAGGATAGCAATTATAGTAATATCTTCCTTTTGATTAGGATTCAGAGGAAGTAACTAGATGATATTGCCCTAAAGAAATTTCTTAAAATGTACTTATTTACTTAAAATACGTAAATAATGTACTTATTTGCTTACAATAACTAAAACAAGATGTTCTTCCTAATGCTATTTCAGAAAGAAAAGAAACCAAAAATCTAAACTCTTATAAAAAGTAAATACAATTGTAAGGTATATATGTCTAATGAAATATGAGGAAATAGGCAAATAGTGGTTTACAAACTTTGTAATAAGATACAAAGAATAATACTAAAGAAATCCTAATGTGCAGGGTTTTAGAAAAACAGTAGGTATTCATTTAGAAAAACTGGAAAATAAAGTATAAGACAAAGAAGAAAAGCAGAATCTAATAGCCATCTCTGTTCTACCATGCCAGTATTTTAGGAAAACTTAGTTTCGTG
>NW_023270469.1:21066417-21135597 GCF_011800145.1 Mirounga leonina | reverse complement strand
TAATTTGTCTGATATAAGGATTGCCACCCCAGCTTTCTTTTGGTGTCCATTAGCATGGTAAATGGTTTTCCACCCCTTCACTTTCAAGCCTGGGGTGTCTCTGCATCTAAAATGAAGGAATGAAGAGCACCCAGGTGTATCACAGTACCGGAGTTCCCTATACCTGAAAGAAAATAAGATGCAAGGGACAAAGCATTTTCTCCACTCCAGGGAGTCTTTGAACCCAGTTAGTTACTCCAATTCCGTGTTGTTATCATTATACTGCACTGATCTTAACTTGATCCTCATTCCTCCCCTCCCTCACTTCCAAACAGCACCTTTGTGATAAAAAGCAAGCCAAAGACATCTGGCTAGAGGAGAGCTGAGTTTTGGAAAGAGAATAGTTAGTTTTTGAATTGCTGCACTTATGAATTAAGACTCCTGGAATGCTGTTCCAATGCAGGCATTAGACTAAACATGCTGGGTAAAGAAGAATGCACTGTGGTCTTTCTGCAGACTCTTTCTGAGTGAAAGCTGCCATCGAGCATTAGTGGCATCCAAGAGGGAGAGCAACTATGCAGCCCACTGTGCCTTTCACAAAGGGAGATTTGAAGATTCTACTTAAACACACACACACACACACACACACACGACTTTCCAACATCATTGACTATATATTGTTAAAATTTAAAATCTAGTGCTATGTTTCTCTGTGGACTTTACCATTTCGATGGGCCAGGGGGGTCAAATTATATCATCAATGATGTCTTCATTACATCCCCTGGGGAGTGAATCAAATGAAGAACAACTATTCTTCCTAAATAATTATACCTCTATGTATATCTCATGCTGCCTTTGCAGAGAAAATGGTGTTCTTTTTTAACTTAGCCGCACAATGAACTTGGTGAAATGTGCACAATAAAGAGGTTCCTATTTTGAGCTGCTTTTTAACTAAGAATATTTTATACTACTGCACCTCCATAGTCTTTAACACACTGACATTATGTAAATTAAATATGTTAATCCCCAACTCTATGCAATCTTCTCCCATTTAAACTTTTTTCCCCTTTTGTTACCAGAGAGGCGAAACAAAAAGAAAAAAAAAAAAAGATGTAAGAAAAGACTCCTGCCAAAAATAATAGCTATGTTCAATGTTTTCCCCGGTTTCTTATTGTTTAAAATGTACTTTTCCTGCCAAGGTCCCGTTAAAGTGCATTACCTCCACATGCTAATAGACTAATTAAAATATGAATAAATAAAAAAACCCATTTCCTGTAAACTTTTTTTCACCTTTTCTGGTGAACTTGGAGTTGGAGTTTTTCCAGACTTGGAGTAATCAAGATGTCTTTTACTTTATTGTTTTTTTGCTAGGAAAAGTTCAACTCCTACCCCTTCTTCAGTATGAACCTAGGACTGGATGGTTCTCCATGGAGTTACAACAAAAATGTCATTTGAGATTAAGAAGACTACATTAGAGTCTTCTCTGCGCAACCTTGTTCTTAGTATCTCTTAACTTCTCTGTGCCATGGTTTTCTTATTTATAAAATGGGTATAAATTTACTTAATCTCAAAAGGGAATTATAAAGAAAAGATGGCAGGTTTGGTCTGTCCCTGGTCTACAGAAATTACATCTATTTATCTTTTATCCTAATCATTTAGCCCAGGTCTGGAACATAAAGGACTTGAGAAAATGTTCATTACACAAATATAGTTTTGAGGCTTATAGAGTGCTTTAAACATGGAGGTCTGTGACAGCTGATCTGAAATATGGCTTAGAGGAGTTTGGCCCAACTATCCATGTCCTTGATGTCCTAGGTAAATAAGGGAGAGCAAACACTAGCCAAGATGTGAGGCAATAAATTGGATTCATGAAAGATAAGCTCATTTGCCTAAATGTTGCTAATTGAATTTCATAACTATTGGGTATTTAATGAGTACTCAAGAGCACACTATAGGCTACACTTAGAAGTAATGCTTAAAATGTCACTACAAATGGGACAGATTACACACTAACTCAAACTTAATGCATAATTAAGGAGGAAGAGATTTTGTATTTATCAGTTATCTATAATATCAGCCACTGTGATAGACCCTTTCTTGGAGCATTTGTTTAACCAGTGTGACTATCAACGAAGGATAAGTAATACTGTTTCCATTTAACACCTAAGAAAAATGAAGGAGCAGTATTTAGAAATCTGTTCATGCACAATGATTTTATTTATGAGTTGTCCCAGTTTTTATGTGTCTAAATAAATCAGATTGTCATTAGTAGGACGGGCAGATAAAGTCATTGATACAAGTGCTATAATAAGTAGCTGGTATAATGAAGACAGAGAGTGAAGTGAGCATTGTGTATCAGGATTTTCCTTGGCGGGAAAGATATGGGTCCATAAGGATATGAGAAATTCTTATCACGGGGTTTTATAGCCCAGGACATCTTCAGCAAGCATCTAGATTCTCCTAACTATGGACTAGGCCAGAAAGATCATCTTTTCTTTTGACGATCTAACATATCTAATGTCTCTTAGAAAGACAGGACTGACTGACTTTATTCTACAAAATCTGACCTTTCTCACATGTATTGTCATTTAAGAACTGAGTTTAATGTCACAAGATCGCAGCTGCATAATTTCACTAAAAAGAACAACTCCCCTTTCAGCAATAAGTATTCCATATTCGTTGATAATGTTCGGTGCTTAGGATCCTTTTCTCATCTAACACGGGATCTATGGAGCAACTTTAGGATTAAAAGAAATGTCTTTCCCAAGGTTACAGGCTTGACTTATGGATTCCTGGAAGAGAAACGGGAAGGAAATAAAGAATGTCAAATCTGGGGTTCAGAAATCAAATTTGGCAGCCTTAATCTCAGGACAACTCTTGGTATCAAAGAAATAAGACCAATCCTTACACCAAGCTCCAAATTGGGTTAGACCTATATAATGGCCCATTTGCCCAATATTCACTGACCCATTCACCCAATATTTGAGTGACTACTCTATTTAGCCACCCTGCCACATAGTGGGGATGTATTAATAAATAAAATACCTGTGGCCCATGCTCTCAAGAAGCTTGCAATCTGTTAGAAGAGATAGACAATGCTCAAGTAAAGAAATAATTCACTATATAATTACTCATTTTGATAATTCTATGGTGGAATCAAAAAAGGTGCAGTGACAGAATAAGAGGGATCTACTTATTTATGGGTAGTATTTAAAACTCTAAGCTGGGAAAAAGAGTAAAATTTTTGTCAAGGGAATAGGCATAGTTTACAGGCAGAGAAACCGTAATGTGCATAAGCCCTGTGGTGGGAATTCTACATATTCAGCATAAAGAAAATCTCTTTTACATGGAAGTTGTTGAGCTTTCCTGCACCAGCCTATTGCCCTTTGTTCTGCCTGCTCTTCTTCTGGGAGGCTGTTTTTCATCCCTTTCTGTCTACTATTGATATCTACGTCTTTGTCTCTAGCTAAGTCTTCTCCCATGAGTTTCAGACATTTCTATTGAGCATCTTAAACTAGGCATCTCACAGGTGCCTCAAAGTGACCATGACCAGAATTAAATTATTTATTTTCTCCTTCAGCCCTCCATCTTGTCCTGCCCCATATTCCGTGTTCTATTTTATCCTCATGTCTAAGTAGCAACCAAAGTCCATCAGTTCATCCTTAGATTTTTTTTCCCTATATATTTCTCACCTCCCCACCCTATTGTTCTTTTTCCATTAGTCTTCTCTTTCTATCTGCTGTTTCCTCTCTACTTTAGCTTTTGTCATCTTATTTCTCATCTATTATGCTAGCTTTTTATCTGGTGTTCCTTTTAACATCCTCAGAATGATTTTTAAAAACCCTAGATCTATCATTTCACCTCTCTGCTTAAAACTCTAGTGATTTCTCATTGCCACAAAAAAAACTGTGCATTCTCCTTAAAATAGAAAACCCTTATCTAGATGGAAGCAGAATTTTTTTTTGACTGCCCCCTACTATTCCTCTATTCTACAATTTATCATTACATTATTATGTTCATTATTTTATACTAAATATCTTTTAGCCATTCAAATAAAGAAGAATGTGCTAACACCTCTCTGCCTTTGCACATGATGTGTAGTCAGCATAGAATATAACCCACTTCTTTGTGTGCCAGTCATATTTCAGTTCTCTCTTGTCATATGTTACATTCAGCACTTAGAGGCTATGTCTATCATAACAGTTGTCACAATTATGTCTGCTTTTCTTTCTTGGCCATGACTCTTTTGAGTTCCTTCATTATGGTATTATTATATCTTCTATCTTCTAATCACCTGAACACATATCAGGATACTCAGTACAGAGTAAAGTCTTCAGTGAATGGGTCATGAGTTGTCAGTGGACAAAAGTGTTTTACAAGAACCACTTGCTTTCATGATTCTGAAGACTTTAAAGTGAATGACACATTTGTCTCCACAAGAGAGGAATTATAACCTCACATAAACATCAGGTCATCATTAGAACACATTGAATTGGGAAGAATGTATCTGAAACCAACAAGCAGAATGTTTTATGCTCAAAGGGCTATTTTGTGGGGGATTTTTTTCCCAGTCATTCTGATGAGAACAGGGATTGACATTCCCTACCTATTTGAAAAAACAGGCCTTGAAGTATCAGACTTCATTAATTATTCAGTAAACTGTTATAGCAACAGGGGCCACTACCAGAGAATTCTGGAGGGATACAGAAGCAGAGGAAGCTCTGGTCTCTGACTGACTTAAACATCATTTAGGCAACATCATGAGAGGTGCATTTGTTGTTGAACCCCCACACACAATTTACAACCATCTTTAATCTATCATACTCTGACATCTCTGAAAAGGAAAGCATGTTGTAATTTGTCCCTGTTGGAGGCAGACGAATTCCAAGTTGGGTTGGTGGCAGGGGGTGAGGGGATGGGGCAAAATGAAAAGAAAGAGAAATTCATATACTAGACCTTCAAGAGCAGTGATTCTCATCCGGGGAGATTTTGCTCCCCAGGGTATATGTGGTAAAGTCAAGAGACACTTGTATGTATCACCAGGTGAGTGCTACTGTCATCTAGTAGGTAGTGGCCAGAGTTGCTGATGACTATACATATTTATATTCATACAGGATGACCCCCAACAAAGAATAATCCAGCCCCAAATGTCAATAGTGCCAAAGTTAAGAAATCCTGCCCTATTGTCTGTGGTATTGATTCTGTGATCTTAAGGCAGTCACTTATAATCTTAGGACCTCATTTAACTCATCTGTGGAAGCAAGAATTTGAACTAGAAGGTTACTGAATTTTCTTTGTTGTTTGGTATTATATCAGTCCAGATCCCATTATAGGATAGAAATATAAAGACAATATAAAATAGCAGAAAATTAGAATGAGTAAGGGGATACCTGGGTGGCTCAGTTGGTTAAGCATCTGACTTGATTTGAGCTCAGGTCATGATCTCAGTGTCGTGAGATTGAGCCCCAGCTCATGCTCTCTCTCTCTCTCTTTCTCACTCTCACTCAAAAAATGAAATAAAATAAATAAAATAAAAAATAAAATAAATAAAAGCACTCACTCATAGAAAGATAACATCACAAGATTTTTATACTCAGAAGGGAAGTGAGACATGGCTGGTTCATTGATTTCCAAACTGTGCCTCTCTGGCAACTGAGAGGTCCACAGAGGCAGTTACGGCTGTAGGGACTATTTTATAGTTTTCAAAGATTTATTTTTTTAAATATTATTTTAAATATCATTAAGGGGCAAAATTGAAAAATCACATTTTTTTCTTCTCTTGTCTTCAATTATATCAGTAATTACATGGAGTTTTACATGCTGAGCAAAAACTTTAGTTGACTATAGTATATATATATATACATCTATATATGTGCATATATAGATGTATATATGTGTATATATTTATAACATATATATGCATAATATCACAAAAATAGCATTAAAACATTAATAAATTTGTTCTGGGCCTACTAATGAGAGTTCAGGATACAGCATTGAGTAAGATATAGATAGTCCTGGCTCTCAGATTGAGGGATACAAGTAAACAATTACACTTAAAAGGTATATAGGGTGATAAATAGGTACATAGACAGCAAAGAGTAAATGAAAAGATTGGGACATAGAGGGTACTATGTGATAGAAACATGCATGGTGTTTCTAACCAAGTCTTGACATTAGACAGGAAGAAATATCCAAGTTAAAAATGAAAATATAGTACAAGTTAGACAGTAAAAGTGAACAGAGTATTTTCCAAGCAGAGCTAACAGCATTACTGCAAGATTAAAAAAAAAAGAAGAAGAAGAAGAAAAGGAAAAAAAGAGGAACAATATCTTCATAAAAACTTTGATGGTAGCTAACTAACTGACACATGTAAATACATATGAAGGCTAAAGAGTAAATGCAAGAGGTCCTTGGTGATGGAGCCTCAGACAACACTGACACTGTCCTGTTACAGAGTAGTAAATCCTAGACTGGGCTTTACATTATAATCTGGAAGACCTACTCTAAAAATGCTGACTTTCTGGCTCCACTCCTGGATATTTTGATTCAGTGGTATAGGACAGGTCCAGAAAATCTCTTTTTAGCTTGTTTGATTATAGAGCCACATTTAGGAAGGAGGAAAATCCAACCCACTCATTGAAGAGTTTAATCCAAGGACACTGAATGAAATAGGTTTGTTTAGTATTTCTCAAATAGAATTGCAGAATTAGGGTTAGGATACAGGTCTCCCTCCTTGTAGACTGTTGCACTTTTTTTTAACTTTTTTTTTTTTTTAAATATTTTATTTATTTGACAGAGAGAGACACAGCGAGAGAGGGAACATAAGCAGGGGGAGTGGGAGAGGGAGAAGCAGGCTTCCTGCAGAGCAGGGAGCCCGATGTGGGGCTCGATCCCAGGACCCTGGGATCATGACCTGAGCCGAAGGCAGACGCTTAACGAATGAGCCACCCAGGCGCCCCAGACTGCTACACTTTTGACAACAGTGACCTGAGGACTACTGTGGCACTAGGTCTGGCGCTGTCCAATACCAAGTTCATCTACAGAAAGTAGAATTTTCAGCTGATCATGAAATGAACTGTCAATGACAATACATCTCTCACTCCACAGTATCACAATCATCATCCTACCCAACCCTCTGTTCAACATTTAACCCCAGATGCTTGATGGCCCCTCCAGGGCAGGGGTCATTTTAGACTCATATCACCCAGGGTTTAGTCAAAATGTTACAGGTTTTTTTTTTTTTTTTAATATTCCTCTAGGAAAAATATTTAAAATAATTTCTTCTGAATCCTATTTTGTGTGTGAGAGAGAGAAGGTATTTGCGCACATACATACATACATGTGTACACAAACGTGTATATATACACAAGTAATTTTTATCTATCTATGGTACAGGGTGAGAGTAGTCTAATAAGCTAGTCAGAGAGAGGCAGGAACTAGAATAGGGCCATTTACATGTAGACTTTAAAAAGTTCAGTCACAAAGCTCATTGGAAGTACGATGTGAATCATGAGTGAAAGGGAGAATGTTAAGAATGAAGTGAAACCAGCACAGTCATAAACAATATCCAATAAAGCATGCTGCTTGGGATTCCACTCTGGCCTATGTGAATATCCAAAAGAATCTCACATGTTGAATGCCCCTCCCCCAAAAAAAGGCATTCCAAGCAGTGCTGATGAAGGGCTATATTATAATCTAGAGGTGATTGTGTGATGTTAGGCCAAAGATCCTTACATAACTTAGGCCTATGACAAATGATCCATTTCCAGGAAACAGAGAAGGCAAGGGAAGGCTGGGCATGCTTTCAGAACCTCTGCTAGATGCCTAAGTTTCAGCAAGGAACTATATCCTGCAGAGCACTGCAGAGTTTTTCCATAAATAAAATCAGGGGGTCTCAATAAATTTTAGAACAATTTTCTGAGTTGTGACAAGTTGAACATGTGGGTTGATCGGTAACTCTAGGGTGCACTAAATGACAGGCTTAAAAGTACCGTGGTAAATTCAGAGCAAGTCTGACTGAGGAGAGACTTGAGGGTAGGAGAGTTGTATGTGTACAGAGTTCAGATTCAGCCTAAACAAAAAGACTATTTTAACTCTCATTTTCTATGATGATGTTACACTGTGGCGGTAACTAGTAGAATAGGGCTTATTAGTTTCAATTACTTAAGGGGATTACTCTCAATTGAAGAGGCATATGAAAACATCAGAGATTATAGCAGGGTGTGATAATTAGGAACACAAAATGTGTTTAACTCACCAGTGTTCTTAGAACATGTTAAGCATTTGATAATATTTTTAATGAATGCATTAATCAATAATTAACTATATTATTTGATAGTATTCTTATGCATAATTGAGTATATATTTGCTTCTGATCTACTACCCAGTATGACGGAATTAGGGATTTTTTTTTCTTTGTATCACATTCTCATAGTTTTAATTCCATGAGTTGTTCTGATCTGATCCAATTACAAATTGCCTCTATTCTACACTGAACACAAGCAAGGCTGGTACATGTTTTTGGCTGTGATTCTCCATTTTCTGTGTCCATTCAAGCATATTCATCCAGTACCAACTTCTCAATCTCCAAGTCTTAGGTTACATCCTTCTATCTAGGATTCAAGATCACTTTTATCTTCTAGGTTCCTCCAGCCCCACTTCCTATTTCCCAATGTTTTTCATTCTTTCTTATATTCAACATATTTGGGGCAAAGTTTACATCCAGAGATTCCAGGTTCCTTTTAGATCCTACCCTAATTGTCCCAAGCCAATGGGGCAGAATTTTTCAGTTTAACACTGAATGGCAGTGCCTTTAAGTGAGCTAGAAGTTTGGACTGAAATTATGGATTAATTTCTAAAAATAGAGGAAAAAAAAAACTTATGAGGTAATTCATTCCTGTCCCCATCTAAAACACTTTAAAGACTACCCATTACCTGGGGCGCCTGGACGGCTCAGTCGTTAAGCGTCTGCCTTCAGCTCAGGTCATCATGATCCCAGAGTCCTGGGATCGAGCCCCGCATTGGGCTCCCTGCTCGGCAGGAAGCCTGCTTCTCCCTCTCCCACTCCCCCTGTTTGAGTTCCCTCTCTCACTGTGTCTCTGTCAAATAAATAAATAAAATCTAAAAAAAAAAAAAAAAAAAAAAAAAAGACTACCCATTACCTTTGGGATATTCTCCAATTATTTGGCCCACAGTGCCCTATACAATCTTATCCCTATCTAGCTCCCCAGCTCTGTTTATCTTTTGTCAACTCTCTCTCTGTATAGAGAATATATGAATATTGAATTACATATAAAATTATATTGACTATATAAATATGAATATATTCAATATTCCATTCAATACGTATGTGTCTATGTATATATACTGTGCATGTGTCTATGTGTGTATATATATGTGTACACATACATATATATATGCACATAGACACATACACACATACATAGAATTTATGTTATCATATAATTTCCTTAGATCTTGGAAACACTGGCCCTCTCTTAACTTCCTTGAACTCAGCACAATTCTTAACCCACAGAACCCCTACCCCAACCTCTCCACTAATTAACTTCCCTCATCCCCAGAGCAGAATTGAAGCAGGAATTCCTTAGGTAGGCCATTCCTGACTGGGTCAAATTCATTCAACACAAATTCACTAAGGGTCCACTATGTGCCAGCCACTGTCCTAGACTTCTAGCAGTAAATGAATTGTCCTAAGATACACTTTCATCATTCCTTGTAACTCTGCTATATATCACTTGTCATTGGTATAATTTAACTTCTACTAAAGTAGTACTTCAATACTTACTGCCTTACTTGTTATTACTCTCCCTAAAGCCAGCAAGTACAGCTGCCTTTGCTCACTTTTTGAATCAAAACTCACAGTTTGGTACCCAATATTTGTAGAATAAGACAATAAATAAAGTTATGACTCCATATCATAAAAGAATAAAAAGTAGCTTTGATTTGGACAAGTAAGAAGTATTGTGTCTCCTGATTCATGAGTATAATGTTTACCTATTTACCCCTGGTTTAAGCTGAAATGGAAAGTTAAGTCAAAGCACAAAATAGGTGTACAGAACACTTATCCAGGGGCATTCATCACATCTTAGCCATGGGCAGAGCCCAGCCAACTTTGATCAGTGACGTCCATCAGCCTAAATCTAAAGTACACTTTGGGCATAAAGAAATCCAATTTTGTTTTCTGCATTGATCAAATTCGCCAGCAGATATCCTTCTCTGTATTCAGCCAACACTTCCGGAAAACCAAACAGTTCATAATTCTTAAAGACATTATAAAGGAAGACTGGATTGCCTTTGCCTTTCCAAAGCTGCAAAATCCTCACAATTATCTTGTAATTCCTTTTCTCTTTGTAGAAACAGCATTTATAGTTTATTTATTTATTCATTTTTAATTTTATGAATGGAAAGAAGACAGGGTGGTTGCTGACACATGGTAGACAGCCAGTAATTACTTGGAAAGGGAGATGAGTGAGGCACAAGATGGGATCTAGAGTGGAGTTCTCATCTCTGCCATCACCATAGCTTTAAGGATTTCTCTCAACTTATTTCTTCACCTGACTTAACCATACTGAACATATTAGTCGCTTTTACAGCTCTAAGTTCTATAATTTTATATAAGCCCTTGTTGCTTTTATTTTGAAAGCTTTCCAAAAATTTGCCCTCCTAAGAGGAGAGTCAGCATTAAAGGAAAATAGAGGTCTTCCATGAGTTTGATTTTATACAAGCCATAAACATATTTTTAGTGTTTAAATTATCCTATTGTTCCACTCTTTCATGGGGTACATTTATTTTAAAGAACTTAGTACATGTATGTGTATTATAGTTTCCGTTGCAAAACAGACAGCAAGGAAGTTAGGAAATTTTGAAATAAAAAAGTCACTTGCAGTATCATTAAGTTTATTTCATTTCCCATTCTCATTACTATCATTGTCAAAATAATAGGTTCAATTTGTGTTATGTTCTCATTACAACCTTGAATGAGGCATCAGAATTTTAATGCCTCATATTTTCAAAGAATTAGAGAGCATGCTGTATTACATTGACCTTTTCAATATTCCATATAAATGGATTACTAGAAACCAACTTTGAGAAGTGTTTGTACCTCTCCTGCCCTCCCTGCACAGCAAATTCTCCCCAGCCCCCCAGCTTAACTGGGGAGGGGAGCACAAGAAATTGTCCAATCAGGCAGATACAAGTCGTGAAAAGGTTATAATGTCTGTGTATATGCATGTGTGTATAAACACATATGCATTTACACATGCATATATACATGTACATATATACATGCACACACATATAGAATATTAAGTATACATACACTTTTTATAATTTAAATATATTGGCATCTTTAACAATTATATCCTAAAGTTTAGAATCCATTCAAAAGATAATATTCCAAATTGTCACATTAGGGGAAATTTCTTCTTATCCCCATTTATGAAATACAGATTGAGGCTGGGATTAAGTTTTAGTAGATTAATTATAATAATTCAGATAAATAATTCCATTTGAATCTACTAAAGTGAGTATCATAAAGAAAAAACAGTATTATTTAAAATTTACTCAGAACTTATTAAGTGCCAGTCAGCCTAAACAATGTACTTTTTTTTATTCTTATGTTAATCCCCATACATTACATCATTATAAACAATGTACTTTTAATAAAATATCCTATTCTCACTACAACCCAAGGTATCATCAATATCTGCAGTATATAGGTGAGGAAATGAGGCACAGAGAGATTTATCCACTATTCAAGGCCACATAGCTAAAATTATAATGCCAGAAATAAACTTTAAAAGAAAAAAAATCCTATATTTACTATGACATTACCATTAAAATCATAGGCTTCTTTCATTTCCTTGAAAAACTGAATTTCGAGTTATAATTTTATCATACTGATACCAATTTTTTTATAATTTTATCATGCTATAATTTTAACATACTACTATAATACAACTTTGTCATACTACAATCTGCAATAAGAGAGATGAAGAGAAATTGAATGGATAGCCCTTTAACCTCATGATCATAATAAAATCCATGAGTGACTAAATCAGCAGTTTTTGCCACAGGATCCTCTGTCCCACTGCAATCAAATTCAGAGCCCAGGATTATTATTGTTGTTATTATTTTACCAGCTAGACCACATGTAACATTTTAGATAAATGATACCTAAAACCATACTAAAACACAAAATAAAAATCATAACACCAATTTTTTTTTTTAGTAAGACTAAATGTTTGTAATCATCCAATTAGATGTAATTTATAACTTACTGTACTTGTAAAACTTCCTGACTCTTGATTACACATTAAAAAACAGAAGTGGGATGGGTTTTGGAGGGGACAGTTTATACATGTTAATTTGTTTCAAGGGCTTTAGTTCCATATTTAATTAAGAATATTAACATATCTTATTGGTAAAAAAACACTCAAATCAAAATTGTGCATTTTAGACAATTGATTCAGTACTTCCTGATTGTAGGTTCCCTAATCAAAAATTTAAACTAAATTGAACTTTTTTCTCTACCTAATACACACATACATACTCTACAGACACCTAAAACAGATTTCCAAATTTTAATATAGAATTTAAAGACTATAATTTCCTGTATCTTCTTTGTGGATTTTGAGGGCTTAATTGCTATGTTATGGCGGCACTTATCAGAAAGCATTGAAAAGTGTTAATTACTTTGTACTTTCATTAGTTATGAATGCATGCAAAATTTAACTTTTTCACTAGAAGCAAATAAAGTTCACATTTATTATGTTACATAAAAGTTACAGAATGATTTAAAATAATTAAGCCAAAGGCAGTCATTCCAAGTTTCAAACATTTGTGTGGCACATAAAATGAATCTTGGAAAACTCTGCAAAACCATAAAGCCATTTTAACGAGAACAAATCATTGGTGGGGCAAAGGAAAAAATGATAAGTGCGTGCATATATAGATGTGCATATATGCACACATGTATGTATGTATGTTGTTTGACAAATATGAAAGTTTGGAAAAAATAAATGAATAATAGAAAAGAAGCAAAGAAAGGACTTTTAGAATATCACCCGTTCCAACTATTTTCTTGGTACCTGGATCCCGGTACCACATTCTAGTTCTTTGTTAGGAGACTTCTACTGACTAGAACTCACTATTACTTGAGGTGGTTTCATCCAATACTTAATCTGACTATAATTATTTTTTAAAAATATTCTTTGTCTTTAATTGCACTGTACCACCCAGCTGATATATTTGCTACAATTCATTAATTAATTCTGGAAATATTTTTGGGTACTGTTATATAACCAGCATTATTATTATTCTATGTGCTGAGTCACAGTGATGAATAAACAGGCAGAAAATCCCCATCCTCATAAACTGTGTGTAGCAGTGAGAGGATGTTAAAAGGCAATAAAAAATGAGGAGAAAACATTTAGCATGGAAAGGGAATATGCTATGATTAAGACACAACTCAGCACTAGAATGACCACTGCTACATAATAGATATGAGATCTTAGAATACTTTTCTCAGTCAAAAGTTATATAAACCATATGACCTAACACATAAATATGGTTGCCCTTTGTTCTTATCTTTGCATTCAGCAGTCTGAATTACTGTTTTAATGTTGTGAGGATTGTAGGGGTTGTGCATATGGTGAAGATAGCAGTTTCCTAAAAGAAAAACTATCAGGTCCCTATCTTTCTCTACATGTCAGACAAGTCACAGTCTGTCTGAGGTATCTCAATTCTAAATTTTATCTAAATTCTATCTCTGTTGGTTCCTTAAATGGTTCTTTTTATAATTTATTTTCTACTTTGCTCATTTTTTCCCTATCTTCTCTGAGAAAACTCCCCTGCATTAATTCATGCTCCCCAATTCCACATGCATATACTGAAAATGAGAAAAGTAAAGATATAAATTGAAAAGTATATAAAGAGAAAAAATCCACAGAATGTCATTTTTAGGCAAAGTAAAGACTTGATGGTACCACAGCAATGTAAAAATTATTTTTAAGAATTACATGTAATGTACAGCATTGGTGCCTAGAGTTAGCAATACTGTGTTGTACATTTCAAAGTTGCTAAGAGAGTAGATTTTAAAAGATCTTATAACAAAAATATGTTAACTATGTGAGGTGATGGAATGTTACCTTATAATAGAAATCATTTCATAATATGCACATATATCAAATGATTCTGCTATACACTTTGGATTAGTACAATGTCATATGTCCATTATATCTCAATAAAACTGGAAAAAATTAGCAACAATTCTTAATTTTGACATTTTAAAGTAAAATAGAAGGAAACAACCTAACTACAATAAGGATAGATTACTGAATGCTACAGCAACTATTATACTAAATAGCAAAACACTAAAACCGTACCAGTTCAAACCAGAAACAGGGATACTGTAAGGTTTTAGCAACTGAAATAATAAATTAAAAATGAAATAACTGGCATACATATTAAAAAATATGTCTAACCATCCCTACATGGTGGTGACTAAGGTTTTAAGTATAATAACTAGAGTTTAATAAGAGTGTGGTAAAGTAGTAGATTCTAATACAAGTATACAATAATGAATAGATTTTTCTCTCCTCCAGAAAAACATAAGCAAAATGGAAATTTAAAAATCCATTCTCAATAGCAATAAAAATATGTAGGGATATATTTAATAGAAGAAAAGCATAAAATTAATATTAAAAAAGCTATATAACACATGGAAAGGTAACTTGAACAGAAAAATTTAATATCATAAAAATGTAAGTTCTTCCAAATTTAATAAAAATTTAATGCAGTTCCTGTTAAAATTCCAAAAGGACCAAAATGGTAAAGGGGATTTGGATAAGTTTGTCTTAAGTTTATAAAGAAAGCAAGGACTCAAAAATAGCCAAGAAAACAGTGAAAATGAGCAGTGAAGGTATACATATCTGATAATTAGAGCATGCTACAGAAACTATAATAAAATGTGAGGAAAATAAAGAACTACATTGAGAGAGTAACTATTCTGGCTACATATTAGGCATATTTTTATTAAATTGCCATTTTCTATATCTTGTGTTTATTTTCTCTTTCTCTCTTCCCACCTCCCTTTTGTCATTCTCAATTCTCACTCAGAATTCTTCATGTCTCATTTCAGTGGTGTATATTTTAATTCTTATGTCCAGTCAAGCACCATGGCTACTTTCTATGAAAAGAGTGAAACCCTAAATCTGAAAGACATAGGAATGGAATTTTATTTTTTCTTCATAGAGGAATAACCTCCTCTAGGTGTTTTAATGCCAAAGTAAGTCAATCAAACTATAATTGACTCTAATTGTGACTCCCACAAGCTTTTCATCTTTAAAAAAAAAAAAAAGTACCTAGAGTTAAGAGATGAAAAATCATTTATGACTGTAAGTATTAGAAAATCTGATCTTCCTAAGAAAATATCTCTGATTCTGAATCAGAAAAAATATGCATTTTCTAAAGCATTAGCCTCACTAGCCCAGAGATAATTCCACATCTTAAGCCAATAGATGGGTCCCTTGTACCATTTTTGACTGTCAACCTGATTTTTCCAAGAAATGATGTATCAAGTGCTAACCTTCATTATGTTTACAGATCTAGGAGATACTGAATTGAGATCTCAATTGTGATCTCCCTGAGAGTACAGACTTTGCATTATTTACCACTTTTCACCATCACTTTTTCACCATCATCTTAAAATAGGGCCTAGAAGAATGTAGGATATAAATAAAATTTGAGGAACAAATAAATAGCTTTCTATTGGAGAAATGGCAGTTGCTGCCAATGTAACCTATAATTAAAAAAATAAATATATTCTTCTTGTTATAGTACACATACACACACACGTGTGCAAGAATTTTATGTCTTTAAGTCCAGGCTTTCACTATATATGTACATAAACTAACACAGATTCAGAAGCAGGGTAAAAATTGTTGTGATTATATATAATTTATAACATCTTTCTGATTATATATAACTTAAAATATCTGCTATTTGAAAACACATGTCTACTTAAATGGGCACTATCAATTAATACTCTAATTAAACACTTTATATTATCATTTGGATTCTTATTTCTAAGATATAGTATGTGCTATGGTGAGTGCTGTGAATTGTGTAAGACTGTTGAATCACAGATCTGTACCTCTGAAACAAATAATACATTATATGTTAAAAAAAAAAAGAAGATAGTAAGAAGGGAGAAATGAAGGGGGGAAATCGGAGGGGGAGACGAACCATAAGAGACTATGGACTCTGAGAAACAAACTAAGGGTTCTAGAGGGGAGGGGAGTGGGAGGATGCGTTAGCCTGGTGATGGGTATTAAAGAGGGCACGTTCTGCATGGAGCACTGGGTGTTATATGCAAACAATGAATCATGGAACACTACATCAAAAACTAATGATGTAATGTATGGTGATTAACATAATAATAAAAAGGGTAAATTAAAAAAAAAAAAAAAGAAATAGGGGGAGAGCATATATGTGATTGCACCAACTTAACAGAGAGCCGAAGAGGAACTCCCCAGAGGGATGCGGCATGTATGCATTTGGTATGACACAAACCTAGAAAGCTATATAATGTCAAAAGACATTTTGCTATTTCCTTTTAAAATCAAATATTTCCTCATAAGATAATTTACTTATTCTTCGTCCTTACAGACTCCAGCAAGAACAGTTGGTTTTAGATCTAGAGATGGCACTTTGCTCTATGGAAATAGATGTACTAGAAATAGCACATTTTTATTCACAGTGATTAAAGTATTGGCAAATAAGAGCAATAAGAAAAGACAGAAGGAATTAGGAGTATGAAGCTTTAAGTGGTGAATACTGCTCGATAACAGAATAGATGTCTACAGGGACATGCTGGTTTGTAACACAGAATGAGGACAGCAATCCCTTGTTCACCATTCTTCCTATGAGTAAGCATTTTTCAAAAGCACTAACATCACCAGAGGATGGATAAGGTACTGGGCTGTTATGTTTTAAGTAAAGAGAGAGTTATTAATATTTAGGGTCTAGTGGTGATTCTAATATCTCTGTATTTCTTTAAAACGTCCAGACACAGGTGGTTCAGTTATTTCTATTCAGAAGTGATGAGTTCACCACTGAATGTCTTCCATAACTTGGATACAGTGATCTTGTACAAGAAAGTCTTTTGTGATCTTAGACAAGAATTTAACTGGCTCTAATCATGAGATATTTTTGACGGTTGAACAAAAAAGGAAACTACAATGTAAACACCTCTCAGCACTTTACTAGAATCAAAATCAGCAGAGATTGTCTACAGGGCAAAGACTACCCAGAAACTCTGCTCTAAAGTTTATCTAAACATTATCTTAAATCTTGGTTTCATGGAACTTGGAAAGGGAAGTTGATCACTTCTGAATGCACAGTTGTAAATATCCCTTTGCATAAGTACATTAATGATCAAATATTAGGTTACCCTTTTGTGACATTTTCTGAGTTTTAATTTTTATTTAATTGAAAGTATGTTAGAATTGCTGTAACATTTAGAAGCATGGCTCTGGGAAGGCCACGCGCCCTTTCTCCTTAAGTACATATTTATCCAGCAGGCTAACATTTTGAGACAATTATGCTAGCTGTTAACAAGATTTTATAGGTTTAATGTTGACACATGAAAATTATAATTTTTGCTTTATCAATTGTTGACACAGATGATTAGTGAAATTGAAAACAAATCAATTGTGTTTTTTTAATTAAAAAGATGTACCACAGCATACAATTTAACCACATAATTTCTGCTCCTGATACCATATTATATTCCATTCTTAGAGTCAGGGATATAATTTCTAACACTTTACTCATAATTGGCCATGATGTTTTAAAAATTATACTCACCAGCCACAGCTCAATTCCATTAGCATTTATGGGGTGAGTTTGAAAGCAATTTTGTTATTTCACAAATAACTGAGGCAGGTATCAACATTCCCATTTGAAAGAGGAGAAATTCATGCTTGTAAAAGTCACCAGCTAGCTCATCTATAGTGGATCGGGGTTTGATCCTAGATTCTCTGTCTCTACAGGGCTTTCCCACTGTACACAATCACACACCTTCTAATAATAAGGGCGTGTCTTAGTTTGGGCTGCTATCACAAAAATACCACAGTCTGGGTGGCTTAAAAACATAGATTTATTTCTCACAGTTCTAGAGGCTGGGAATTCCACGTTCAAGCTGCCAGCAGCTTCAGTTCCTGAGAATCTGCTTCCCGGTTGATAGATGGTCACCTTCTCAATGCAACCTCACATGGCCAAAGCGATGAAGGCGCTCCCTGGGGCCTCTTTTATAAGGGTACTAATCTAATTCCTGAGGTCTCTACTCTCATGTCTGAATAACCTCCCAAAGACCCACCCCCTCCAAATGCTACTGTATTGGCAACTAGCTTTCAACATAAAAATTTGGAGGAAACAGGACCATTCAGTTTATTGAGGAGTGCCTGTGCGCTCCCGTGTGTCCAGGGAACTCAAGTGGACCTGCACATGTTATGTTTGAATCACATGCGCTTTGAATAAAGGAAATATAATGTTGCTAGATAAGTATGTTTCTGCATTTTAATAATGAAGGGAACATTATAGCTCAATATTTACATTCAATGGTTCAATATATTCAGTATGACTTGTTTTTTCTTCTAGTATGACTTTTTTTTTTTTTTTTTTTTAAGATTTTATTTATTTATTTGACAGAGAGACACACAGCAAGAGAGGGAACACAAGCAGGGGGAGTGGGAGAGGGAGAAGCAGGCTCCCTGCTGAGCAGGGAGCCTGATGCCGATGCCGGGCTCTATCCCAGGACCCTGGGATCATGACCTGAGCCGAAGGCAGATGCTTAATGACTGAGCCACCCAGGCACCACCCCCCACCCCCCGGCAGTATGACTTTCTTATTGATTCTGTGGCTTGTCAGCTTAATCACTGAAAATAATGTGTCAAACACTGAATGTTGGAACATATTTGTTTTACTCTGTTCCAGATGCAACAGTAGACTCCGTCCTTAACCCATATTAAACCTCTTAGAATTACAGGTCTTGTAAAAATATGAGCAGAGGAATTTTATAACAGGTCAACCCAAGGGTGAACTCAATAGAAGAAAGGAAGTCACAACATTTATTGATTTCTGACTACACCAGTCCAGAGAAACTGGTCACTAAAAGTGCTTTAGTGCAGGTTCTCTCTCAACTATCCACTCATGCCCAGCATGATTTTTCCCTTCACTTATTATTTTAATACTTGTTTTTATTTTGTATTTTACTTTAAGCTATCTGATATACTATATATTTAATATTATATATGGCATATTCTTTATTTTATGTCATTCTAACCATTATAATATATACTCCTTATTTTTTTACCTTTTTTTGTATTCTGTTCCCACTCCAGAATCTAGAACAGTGCCAGTCACACAACACATGCTTATAACTATTTGTTGAGGTAATTTGTTGCACAAAAGGACAGAACATTATTCTTGCATTAAGAAGTATTATAGATGGTAAGACTTTTAAATTGCCTTATTCTGAATATTGAATATTTGCTGATGAAGTGTCCGTAGCACCACCACAGATTCCCATTTTGTAAATTTAAAGCCACAGGTCAGAACTGCTTTTCTTTCATCTATTCTCATCCTCAAATATGTTGAAGAAACTGTCAAAGGCAGTTCAAAAGGAGGGGGGAAATAGCCTGGTGAGGTTGTGAATAAAATTTTCTTCATTCATGTAATCTCTTTTATTAAAAAGGTCTCCCAAGCTTGGACCCATGAGCCAGGCTTAATTAAAGTTATTTGCTTTTAGCTGAGAATATGAATTGCCCCTTCTCATTCTGAGGTGAAATCTACCACTGACAGCAGGAGTTGAAATCTGGGGCTCTTCCACAGAATTTGTCCCTTTGTCCTCAAATGAATCACTTTAATTAAAATAACTTAGTGACCTTTGTCTTGCTCTCTCGGCTAGAATTTTCTCCAAGCCTCAGATTTGCCCTTGGATAGTTAAAAATGTTGCACTGAGAAACTCCTTTTATTTCCTCTAGAAATATCTTCCTTGTAAACATCTTTTCTTTTTATTATGACCGGAAATTTTAGTTGAAGTCTTTGATTGATAAAGATTAACACCACAAACAAATTTAATATACTTCAAGCCAGGGCAATAGCAATATTCTTCAATATTTGATTCTTTCTGGGCTAAACACAATGCTTGAGGCTTAGTAAGACTCAAAATAAACTTGGTAAATGAATCAAGCAATGAATTATATGACTGATTATTTACAAGACTGAGGAGAATTTGAAATCATTACCATGTACTGAAGCTACTTTAAAAATAAACTATTTTTTTTGTATTATAAGACATAAATTTTGCTCAAAATAATAATGAGATTTAGTGAGGATTTATTATACACTCATTTTATCAAAAATATTTATTGAATCATATAATATGCCAACCAGTGTATCTGGTGTGCAAAAGAGCACTGAACAAACCAATTCATCCTCTCTCTTTAGCAATTATATGGGCTCATGGGAGAAATAGACTTTAATCTGAAAATCACATATATTTTTATCTACGTTAATCTATGTGAAAAAAAATAAAGAATTTGGTAACAAGGGAGCCCAACCTAAATGAGATGGAGAGGATTAATGGGGAAATCCTCTTTGTAGAAGAAGCATTTGATATGAAGAAGAATTAGCTTTGTCACAATGAGCAGGAAAGAGAAAAATATTCCAGACAGAGGAAATAACAGATGTGAAATGCTTGGGAGATGACTCATTTGAAGAATGAGGAGCAGTAAGAAAAATAGCAGGAGATGAGAAGGTAGATAAGATGGGGTTTCTGAGGTCATATGAAAGTTCTGAATTTAGTTGTAAAACAAATGGCAAAGGATTAGCTAACATTGTTTTTGTTTTCAGATGATTCCATTTTCTGTATGCAGTACTGAACCTAAAAGGGGCAAGAATGGCAGCAAGGCTACTGGATATAAGGTTCCTGCAACAGCCCATGTGATGGTAACATGAGCTTTGAGGGTTTAAAGACTAGCTGGGGGTCTAAAGTACCTAGAAGGACTTGGCTCATATATGGATACTTTGCTAGAGATGACAGCTTTAAGGAAATCAAAATTGAAGTGAGGATTAAGTGTTCTGTTTTGAATGTGTTAAGTTTGGCATTGCTGTAAGAAATCTAAGGGCAGATGCCAACTAGACATTTTTATATTTACACACCCACATAGATATAGTCACACATGGGTCTGCCGCTGACATGAGGGATCCATACTGGAGATAATATTTGAGAATCAATGGCTGATAAATAATATTTGTAGCAAAGAGAACTGATAACTTACAGGCAAAAGGATGGAAGGAAATCCATGGACAGGTTGTAATATGGAAACCAAAGACAGCAAGTTGTGGTAAAAGGTAACTCAGCTGTATGAATTGATGCTTGGAACTAGGGATGGGAATAGGTACCATCAATATCATCTTCATTTTATAAATAAATAACAGGACATTCAGGAAGAGTAAATAGCATGCAAAAATTATACACAGTGATAGGGTCAAGATTTCAAATCAAGGCACTTTTTTTTAAACTGTACATTTTCATCTCATTACATCATAATATCATGATGACTTGGATGGTATTATAAGGTAATTGAACTTAATTGCTTGTGTAGAAAGAATAAAATAACCAGAGCCTGATATCTGCAAGATGAGTGGACAGATGCATTCTTATTAGAAGGTGGCATTGAAGTCTCACCTGCCTTAAATTGGCCTACTTCTCTTGACAAATCTGAAATTGGTATGGCAATTCGAAAGCCTTGGCTCTGGAATTTCTTCTTTATTTGTCATTAAGGTGCTTTGTAATATGGAAAGAGAATTACACTGGAAGAGTAAAACAGTGGAATAAAAAAGAATCATGACACTGTAGTTCTTCACAGAAAAACTTCCTAGTTTTCTCAGTTTTGGCCTTCTTTGACCAGTTTACATAGAAAAACCACCTCTCTGAATCTCTCGTTCCCATTATCCTGCTACATTTGCATAAAATACATACATCTTTGTTTATTTGTCTAACGCCTTCCTTGCTCACTATTAAGCCCAAGGAAGGTCAGAAAGTTGCCCTGTTGTTCATTCTTTATTTATAGCATCCAGAAGAAAGTCTACACATACTGTTCACTCAATAAATATAGAATAAATGGTTAGGTGGATTATTGAGATAAACAAACTTCAGAAGTGACCCACAAGTTGTTCATTTGTATAAACCTCACAGGATTTGAATGCTAGTGTAACTAGAATAGCTATAATTTGTCATATGAATGTCTGTGTATATCAGCCTGGTGCTTAGAAAAAAGACATATAAGGCAGGAGGTAGGGGGAAGATGGACTGCCACTCTTTACTGAGAGATATCCAAAGGGGATAGTCAGCAGATACATGGAATGTAAGTATTCCAAGAAAAAGAATAAAGTCTGGGTAGCAAGGTAATAGTTGAAAAAAAATGAGCACTGAGATAATACATCTCCTTTTCATCTCCCTCTTATGAGTAAGTATTTTCATTGGATTTCATAGGAAGTCCCATTTTTAAAAATCTCCCATTCTCCCCTATTTCTAGTCTCTACTATGCTGCTAAAAATGAAAAGGAATGAGAACATGTCAGAAAACTTTATGTATATTAGGGTATAGTCCCAGGTAGTAGGATTTCAAAAAGCACTAATCAGTCACATCCACACGGGTATACTTCAAACTGATTTTTTTCCAAATATGTGATTGTTTCTTTAACATATTAAAGACACATTTTACACCTTGTCAGTTTTACAAATTAATATCTGGTTTATGTCTGTGGATTGAGGGACTGAATTTAGAATCGGCTGTCCAAACTTACTCAGGGAATTTGAAATTATCTTTAATATAAAAAGCTTATTTTATGTTCTGTCCTGTAGTTAAAAATACCCAACAAATAAAGCATTATTAGAAGCAGCTAAAATTCTTGACATATCACACAGGCTTCTGCTAAAGAAAGGAAATTAACCTCACCTTATTTTGTATAGAAAAAATCCTTGTTTGCATATGTTCTAGGAAAAAATTCTCCCTCTCTCTCCATATATATAGTTTCCATGAGTTTTGTTTTTTTTTTTTTTAAGATTTTATTTATTTATTTGACAGAGGGAGACACAGCAAGAGAGGGAACACAAGCAGGGGGAGTGGGAGAGGGAGAAGCAGGCTTCCCGCCAAGCAGGGAGCTCAATGCAGGGCTCGATCCCAGGACCTGGGATCATGACCCAAGCCGAAGGCCGACGCTTAACAACAAAGCCACCCAGGTGCACCTCCATGCGTTCTTGAATACAGAGTCTATGCCATGAATCATTACCTAAAATGTCTCTTAGTAAGTCCTATAAAGGTTAAAGAAGTTTACAGATGCAAATGATATTTCATATTAAATATTTTATATTTATATATTTATATTAAATATTTTATATTTATATGTGTATGAATATATATGTATTTAATATATATGTATGTGTATAAATGTATGTGTGTGCATATATGTGTGTATGTATAAATATGTGTGTGTGTATGTGTGTGTATAAAGTAGTGATTAAACCACTGTGTTTCCATGTGACTGGCTTTTTCACTTCCTTTAAAACAAGATTTCTTAACCACAGCACTACTGATACTTGGAGCCAGATTTGTTACGGAAGCTGCCCTATTCACACTAGGAATTTACCATCACCTCTGCCCTTTACCTACTAGATATCAGTTGCACCCATTCCCTGAAAATGATGACCAAAAATATTTCCAGACATTGCCAAATATCCCCTGGGGGAAAAATCCCCCTTAGGTTGAGAGACATGCTCTAGAACAGTGTTGCTCAACATGTTTTCTCAGAGCCCCACTGACTGAAAGTGTTTGTTTAAATGTGAAGGTCTCTGGCCCCTCTCACATCTTATTGAATCAAGACCTCTAGGGAGAAGGTTCTGGGAATCTGAATTTTTCACAAGGACACTTAATGAGACTGAGGAAATTCTAAGTTTCATGTGCAAATGCACCAAGAGATAACCACAGAATGAAACTCAGTCATGAGATAGAGTAAAGACAGTGATTCTATGAGGTTAGCATATATTTTTCTGACTTGCAGATGCACAAAGTGAAAAAACATTTACAACTAAAAGGCATGTTTTATTGGATTTGCAATAGATAATTTTGTTCCATGAAAATTGGACTGCTAGTCAAAATACCAATATTCTGTCACATCACTAATTACTTTTGTAGTTCTGGGCATGTCTTAGTGCCTAACATGGAGTTAGTGAGTAGTACACGTTAGTCTTCTCTCTTTCCTTCCCATCCTTTTTAAACATTTCATTAAAAAAAAAAAAAAAAAGGAAATAGAACTACCTTGCCTATTTCACAAAAACAGAAAATTAAAAGGAGAGTGTATTAATGTTTTGATAAATACAAATGTTACAAATGTGAATGGGCCAGAATTATTAACCATATGATGAGTGTTTTTTTTTAACAAATTCCTGTTTTTCCTCTTTCCTTATGTGCTGCCTTCACACATAGTCCAGCTGTGGCATATGGTCAATTCTTGATTATCTGTGAATGGATTAGCTGTCTTGCAGATTATCCACGTGCACTGGGAACTGACTCATTATCTACCAGAACATCTGCTCACACATCTGTCTTCTCCCACTCACAATGGGATTCCCAGAAAGGCTTTCCCCTTCTACCAACCAGCTCATACAGCTCTTTAAATTTGTACCTCCTCTGAAATAATCAGCCTGATGGAGTCTCTAGCCTAAGGGTTTGTGGGCAAAAGAAGAGGAAAGGAAGTAAGATATAAGATATATTTCCAAATTCCCTCTCCTCTTCATGGAGAAGCCCATGGAAATTGGCCTCCTTCCTACTACACAAAAGGGTAATTTTTGTTTGATGAATTGTGTTTCCCTATCAGCACAGATATTGCTATGTGAATAGAAGAGGGGAGAATATAGTCATAGAGATTTCAGAAAAATCTCCAAAAGAAAGATGTATACTTTATATAACCCACTGTAGTAACTTTAAAACATGTCTATAAATTCCTTGACACTCCTCCTATCGAAAGGTAGGCTTTTAAGCCTTCCCTTTGATTATAAATGACAGTCAACTGAGGAGTATGGCAGACATGACATTATGTAACTTCTAAGTGTAGGTCATAAAGGTGATTCAGCTCCTGCCTGATTTTCTAGAAGACTCAGAAGAGAGAACGAAACCACCATAGAATCATGATGACTACTCTGAGGCCACTATACTGTGAAGAAGCTCAAACTAGCCCACTCTGCGATTCACATGGAGAATACCTAAAACTACGTAAAGAGACAGATAAACCAGCTAGCCAGCCCGTATCTGCTCTATTCACTTATTCTTCCACCTTCAGCCCCCATCTGACTGCACCACATAAGCAACCCCCAACTGGAACCACCAGCCAACACTCCCCAAATTCCTGAAAGAAATGAAAGATGATCATATTGTTATAAACTACTGAGTTTGGAGGTAACTTTTGTAGCAATAAACGGCTGATTCATCCCCTAATGCATCAACTTGCAACTTCTCATTATTGTTGTTTAAGATTCAGACTCTTCTCTGAGAGGAAATGTGTGTAAATGCCCAGCACCATAGGCACCTCCCATTTAATTAACAAGCGTATGTTACCTCAGACACTTTTCCAAGCAAGGGTGATTTGTAGTATAACACACATTGTTCTACACTTCTGGAATATATAGAGCACAGGAGGGATACACATGTTAGGTGCAAATAAAATAGGAAAGACACAAAAGTGAAACATACTAATGCAGAGAAAATAAAATATGTAATAAGGTCATATACCAGGGAAATAGGACTGTCTGGTTGGGGGCAGGGAGGGTGGTGACTTCATTCTCTAACTGTCCAGTGTAATATCCTGACATCTCTGGGATAGCTCTATTTCAAAACTCAGCCACATGATAGAACATGAGATGTGGCTAGACATAAAATCCATTATGTTAATTGTGAAATCTGCGAGGTTCCATGTGCTCTGGAATCTTAGGTTTTTAAGCAAAAGTCTAACCAATTAGGAAATGAAAACAAACTAACAACAGAAAGACGAGAACAAATCCTTTTTTTCAAACCAAATTTGGACCCCAGGCTTCAACAATTTGATGATTGCTTTGCATCAGGATAGTGACGAAAATAGTCATTGACTTATTGGCACTTTTGTACCATCTGTGCTCATGTTTCTTCTCATTAGTGCCTAGCAGCAAGAGCTGATTTTATTTGATAAATAATAAATTCAATGAACCTCTAGTATTCTAAACATTTTGAGAGAAAGCAAAATAAGACAAGAAAAAAAAAAAAAGACAAGGCTTTACCCTTCATAAATTTATACTATAGAAATATACAGACTATTGCCCAAAAGATCTGTTTAGGTATTCTGTAGGAGTTTATTAAACACCTATTTAGGGACTTATTACCAGATGCTAGTTGCTCTGAGAGATAGCAAATAAGCATCAGATACTGTCACTGCTGTCAATCTTTTTTTTCTTATTGAGAGGATTAACATAACTTATCACATAATTTCATTCCAGTTTTCTTTCCCATTACAAAGTAGCCATGTTTCAGCAGAAGTTGAACTTTTACTCATACATAGTTTATCTTCTGATTTTTAAAATTATCCCTATAAAAACACTTTTCCCCTTTTTATCATTCCTAACATTAAAGATGATTTATATCAATAAACTTCAGTAATCTTTATAAGACTTACTAGGCATCAGTAACCTTTATGGGACTTAACAGGCAGCCTTTTAGGTAATGGTTAATAACACAAATTCTAGATTCAAGAATGCATGAGAACTAACTCTGTGATCTGTCATTTGGACAATGTGTACATTTTTAAATCTCTCTGTTCCTAAATTTCATCACCTGTAAAGTGGGACTAGTAATGAATGTTTAAGGAATAAAATGAAAGCATTCAGTGCAATGTATTGCATATACTGAACACTCAGTAATATATTACCATAAAATTACAGTGATTTTATTTTATTTGGCTTTCAAAACACCTCTTTCAGACACATAAATATAGTTTTATTATCATCATTTTATAGAAGATGGATGTTAACAGATTATATTATTTGCTTATGGCCACATAGTAAATTGAATAGTTGGTATTCAACTCCCAATATTCTAATTCCATATCCAGATACAATTTTATAATTACTGGAATTTATTATTTTTTCTGGAGATTTCACATCTGTCTCATTTATTGCTATTAACTAGAAATAATTTAGGAAAATATAATTCTTTTTGTTTTTCCCTATCCCTCACCTCCATAAAATAAAGTGTATCAGCTCTACTTCCAAAATTTATTCTGATCTACCCACTATTTCCCATCTACACTACTAGATATAACCTGGTCCAAGCCATTATCATGTCACCACTGGACATCAGCAAGTCAACTCACATTCTCAAATCGGTTCCCTTTCCCCACTTCTCCAAGTAAAACACAACGCAAATCCCTTATTGTGGCCTAGAAAAGTGGACACAATGTTACTCTATCACTCCTCTTCACCTCAATACCCTATCCCTTTTGCCCAAGCCAGTAGCCCTCAGACTCACTGGTCTTCTTTCTAGTGCCAGCTTAATGGCTTTCCTTGTTAGTCCAAAATGTTCTTTCCTTACATCTCAGTCTTCCCATAACTGAATCCTACTTGAAATTCAGAAATAAACTCAAAATCATCTAAAGTGTGAAACTGCTCCTGTCCCTGACCACACAATCCAGATTATCTCCCCCAACAGTCATATGCTTCTATTTTACTTTCTATGTAACACATACCACTCTATAAGATTATCTGATTTGATTGTGTATTTGTTTATTTTTTTTCAGTCTTTCTCCCCTAGAATTTAAGTTCTAGAAAATTAATTCACCTTGTTTGTTACTGAATGTGCAACCTTTAGAATAATGTGAGACACGAAATAGGCCTCTCCAGTCAGTACTTGCTGAAATACTCAATTAACTTTACTCCCTAAAGCTTTTCTGAGCCTAAAGTCCACTTAAGAATATATATATGTATATATATATATAAAGAATATATACAAATATATAAATATATATAAATATACTTAAGAAAATATAAATATTATATATAAGTAATAATATATATGATAAATTATATATATATATCTCCTGCAAAGTTGATACTTCCATGGAACAAGATATCCATTTGAGTGACACTCATAATAGAGACAGAAGTAGAGACAAAAAAGGCATTAGCTTACTAATATTAGTAAAAAGTACTATTTGCAATAATAGCAATAGTAACAAATGCACCGAATGTTAACAATTACCTAATGTGGTTTAGAATAACTTACATATGTCTCATCATTTGATCCTTACAGCAAAGCTTAGAGGGGATGTTACCATGACTGTTCTACAGACAAAAACAACACTGTGGCTCAGAAAAGCTGCATCCCATAGTAACTCTGCCACCAAGTGATAGAGACAATATTTGAACCCAGGTTTATCTTCCTCTAAAGACACATTCTTTGTAAAGTCTCTTCTGTGAAACAACCTGCTTTCTTCTCAATGCTGGCTTATTATTTTTCAATGACAAATAATTTTTCTAATTCCATGAGAAGGATAAGAAAACTGCTGCACTATCCATTGCAATGTATCTGCTTTTGAAACTGGTAGAAATGGTTCTCCCTGTATCAAGACTACCACCAAAGTCCCTATTATCCTTACAGTTTTAAAGTCCAGTACACTCACAGAAAGATTTAGGTTTCATTTTGCTACAAGTCTTCATCTTAGGGAATACAAAGACAAACTGAAGGCAAATGTCTCAACACTGTGATCATTCCACACCAGAAACTGCTGGGAACAGAGAGAGATGAGCATAGGGTCCATTGAGGGGATTGTGTCAGTGTTTCCCACTGAGCAGGATGAATGAAAGGGGTCTTCAAGGTTGAACACCCATAACTGGGGTCAGTACACTGGATTTATTACTATTTTCTCTTCACTGAAAGGCCCTCTCCTATGGTTTCTTTTCATTTTCAGCTTCTTGTATTTTAAACATTGAGTGAAATGCAAATGTGACATTTAAACTTTCAGAGGGACATGAGAAATGAACAGCTATGTGTAGAGAGTATTTGGTATGGACTGGTGGGGTAGTGAGGAGAGAAAAGGTTATTACATCTAAAAGAAATTTAACTGAAGAAGAGGTAGGAAAAAAGGAAAAAGAAAAAAACTAAGTTACTCAAATGGGAAAACAGAAGGACTACAGAAGGGTATTAAATATAAATCTACTCCCTCCTTGAATTGTTTGAAAAAAGATCACATAGTGGGAAAGTCTAAAAATTTTATCTTACCCAAGAAAATATAGATGATCTCTCTTCCTGGGTCAATTGATGAAATGGAGAGATTTTGTCGGTGGGGGGAGGGGGGATCTCAATCTCTTCTTAAAACAATATTTTAATTCTCTCCTACTAGTTCAAGAAGTTTTTTAAATATTGCATTTTTCTGGACAGAGGATAATTTGATGTCTATCAGTAACAATTATATGAGGGAAATATATGTATACATCTACATTTCTAGAAAATATCTGTGAACTTTCTAATGTGACAGAAGAGAACTGTATAAACCAAAATAGTAGGCAAATAGTTGCATAACACAGTTGGGGCAAAGAGTATGTGTCAATAAAGTAGGTGAAACAGTAAACAAAATATGTGAAGGTGGTGAGTCAAGCAAAGTCCAGTGATTTATCCAATAACCATTGTGGAAGATACTTCACAATGAACAGAAATCAGGTAAATGGGAAGCTAGGACTATCCAATCTAGGGGTGTTTCTGTAATTAGAAGTCCAAGCAAATGATCAACACTGCCCATAAGCCTATACCTAATTGAGGGGGTAAAGAGCCATCAGAAAAAAAGATGCTTCTCACTCTCCCTCTCAGAATTCTTAATGGAGCACCCATATTGACAATTATCTGCATAGGAGCCTTAATGATCTGCTAGAACCTAGCACAGGCTCTCTTGTTTACCTTCTCTCTCTCCCTCTTCCTCTCTTTCTTCAACCGCCTTACCCCCCACCCCCTCTTTAATTAAAGTGAAGAGTGTGCTGGTTGGGTAGACTGTGGTAAGAGTTATTGGGGGCAGTAAGAAGGGGCAGCTAAGCTAATGATAAGAACATACTTTTCAAGAGGTCAACTTCATTTTGAGAATTTCTGCCTTTTTGTTCTTGATCCTTAAGCAGCTCTGAGGCAGGAGAACTTATTACAGTTACAGTTGATAATATTAGTGGAGGTTTGAAGATCAAATATCACACATATACATTGCAACAGTCTTCCTTGGTATGGGAGGCATTCTGCCTTCCCCACAAATTAAAGTGCAGTAACAACAGAATCAGAAAAGGACTAGGGGCCCCTGGGTGGCTCAGTTAGGCCCCTGGCTCAGTGGGGACTCTGCATGTCCCTCTTCCTCAGCCCTTCCCCCCACTTATACTCTCCCTCTAATAACTAAATAAAAATCTTAAAAAAAAAAAATAAAAGAACCAGCCCTGTCGTTTATCAATGGGTCAAAAGATGCTGCCAATGATATTCTGCAAACATCTGGGAATGTACACCATGGCTGCAACATGACCCAGATGTCTTTAAATAAATATCCCTGGATCATGAGCTGCTTGAGAATCAGGCCCTTGGCTAACTCACTGCATATCCCATTAGAGAATGGAATCTTGGGTCACAGAATATGTAACACCCTTATTTGGAATGTTTCTGGCTGTTGGTCCAATTGTTTTTGTTAGGACTCTCAATTCAAAATGGCACAGCCAAGCTTCAAAGTCATTGATAAAAGCTTTCCTACTATTGTCCAGTCAACAATATGATGTTTGTCTTCTGGGAAAGATACATGTAAGTCCATTATCTCATTTGACCTAAATTAACATCTTACAAGTTGATGTCATCTTTTTCCTCGAGAGAAAAATGAAGACAGATAAGAAGTAGGGTCCTTGCCAAATTTTGTCCTTTACAACAATGAGTCATGTTAACCTAATCATTCAGGTATATCCATAGAACAACCTTGGGCCCACTATTCTATAAGAAAATGGAAAGCAACAGTGTCTGGCAGGTGCCTAACACATGACCATCCTAGTTTTTTTGTTTTGTTTTTGTTATTTATTTATTGCTTAGATCAGAGACTTGCCTTTTCTTGCTTGCTGAATAACCTCAGATGAGTCACTTCTCAGTTTATTTTCTTGTAAAATGCATTAATGATTATTGTTATATTTCATGGGATGGTTATAAGGATGATAAAAAAATAAGGTATGAATTATTGTCAAAATTGGCATTTCCATTCTTGTAGGTCAAATTGCTAGGTGTTCAAACCTACCCTGGCTATGATGAGGGTCCTCTGTGTTCGAGCAGTCCCATGATGCCCATAATCTCACTGTACTCTTTTGCTTTTGTGTGACTTTAGGTTTCCATTGGGTCCTTCTCTATCTATTTAGCCTCTGACTCTCTGATCAGTCTCCTCCATCTTTCATCCCTGAATGTCAGAAAAGTAATGATCACCAGCCCCAATCTGAAGAAATCACCACTGATAAGCTATCCACTCTTGTCCTCATAGGATAATTTCTCTTACCTTCCAGACTCAAAATCCTTGCCCCCATACTTCTATGCTATGTCTACTTCTGATCCCTTTAATTCAATGATTTCACAGATTGATTTCTCCCAGTCTGTTGATTATTTTTCTAGTTTCTCTTCCCTGACTCTGAGGTTCAGTTATATTCCAGCCACAGATTCTACAGAAGTCCACCCAGGAAAAGTCAAACTCCAGCCACTCAAAAATAGGAGAGGAAGAACATTGTCTTTTATTTCCCTACTCCTAGGTATGTTCATTCAAGCTTCCTTACATACTAGTTGAGTGATCATAGGAAAGTTAATTAATCTCTTTGAATCTTATTTTCAGCTGCACAGGTAAAATAGCAAAAAGGCTAATTCCTCCTGATACCCCAGTGCTTGGGTTCAGTTGTTTCAGATCTATGTAGAGAATGCTAATGAGCCCTGCCTCATAGCTGTTAGACTGGTGATAGAGATGGTTACTGTTTCCTTCATGTGAAGGGAGCTCCAGTAATTTCACATTTCTGACCTCTTTGTATTCCTCATTCACTTCTTTGCATGAGTGGAGAATTTACTGAATCTGATTGATGCATATAGAAGAGGAAATGGGACATACATAGCCTAGTCACTTTAGCCTCATACCTCCTGAAAGTTATTTCAGTCCTTATCACACAGTATACTTTTTTTCCTTCTGTACCCTGCTAAAATTTCTACACTGAAGCCTTCACACAGGGAAACAGGCAATTTTACATCACTTCTTGTGACTAGGTGTGTTGACCTGGCTGCATCTGAGTTTCAATACTGGGAAGTCGACTTTCTGGCAATGTTTAATATAAAATTGATATTTTGGCTCTATATTAGTTTGATATGGCTGCCATAATAAAATGCCACACTGGGTGACTTAAACAACCAGATTTTATTTTCTACTGTTCTGGAGGCTGCAAGTCAAAGATCAAGGTGTTGGAAGGTTTGGTTTTTCTTGGGCCCTCTCTCCTTGGCCTACAGATGGCCACCTTATCCCTGTGCCCTCACCTGGCCTTTTCTGAGAATGCATATTCCTGGTATCTCTTTCTCTTCTTAAAAGGAAACCAGTCCTTTTGAGTTAGGGCTCCACTCTTACGACCTCATTTAACTTTAAACAGTGCTTTAGGGAACCTGAGTGGCTCAGTCGGTTAAGCGTCTGTCAGCCTTTGGCTCAGGTCATGATCCTGGGATCGAGCCCCACGTTGGGTTCCCTGCTCAGTGGGGAGCCTGCTTCTCCCTCTCCCTCTGTTCCTCCCCCTGCTTGTGCTCTCTCACTCTCTCTGTCAAATAAATAAAATCTTAAAACAAACAAACAAACAAAAACCAGTGCTTTAAAGGCCCCATCTCCAAATACAGTCACATTCTAAAGTGCAGAAGGTTAAGGCTTCAACATACAAATTTTGCAGGGATGCGATTCAGTCCCTAACAGATTACCATTTGCTTTTCTCTCAGCTGTTTTTAAATATTATGTTTGGATAAGATAATACAGATGAATCATTTTGAAGACTTTGGTAGTCTTAGGCAGTATTTATCAATCCTGTTTTCATTACCCAAGTAAGGGTCCCTTCTTTGGCCCTAGGGAGGACCATAGGACTTCCTAATATCTAAGATGTTTTGGCCCTAAGAATCAATTTTTGTCCTCTTGGGGGTGGTCTTCTAAAAAGAAAGAGATTAAACAGAGAGCAGGAATAGAGTCCATTCGCCAAACAGTTAATATGACTCATTCCAGAGCTCCTCAGCCCCTTCTAAGGCAGTACTCTGATCTCTTAGATCTGGGGACCACAGAATAGGATTGTCCACATTCATGGAGCAGAAAAAGGGGTATCTTCTATTGGTCAGAGCCCTGAACTAAATAAGTAAAGGCACATTTCTACCTTTATGTCCATACTACATCACCTTATGTTAAAGGTATATTTGGGGTTGACTTAAAATACAGACTAGGTGGCATACATACGATTTCACTTTGTAAGGCTTGGGTGAATAATATGCTTCAAAGTAACTTTTAATTATCCTCCAAAGTAGTTGAAAGTAAGGCATGGGGTACTCGTGTGACTCTCCATGGGGAGAGGTAGCCCTTATGAATTAGATCATCGTGAACAGATAAAACAAGAACAGCTTCCAAATATGAGCCCCAAATCAAAAGAAGAATATCTAATTATTGATGCTGACATGCTACTGGGTTGCTTCTCACCTGGACAACTCTATAGAGCTCTTCTGGGTAAGCGCACACAGTACTTATTAAGTATAAGCTAGCAATACTCCTGGTAGTAACAGATAAGCATAACAACAAAAAAAACAGAAGATCAACAACAACAAACTTTGAGAGCACTTCTATGTCAGACATGGGGCCAAGAATAATCTCATTTAATACGCTACCACCAGGATATAGATGCTATTACCACACTCATTCTGCAGAGGAATTCCAATGAGGCTTAGCAAGGTAGGTAACTTATTCAATGTCAACTCTTGGTCTATCTGATTACAGAGTCTGAGTGTTTCACCACAAACCACTCTGGCTGCCACTTGCTCTTAACTCCTGGGTAAAGATAATAAAACTAATCTTCACGGTGCCAGCACTATTCTTTCCTCTTATATTTTGTCTTTTTATACTGCAAGAGGAATATCTCTGAGAGTTGTCTTCCATGTACCTCCTCATATAAAAAGAAAAGAAACACACCATTTGGAGAGAAGTTATGGCTAGAGGCAGAGCTGCAGCAATGTAAGCCATATCTATAAAACTGTACCCTCAGAATGTACACCCCTCTGAAGCAGGTTCCACAGGTAAGGATTTCTACCTTACAAATGAGGACACCAAGGACTAGAGACTTCAGTGATTTATCTGAGGTCATATATCCAAATAGAAAGATAAAAAAAATTGATAACTTATGAATCAAGTTTGCTACTAGAGTCCCTACATTACATTGTTCCTATGAAGGAAATATTCTTCTCTTCTCCTACACTGTATTCCCCCTCCTACCCCTGACATCACCTCCCTACATCCTTGCCAACACTGTCTGTGGTTTTGAAGTTTCTAAGTCATTTGGAGGAAATCAACTTCTCCAGCATCCAGACACTCTTGTGCTAAAGCAGTCTGCAGGACATAAAGCATAGAGAAGATTTACATCTTTGACTCACTTTCAACAGATATTACTTATCTTGAACTGCCAGCAGAGTCTCGTCTATGTGATGTGCATGACAGTGAGGAATAGCTTTTTGCTGCACTGCCCAGCTTCCATGGGTAAAATAAATAAATAAATTTTAAAAAACAGGAGTTATTGTTTGATGGAATGAATATTCAGGAACATCTCTGGGAAATCTTGGCAAGGGAGCTGAAGTGGGAGACCTAACATTAAGGGCCATAAAAATGACCCCCAATTCACCGACCCCTTGCAAAGACTTTGTAGAGATTTGTTAAGGAAGCAAAAAAACCATGAGAGATTATTCATTCAGCCTTTGAGATTCCTGTATGCCAAATCTTTCCCAGTAAAGCTGTCCTTGAATTACACATCATGTGAGTAAAGTTTGTTTATAACTTGGTCCTTTAAAACTTGTAATCAATTGTGTCTTATAAACAAACTGCAATGAGTATGGTGGCTATACATCTTACTAGTAACTTGCATACATCGGACACTCAAAAATGATAATTCTTCTTAATTGTAGTTCCCATTACAGGTATACATATCTATCACTTTTTATTTATTTTTTTGTCTCCACAGCACAACACAGAGTGTTAGAGGACATGCCTGCATTTCATAGTATACCTGTGGTGCAATAAAATCTTGTTTTACATTTACCTTTACATTCTTAGCACAGAGTAGAAAATATTAATTAATGGACCTATTTTCAAACAAATTCATAGGGATGTCTAGAAATTAGCAGATTTAATAATTAAAATTACGGGCGCCTGGGTGGCTCAGTTGGTTAGGCGACTGCCTTCAGCTCAGGTTACGATCCTGGAGTCCTGGGATCGAGTCCTGCATCGGGCTCCCTGCTCACCAGGGAGTCTGCTTTTCCCTCTGACCCTCCTCCCTCTCATGCTCTCTGTCTCTCATTCTCTCTCTCGCAAATAAAATCTTTAAAAAAAATAATAATAATAATTAAAATTACTAAATGTGAAAGAGAGCTCATTGATTTAGAACTGGTTGAAATGAGGTCAAAAATGTCTTCACAATTTTGATAATATGTTTAAACAAAGCCCTCTCAGTTTATTGCAATATTTGCCTATCAGTGATAAAAAAAATGTTTTAAAATTATACCAAAGGGTCAATTATACCAATGCCAGTTTAATATCATCGGATCACATGCAGAAGAGATTATTTTGTATTTTTCATTTTAACAGAATGACTGACCTCTGAGTCCTGTCTTATTTAAACTCTGTATTTCTTCAGAGTGAGACATAAAGTGGAACTGAACTCAGGGATTCAATCCTGGTAATGAACATTAGTTAAAAATCCTACTTTGATGTATATGAAAATGTGTTAAAAAATAAAACACATTTGATAGGCACAAACATATTTTTTCAACATAAGCATAAGCGTAGTGTCAAATACTAACATAATATAAACTATTTTGAGGGTTTTAGTCACAGCACATATGTACTTTTTTTCTTTCCTCTACACCAACATCAAATGCTAGCAGCATAAGATCTACTTTAGAATAAATCAAGGGAATTTGGGTATACTGCTCATTGCAAAATACATGTATTCTTAAAATGTTCAACATAAATGTATCCCATATATTATTTTTCATTCTAAATGCACATAGTAAGCTCATGAACACGGTTTTATCCTTAGGTCAACTCCTCACAAGTGGCTATATGAGATGCAAGAGTTCCAGATCTCATCATTCAAAGAGCAGAGGGTTTCAATGAAAAAGCAACTAAAGTTATTTTCCAGCAGCACTTGCGAGCATTGCTCCATATTAGGGATTTATATTCATCCATGAACCAGTGTAGAATTAACTATGAGGTCAATTCCAAACCAGCTGCCTGGCTGAGGGTAGGGTTGGTCCCTTAAAATTAACTATAGGTGGCATTGCTAAAAGAAGAGGGAACTAAATAATGACAAAGCAGCCAACATTTGCCTACCAAAGCTAACATCTGAGTCTCTAGTGGTCTGGCCAGGGTGTTTGCATTTTTTTTATTTTTTATTTTTTTTTAAGAGAGAGGTTGGGGGGTGGGGTAGGAACCTAGAGAGAGAGAGAGAAAGAGAGAGAATCTTAAGCAGGCTCAACACCCAACTCGGGGCTCAACCTCACAACCCTGAGATCATGAACTGAGCCTAAATCTAGAGTCAGATTCTTAACTTACCAACTGAGCCACCCAGGTGTTTGCATTTTAAAACAAATCTCCCAGGTCATTCTTAGTGGCATATAAACTTTAAGAACCATTCTTCATATACAATCCCTGAACCTTTAGAAACAATTTAAATATTGAGATAAGCATTTGAACTGGGAGACTAAGTGTTAGTGGGCACCATCCCATCTATTCACTGAGGGCGTCAATAGAAGGAGATGACGAAGGAAGGAAAAATTCACTTTGTACCTGACACTTGAGCCAGGATACTGTTCTATCCATGGACTAGGACTTGCACCATCTGCTGGTAGGTGCTCAGGTTTTTGGACTCACACTAGAAGTAAACCACCAGTTTTCCTGGATCTCTAGCTGCAGACAAAAGATCATGGGATTTCACACCGTCCATAATCACATAAGCCAATTCTTCACAAAAAATATGTAAATATTATTTATTTTATAAATGTATAAATATAACAATACAATAAATAAAATGTAATAATGTAATATATATAACCAAATATTTGAGAAACATTTATATGTATAAATATACATAAAACAGAAAAAAAGTAAGAGATTCATTCTCTTTTGGTTCTGCCTTTCTGAAAAACCCTAATACGTTGCCCTTGTTATAAGAATACTCTGGGGGAGCCTGGGTGACTCACTAGGTTAAATGTCTACTTTGGCTCAGGTCGTGATCTCAGGGTCCTAGAATTAAGCACTGTGTTGGGCTCCACCCTCAGTGGGGAGTCTGCCTCCCCTTCTCCTTCTCCCTCTGCCCCTCCCCCTGATGAAGGAGCAGAAGCCTAGCTGAAGACAAAGCACATGCTGACATCCTGCAACCTCCCCCCCCACAACTGTGGGGTGGGATATGCGTGATATTTCTCCAGGAAGCTCCCAACTATCTTAATGTTAATTCCTTGTTAGAGGGAAAAACAACCTTAACTTGACAATGGCAAGTTCTCCAGTATCCTGTCAGTCTTTAGCATATGAAAGTTCTTTCAAAAACCTCCCTTTTCCTTACCTCCCCCGCTCACAACACAGGTGCAGCAGCTCTTTCTGCCATGGGTCCTGTCCCCATGCTTTAATAAAACCACCTTTATGGGGTACCTGGGTGGCTCAGTCATTAAGCGTCTGCCTTCAACTCAGGTCACGATCCCAGAGTCCTGGGATCGAGCCCCACATCGGGCTCCCTGCTCGGCGGGAAGCCTGCTTCTCCCTCTCCCACTATCCCTGCTTGTGTTTCCTCTCTAGATGTCTCTCTCTGTGAAATAAATAAAATCTTAAAAAAATAAAAAAATAAATAATAAAACCACCTTTAGCACCAAAGACATCTCAAGAATTCTTTCTTGGTCTTTGGCTCTGGACCTCATCCCATTGAACCTCACCTATATTCTAAAACCACATCACCCTCCCTCATGTGCATGTGCTCTCTCTCTCTCAAATAGATGAATAAAATCTTAAAAAAAAAAAAAGAATACTCTGACTACTGAGTTTTAATTAATTGATTTCTACAAAAAGCTTATTTTCTTTCTTTCCTATGAGCTCTGCAAAGTGCTTGTTATGGCTGTGAGATTCTGCTCTATCTCCCTCATCCAAGTTTTCTGTGTCTGCATTTGTGTTTGCTCATGTCAATGCTTCCTCTGAGGCAACAACCACTACCTGCTCCATTTTCTGTCCCTTAATGAATTGGCTATGTTTGTCCAGGGTGGAAAAGAAAGGGAAGTTTGTTTGTTTGTTTATTTAAGGTTTATTTAAGATTTATTTATTTGAGAGAGAGAGAGAGAGCATGAACAGGGGGAAGGAACAGAGGGAGAGGGAGAAGCAGACTCTCCACTGAACAGGGAGCATAACATCAGGGCTCAATCCCAGGACCCCGAGATCATGACCTGAGCCGAAAGTAGATGCTTAACTGACTGAGCCACTAGGCACCCCAGAAAGGTAAGTTTAAAATGGCTTTGGGCAAGGAAATTGCTAGCTGCTTCAAAAATATTCTAAAAAATGGATCCTCCAATGAGCATGAATATAGTTCAAATGCAACTTCTGGCAATACCCTTGAACATCCTCCAGAAAAGACAACAGAAAACTAGATCAACACGTTACTCTTGTTATGTTAAATTCCACCAAGTGGATTTTTCTTGCTCTTTCAAATGGTTTCTCCAAGTCCATTTCCTTCTACATGCTGGAAACATTTAGTAATTATTAATAGCACAGATTCACAGACTAGTGAATACCACAGAGACTATGCTCTCTTACCAAATGAAAATGTTGAAAAATTCCTGTGGTTCTACCACTTTTCACTTTGACAATGAAAGTTCTCAGAAGCATATTGTAGAGGTTCTTCTACCTTATGCATATGCTTCTCATGAGGCTTCTTCTGAATTAATTATCTATGTCATCTCAGTGATCCGAAGAACTTTATATTTAGTGACTGTGACAATGTAGGTGCCAGAGAGACATCTTCTGCACAGCTATATATCAAAGGACAAAGAGCTGAGGTTCCCTTAGTTCTTCTACTAAGGAAATGCTACAGATAGATGAGAAGGGAGTGGGGAGGGCAGTGTCGCATTCTGATTGATGCCTATTGATTACTGATTATGGAAATTGGGAGATGTCTAATCTTATCAGCTTCAGACAGACTCCTCAAAGGTATTTTGGTTTCTAGGATTGATATTCCCTCACTCTGGTAATGCACACCATATTTCATCTTTACTTCCTTAGCACTATAATTTGATAGTGATATAGAGACTTGTGAGAACAACATTTTAAGTCATTGCACTTTAGAAATAAGGGGCAATAGGACTCAGAAATAAGTTGATTTTCCCAAGGTCACACAAGAGAATATTTTAAATAAAGAGAATAATTGGACAATTAGGAGTCAGGTCTAGGGTTCTGCCTTCTATTTGTGACAAAAAAAAAAGTAGGTAGCAATAATGAGTCCAAGGGGCATTTGAGTCTGGGATACTAAGCTTCAGCCATGGGGTGTGTACCTCCTGGAAAAGTTCAGAAAAGATGGATTTTAAGGACCAGGAAAGGAATCCTTATGAGAAATACTTTTCCCCAGAAAAGAGTAACATCTAACCATGACTTAAGCTGATAAATTGATTCTAGGAGACCAGTTCATTTAACATACAGATTCTGTATATGAGCTTGTCCAAGAAAGGGACATGGAAAGTTCTAACAAACCAAAGGAAGAATCCATGATAGAGGGGTAGTTTAAAAGAAAATTCAAGGCTGGTGGAATGCTGGATACCTTGCCTGTGCCCCTATTTTTTGGGGTGATCCCATGAGCACACTAAAGTCCTAAATTATATGGTCTTATAATGGAAGACTGGTGAGGCCCTATGGTAATCATAAAGGTTTCTGTTTAGTACTGCTTAACTGAGAACTTCCCTATATTACTTTTATATAATGGAAGAAGGGGTAGGGAATAGAAGAAGCATATGACTGAGATATGTATTAACATCTTTTTTTAAGATTTTATTTATTTATTTGACAGAGAGAAAGAGAGAGATCACAAGTAGGCAGGCAGAGGGAGAGGGAGAAGCAGGCTTCCTGCTGAGCACAGAGCCCGATATGGGGCTTGATCCCAGGACCCTGGGAGCATGACCTGAGCCAAAGGCAGACGCTTAACCGGATGAGCCACTCAGACACCCCTTTATTAACATATTCTTCACCCCTTTTACTTTATCCCCCTCCCAAATAATAGTATTATTGAATTTCTGTTGTCTGCATCCAGTTATCTACATCAAAAATAGTTCTCCAAGAAAGGGAATCTCAAAATACCTGAACACAAATTGTCAGAATCATCAAAATGCCCTGGACCCTCTCATTTCTTCAACAAATTGTGTGTGTTATGTGTATATATTTCTGGCTATAGCTCAGAAGATACATAAAAGATGGTGATAAAGTTAATGGTTTCTTCAGCTTCCATGGTTGTGGTACCTAAGAACAATTTGAGACTTCAAGATATCAAATAAATTAGTTTCCAGGTTGCTATTCCCTAGAAACTAATTGAAATCATGTGCTTTTTCTACTTAAAGATTAGCTCTGACAGTGCTTCTGAAAATGAAAAGCCAGAAGTAGCACTCTGCTCCTTGCCGTGTTCTGTTAGCTCAACTATGGCTCCAGAGTGATGATCTCTAATGATTGTAGGTTTAGTGAAGAGCAAATCTTACAAATAAGACAAAGTTCCAAATAACTTTTACCTTGGCTGCCTTGAATTATGCTAACTGAAGTAGTCTCTATTTTAGTTCATTGTTGGGGTTTCAGAAGAGATTACAGGGACCCCTCTGACTCGAAAAGCAACACGAACATTTGACACTCACCCATGAGTTTTCTGGCACTCAGTGAACTTGCCAATACCCTGCCATGTGTTAATAAACCAGAAAAGAATGGCAAAGAAAAAGTTTGAGCTTGAAATCATGGCCCTTTGGTGAGATTTGCCAATATCTGCCTCACCCAATTGGATATTTTCATGTGTAAGAGTTAAGTATCAATTCCTTCCCAAGCCCCAAACTATGCTCATATTGCAGCATAATATTCTCCTTAGCGTGCACCAAAATTAACCCAGAAAATGTTTCAATATTTAGTACTTTTTTATCAAGTTGTTTATAGACTGTTTCATTAACTTTAAGAACAAGAAACCATAATTTTAAAACAGGGCTTATACATAAAAACAAAAACATAACACATATAGAAACACAGAATATTGCAGAGTATGTGCAAATGTCCTGTGACTTTGTCTTTCTTTTTATTCTGTATTTTATACTAACAATTTTATATCTTTACATTTAAACTCTTATTGAGCCCTGACAATGGATAGAGCACCATGAGTAAGGCCAAGCTTGATGCTAGATTTACATATTCTCCCTGGGGCTCTTCTCTAGGCCTGTTTTCCTATCTGTAAAATAATAATTAAGATTTATATATTTCTCAGGTGACTGAGTCTTAAAACTTTATCATGGCATTCTATTAATTAATTTTTATTAAAGATAAATTTTAAGGGGGGTGGAGCAAGATGGCAGAGGAGTAGGAGACCTGGATTTCGTCTGGTCCCAGGAATTCAGCTATATAGGGATCAAACCATACTGAACACCTACGAACTCAACAGGAGATCGAAGAAAAGAATAGCAACAACTCTCTAAACAAAAAAGCGACCACTTTCTGGAAGGTAGGACGTGCAGAGAATTGAATATGAGGCGATATTAGGGAGGATAGATAGTGGGGGAGGAGGCCTCAGTCCGCCGCTTCTGGCAAGTGATACAGCCACAGAGCACAAAATCGGAACTTTTAGAAGTCTGCTCCGCTGAGGGATGTTGCTCCAGTGGCTAAACGGGGGTGGAAACCTTGTGGGACAGTGTGGTCTCAGGACTCTTGGGGTCACAGAAAGACCGGGGGTGCCTGAGTGTGGCAGAGCTCCCAGGTATCGGAGTGGGGAAGCCGGCTGCACAAACGGAACCGAGGTGTGGGCTCTCAGCTCGGGGTTGCCATAAACCGTGATCCACAGCAGAGTTGGGCCACTGCTCCTCCGGCAGGGACCCAACAAGTGGCAGATCCGGGGAGACTCCCCTTCCTCCCCTGGGAGGAGCGGCGCGGGAGCACACCACAGGAATCTGCTGGGTTTGGAGACTCCACATGGGGTCAGGTGCCAGAGACAGAAACGCTCGGTCACAGGCCAGGTGAGCACGGAGTGCGGCCGGAGACCAGGGAGACGGGAGTGATTGACTGCTTTACTCTGGGGGTTCACTGAGGAATGGGGCCCCCAATTCTGGGCTCCTCCGGGGCAGAGACTGGGAGGCCGCCATTTTCACTCTCGTCCTCCAAAGCCGAATGGAAAGCTTGCAGGGAACAAAAGCTCCCAAGAGCAAACCCAAGCAGATTACCTAGCGCGGACCAGGCAAGGGTGGGGCATTTCCGCCTCTGGCAAAGACATTTGGGAACCCCGGCAACAGGCCCCTCCCCGAGAAGATCAGCAAGAACAGCCAGCCAAGACCAGGTTTACCGATCAATGAGAACGGCAGAACTCCAGATCTAGGGGAATACTGCACATAGAATTCATGGCTTTTTTACCATGATTCTTTAGTCTTTCAAAGTCATTTTTTTTTTTGAAAATTTTTTTCCCTTTTTCAACCAACATGTTATCAATCCCTTTTTTAAAAAACATTTTTATTTTTCACTCTTAGAGTCATATTCTATCCCTTCAGAGTAGTTACCCTTATTTTTGGCATATGTATATGTAAGTTGTTCTCTCTTTAAAATTTCGAGATACAGTTTCTTCTAACAGATTAAAATATACCCTAAATCTCTAGTGTATGCTTTGTTATAGTCTCCTGCCTGATCACATTCTCTCCCTTCTTCTTTTTTTTTTTAAATCCTCTTCTTTCTTTTTTCAAACAACTTATCAATTCCTTTTATAATTTTTTTAATAATTTTCATCTTTACAGTCATATTCCATCCCTTCATGATATCAACCCTTATTTTTGTACATATATAAGTTTTTCTTTCTTTAAAATTTTGGAAGGCACTTTCTTCTAACAGACCAAAATACAGCCAAAATCTAGTGTGTGGCAATGATCTATGTACCAACCTAATCATATCTGATCATATTCTGTTTTTTTTGTTTTGTTTCGTTCTGTTTTTGTTTCATTTTCTCTTTTTCTTTCTTTTTTTTTTTTCTTTTTTCTTTCTTTCCCTTTCTTTTCCCCCGGCTTCAGGTCTTTTCTGATTTGTTTAGAGTATACTTTCTGGGGATGTTGTTACCCTGTTAGCATTTTGTTCTCTCATTCATCTCTTCTCCGCTGGACAAAATGACAAGACAGAAAAAATCACCTCAACAAAAAGAACAAGAGGTAGTACCAACTGCCAGGGACCTACTCAATATGGACAGTAGTACGATTTTGGACCTAGAGTTCAGAATCATGATTTTAAAGATACTAGCTGGGCTTTAAAAAACCATGGAAGTTATTAGAGAAACCCTTTCTGGAGAAATAAAAGAACTAAAATCTAACCAAGTCAAAATCAAAAAGGCTATTAATGAGGTGCAATCAAAAATGGGGGCGTTGGGCGCCTGGGTGGCTCAGCTGGTTAAGCGACTGCCTTCGGCTCAGGTCATGATCCTGGAGTCCCTGGATTGAGTCCCGCATTGGGCTCCCTGCTCGGCAGGGAGCCTGCTTCTCCCTCTGACCCTCCCCCCTCTCATGTGCTCTCTCTCTCTCATTCTCTCTGTCTCAAATAAATACATAAAATCTTTTAAAAAAAAAATGGGGGTGTTAACTGCTAGGATAAATGAGGCAGAAAAGAGAATAGGTGATATAGAAGACCAAATAATGGCAAATAAAGAAGCTGAGTAAAAGAGAGATAAACAACTACTGGATTACAAGGGCAGAATTCAAGAGGTAAGCGATACCATAAGACAAAACAAAATTAGAATAATCGGGATCCCAGAAGAAGAAGAAAGAGAGAGAGGAGCAGAAGATATACTGGAGCAAATTATAGCAGAGAACTTCCCTAATTCGGGGAAGGAAAGAGGCATCAAAATCCAGGAGGCACAGAGAACCCCTCCCAAAATCAATAAAAATAGGTCAACACCCCGACATCTAATAGTAAAACTTATGAGTCTCAGAGACAAAGAGAAAATCCTGAAAGCAGCTCGGGAAAAGAGCTCTGTAACCTACAATGGTAGAAACATTAGATTGGCAACAGACCTATCCACAGAGACCTGGCAGGCCAGAAAGGACTGGCAGGATATACTCAGAGCACTAAATGAGAAAAATATGCAGCCAAGAATACTCTATCCAGCTAGGCTGTCACTGAAAATAGAAGGAGAGGGAAAAAGCTTCCAGGACAAACAAAAACTAAAGGAATTTGCAAACATGAAACCAGCCCTACAAGAAATATTGAAAGGGGTCCTCTAAGGAAAGAGAGAGCCTAAAAGCAACATAGACCAGAAAGGACACAGACAATATACAGTAACAGTCACCTTACAGGCAATACAGTGGCACTAAATTCATATCTTTCCATAGTTACCCTGAATGTAAATGGGCTAAATGCCCCAATCAAAAGACACGGGGTATCAGATTGGATAAAAAAACAAGACCCATTGATATGCTGTCTGTCAGAGACTCATTTTAGACCCAAAGACACCCCCAGATTGAAAGTGAAGGGGTGGAAAACCATTTACCATGCTAATGGACACCAAAAGAAAGCTGGGGTGGCAATCCTTATATCAGACAAATTAGATTTTAAACCAAAGACTGTAATAAGAGATGAAGAAGGACATATATCATCCTTAAAGGGTCTATCCAACAAGAAGATCTACAATTGTAAATATCTATGCCCCTAACATGGGAGCAGCCAATTATATAAGGCAATTAATAACAAAAGCAAAGAAAAACACTGACCACAATACAATAATAGTGGGGGACATTAACCACCCCCCTCACTGAAATGGACAGATCATCTAAGCAAACGATCAACAAGGAAATAAAGACTTTCAACGACACACTGGACCAAATGGACTTCACAGACATATTCAGAACATTCCATCCCAAAGCAATGGAATACACATTCTTCTCTAGTGCCCATGGAACATTCTTCAGAATAGATCACATCCTAGGTCACATATCAGGTCTCAACCGGTACCAAAAGATTGGGATTATTCCTTGCATATTTTCAGACCACAATGCTTTGAAACTAGAACTCAATCACAAGAGGAAAGTCGGAAAGAACTCAAATACATGGAGGCTAAAGAGCATCCTACTGAAGAATGAATGGGTCAACCAGGAAATTAAAGAAGAATTAAAAAAATACATGGAAACCAATGAAAATGAAAACACAACTATTCAAAATCTTTGGGATGCAGCAAAGGCAGTCCTAAGAGGAAAGTATATAGCAATACAAGCCTTTCTCAAGAAACAAGAAAGGTCTCAAATACACAACCTAACCCTATACCTAAAGGAGCAAGAGAAAAAACAGCAAATAAAGCCTAAACCCAGCAGGAGAAGAGAAATCATAAAGATCAGAGCAGAAATCAATGAAATAGAAACCAAAAGAACAGTAGAACAGATCAACGAAACTAGGAGCTGGTTCTTTGAAAGAACTGATAAGATTGATAAACTCCTGGCCAGACTTATCAAAAAGAAAAGAGAAAGGACCCAAATCAATAAAATCATGAATGAAAGAGGAGAGATCACAACCAACACCAAAGAAATACAAACAATTATAAGAACATATTATGAGCAACTCTATGCCAGCAAATTAGATACCCTGGAAGAGATGGATGCATTCCTAGAGATGTATCAACTACTAAAACTGAACCAGGAAGAAATAGAAAACCTGAACAGACCTATAACCACTAAGGAAATTGAAGCAGGCATCAAAAATCTCCCAACAAACAAAAGCCCAGGGCCAGATGGCTTCCCAGGGGAATTCTATCAAACATTTAAAGAAGAATTAATGCCTATTCTTCTGAAATTGTTCCAAACAATAGAAATGGAAGGAAAACTTCCAAACTCGTTTTATGAGGCCACCATTACCTTGATCCCCAAACCAAAGACCCCATCAAAAAGAATTACAGACCAATATCCTTGATGAACATGGCTGCAAAAATTCTCACCAAAATACTAGCCAATAGGATCCAACAGTACATTAAAAGGATTATTCACCACGACCAAGCGGGATTTATCCCCGGGCTGCAAGGTTGGTTCAACATCCGCAAATCAATTAACGTGATACAATACATTAACAAAAGAAAGAACAAGAATCATATGATCCTCTCAACAGATGCAGAAAAAGCATTTGACAAAGTACAGCATCCTTTCTTGATCAAAACTCTTCAGAGTATAGGCATAGAGGGTACATACCTCAATATCATAAAAGCCATCTATGAAAAACCCACAGCGAATATCATTCTCAATGGGGAAAAACTGAGAGCTTTCCTCCTAAGGTCAGAAATGCGGCAGGGATGTCCACTATCACCACAGCTATTCAACATAGTATTAGAAGTCCTAGCCACAGCAATCAGAGAAAAAGAAATCAAAGTTATCCAAATTGGCAAAGAAGAAGTCAAACTCTCACTGTTTGCTGATGATATGATACTTTGTGTGGAAAACCCAAAAGACTCCACCCCAAAACTGCTAGAACTCATACAGGAATTCAGTAAAGTGGCAGGATATAAAATCAATGCACAGAAATCAGTGGCATTCCTCTACACCAACAACAAGACAGAAGAAAGAGAAATTAAGGAGTCGATCCCATTTATAATTGCACCCAAAACCATAAGATACCTAGGAATAAATCTAACCAAAGAGGCAAAGGATCTGAACTCAGAGAACTATAAAATACTCATGAAAGAAATTGAGGAAGACACAAAGAAATGGAAAAACGTCCCACGCTCATGGATTGGAAGAACAAATATTGTGAAGATGTCAATGCTACCTAGAGCAATCTACACATTCAGTGCAATCCCCATCAAAATACCATCCACTTTTTTCAAAGAAATGGAACAAATACTCCAAAAATTTGTATCGAACCAGAAAAGAGCCTGAATAGCCAGAGGAATGTTGAAAAAGAAAAGCAAAGCTGGCAGCATCACAATTCCAGACTTCCAGCTCTATTACAAAGCTGTCATCATCAAGATAGTATGGTACTGGCACAAAAACAGACACATAGATCAATGGAACAGAATAGAGAGCCCAGAAATGGACCCTCAACTCTATGGTCAACTCATCTTCGACAAAGCAGGAAAGAATGCCCAATGGAAAAAAGACAGTCTCTTCAACAAACGGTGTTGGGAAAATTGGACAGCCACATGCCGAAGAATGAGACTGAACCATTTCCTGACACCACACACAAAAATAGACTCCAAATGGTTGAAAGACCTCAATGTGAGACAGGAGTTCATCAACATCCTAAAGGAGAACACAGGCAGCAACCTCTTTGACCTCAGCCGAAGCAACTTCTTCCTAGAAACATCGCCAAAGGCAAGGGAAGCAAGGGCAAAAATGAACTATTGGGACTTCATCAAGATAAAAAGCTTTTGCACAGCAAAAGAAACAGTCCACAAAACCAAAAGACAACCGACAGAATGGGAGAAGACATTTGCAAATGACATATCAGATAAAGGGCTAGTGTCCAAAATCTATAAAGAACTCATCAAACTCAACACCCAAAGAACAAAGAATCCAATCAAGAAATGGGCAGAAGACATGAACAGACATTTTTCCAAAGAAGACATCCAAATGGCCAACAGACACATGAAAAAGTGCTCAACGTCGCTCGGCACCAGGGAAATCCAAATCAAAACCTCAATGAGATACCACCTCACACCAGTCAGAATGGCTAAAATTAACAAGACAGGAAACGACAGATGTTGGCAGGGATGTGGAGAAAGGGGAACCCTCCTACACTGTTGGTGGGAATGCAAGCTGGTGGAACCACTCTGCAAAACAGTATGGAGGTTCCTCAAAAAGTTGAAAATAGAGCTACCATATGTCCCAGCAATTGCACTACTGGGTATTTACCCCAAAGATACAAATGTAGGGATCTGAAGGGGTACGTGCACCCCGATGTTTATAGCAGCAATGTCCACAATAGCCAAACCGTGGAAAGAGCCAAGATGTCCATCGACAGATGAATGGATAAAGAAGAGGTGGTATATATATACAATGGAATATTATGCTACCATCAAAAGGAATGAGATATTGCCATTTGCAATGACACGGATGGAACTGGAGGGTATTATGGTGAGCAAAATAAGTCAGTCAGAGAAAGACATGTATCATATGACCTCACTGATATGAGGAATTCTTAATCTCAGGAAACAAACTGAGGGTTGCTGGAGTGGACGGGGGTAGGAGGGATGGGGTGGCTGGGTGATAGACACTGGGGAGGGTATGGGCTATGGTGATCGCTGTGAATTGTGCAAGACTGTTGAATCATAGATCTGTACCTCTGAAACAAATAATGCAATATATGTTAAGAAAAAAAAAAGATAGTAGGAGGGGAAGAATGAAGGGGGGGAAATCGGAGGGGGAGACGATCCAGGAGAGACGATGGACTCTGAAAAACAAACTGAGGGTTCTAGAGGGGAGGGGTGTGGGAGGATGGGTTAGCCTGGTGATGGGTATTGGGGAGGGCACCTTCTGCATGGAGCACTGGGTGTTGTGCACAAACGATGAAGCATGGAACACTACATCAAGAACTAATGATGTAATGTATGGTGATTAACGTAACAATAAAAAATTTTTTAAAAAAGATAAACTTTAAGAACTATCTTTATCAGTTCAAAATTATTCAGTAGCTTTAAAAAAAAAATCCATTAAGAGGTTGTATTCAAGTTACCCAGTGGCATTTCCCTCCATTTCCCAGTAAATTCTCACATTTAAGATAGGCCAGCTCCCTCCTCAAAACTAACTCTGCTGGCTGTAATATCTGTAACTTGCAGCACCTTGGTAGCCTCCTCCGTGGTTGGTGATATACACCTGAGTTCAGACCCTGACTCAACCACTTCCATGTAGTTGAGCTCCAGGGTCCCTAAATTATTTACCATCTTGATCCTATTTTCTTATTGACAAAACAAGGTTGTTTATATGCTTGCCACTCAAAGTATGGTCTTCAGTCCAATGGCATCATTATCACATATGAACTTGTTAGAAATATAGAATCACTGGCTTAATCTCAAACCTTCTGATTAGAGAAGTATTAGTTTATATAATTGTATCCAGTAACACAATGAACTTACAATGTTTCCTAACAAATAATAAGAACTCATTAAATGCTATTATGCTTATTAACTTAGGAAATATTGACCAGTCATAGTTCAGAAGGACAAAGTAGAGTTAATATTTTGAATAAAGAGAGCAATTTCTTACAGTATTATAATTAATGCTGTCCCCCCAAAAACAAAACAAGTGTCATTAAATAAGTGATCCCTACCCAGACTCCATTAATGGAGTTGAAAGGATTAACACATACTAATATTTTAGAGAAGAGAATACTGAGGCCTAGTGATGTTACCCGTTCATTAAAATAGCAAATTATGTAACAAAGTCTTCCTAATCATGTTCTACATCTTTCTTTCACCAAATTGAAGCTTTTGAAATGAAGTTCCAAATAGATGCCATTCCTTCTAAATATTCTTTTATGGTTCATTAAGTGCAACAGATAAGGCACAAACTTCTTGGTGCTCAGATGTTTAGTTTCAGCTTCTGATACCCTTCCCTCCATTCTCCTGTATGCCTCCATTTCCCAATCCATCATTGTGCTTCCATCACTTACGCAGAATATGTGCATCCCCTTAAATGCTATCCTTTTCCATCAACTGCAGAAATTCTACTTAAGCCCCTTCTTGCATGTCACCTTCTCTGTGAAAAAACAAGTTTCCAAAGAAGGTGTAATTCTTCTATGAGTCTAACAGAACATAATTTGTACCCTCTCTAGCTGCCAATTACACTATGTTGGAACTGTCTGCTTAAATCTATCCTTTCACACAGTAAACTGTGCATCCAATGAGGGAATGTTCATTTCCACCATTTCCTTAGCTTATATTCCTAGATTACTCTTAGACAGTAGTAGACCTCAAACTTTACTGTTCATCAGAAGCTCCCAGAAGCTTGTTAAAACACAGGTTTAACTGGGAAAATCCCTGATATATATTAGGAACTCAGCAAACTTTTGCTGAAAATATGAACTGAAATGGATGTATTTATCATCCTTGTACCTAACGTCAGATAGATCTAAGGCAAAATCCCTGATCTTCTAAGTACTAATCTATACATGGGCATTTTATCTTAATTTTGTTGTTGTTGTTCCTCAGAGCATTTGTTTTCTATCACTGCTTAACAAATTGCCACAACTTTAGTGGCTTAAAACACATTTATTACTATGTGGCAGTTCCTCCTGAAAAAGGTAAGCAGTGAAAGAACTTCCAAAAGATCCAGCAATTCCAGTCTTAGTTACATACTCAGAAGAGCTGAAAACAGATATTCAATCAGAATACATGTACACACATACATAGTAGCACTATTCACAATAGCCAGAAAAATGAAAACAACTCAAATGGCCATTGATGGATGAATGGATAAATAAAATATATATCCATACAACAGGATATTATTCAGTGACAGAAAGAAATGAGGTACTGATACCTGCTACAATGTAGATGAACCTTGAAAGGAAGCCAGATACAAAGGTCACATAGTGTATGGTTCCATTTACATGAAATACCCGTAACAGGTAAATCTATAAAGCAAAGCAAATTAGTAGTTGCTAAGGGCTTTAAGAACTGGGGAGTGGAATGACTGCTTACTTACTGGGTCCCGGGTTTCCTTTTGGGGTGATGAAAATGTTTGCAAATAATATGTGGTAATGGTTGCACAAAATGGTGAATATACTAAATGTCACTGAATTGTATGCTTTAAAATGGGTTAACATTATGCTACATAAAATTTACCTCAAAAAATGATTAAAAAAACATACATATTTGGGTTTTTTTATTTTTTTTATTATTATGCTATGTTAATCAACATACATTACATCATTAGTTTTTGATGTAGTGTTCCATGATTCATTGTTTGCATATAACACCCAGTGCTTGATGCAGTACGTGCCCTCTTTAATACCCACCCCCAGGCTAACCTATCCCCCCACCCCCTTTCCCTCTAGAGATTATGGACTCTGAGAAACACATTTGTTTTCTTAGAGTTTCCATGACTAGGGAGTCCTGGCACATTTTAGGTGGGTCCTTTACCCAGATCTCACAAGGCTGCAGTTAAGGTATCGGTTAGGCTGCATTCTGATTAGAGGCTTGACTGGGAAAGGATACTTTTTCCATCTCCCTTAGTTGGCAGAATTCATTTCCTTGTGCTGTACAAAATGGTACCTTTCTTCTTTAGAGCAAGTAAGAAACTCTCTGACCAATCTTAGCCACCTGACTTCATTGCATTATACTTCTGAGGTTCTACACCACGACTCAAGCTCCCCCTCTGTAGTCTACCCAGACATTTGCATTCATCTTTCAATACCGATATTCTCCATGCAGGTTGTGGCCCATATATCCATATATCCATGTCCCCAAGACAATCAATCGCTACTTTTGCTTAAGTACTACACATCATAACAAATTATAATTATTTGTCTAGAACCTGCCTTCCCATATAAAATGCTAACTTCTTATCAAGAAGATAACATGACTTCTTCATATGCTGAACAGATGGCATTCTTTTATAGGATTAACCTGATTAGATGAAACCTCCGAGAATGATTTCCTTTGATTAACTCAAAATCAAATGCTTTGGGACCTTAATTGTATCACCTTTGGCAAGTCACAGGTTCTGCTTGCACTCAAGGAGAGAGGGTTATACAAGGTTGTAACTCATTGAGGGGGTCACCTTAGAATATGTTTGCTTGCTACAGACTGAACGCTTGTGTTCTCCAAAACTGTCAAAAGGTGACATCTAACCCCCAGTCAAGATATTTAGTGGTGGTGTCTCTGGGAGGTGATTAGGTCATGAGGGTGAGGCCCTCACGAATGTGATTAGTCCCTTACAAATGAGATACCAGAAAGCTCCCTTGTCCTTCCACCATGTTAAGACACAACAAGAAGACTGTCATCTATAAACCAGGAAGCAAGATTTCACCATCTTCCCATCCCCCAGAATTGTGAGAGATCAAGTTCTATCCTCTATAAGCCACTCAGTCTCTGCTATTGCTGTAGCAACAGCCCAAATAAACTAAGACAATGTTTTAATAGCTTCTCAATTTGTAAAGTAACAAAGTAATAATATATACCCTTAGGTTTATCACAGAAATTCAATGAGACAAAGCCAGCAAAATGCTGGTATATTAAAGGCTTAATAAATATTAGGTACCATAATAATTATTTACCTCATTTATCACATGTCAATTATCATTACTTAATTCTTCCTAATACCAATTTATTTTACTTCCAATAAAGTAAATGAGGCTGGAAAATAAACCTAATCATGAATATTATATTTTGCAGCTGAATAACAGAGACCCAACACACCTGACTCCAATGCTTCAAAATATATTTTGAGAGAGAAAATAGCATCCTAGCCCCACAAAGTAATGATAGGTGGGCTGATAAGTAAATGTGTGGAGTTTTCTGAGCATGTGTACACATACAGTGCATCTTAGAAAGGGCTCTATTGGAGCCATTTTTTACCTGAATAATGGTGGTAACCAAATCAATGGGAGTTGAAAGTGCTGTTGGATGCTGCTGCCTAATGGGTGCCTTCCCCTAAGGGCCTAGGTAAGCACTTCCAGATTATTCTTCCAGAGCCTTGTGCTATTTCTTGCCTCCGAATAACTGCAGAATTTCTTCATTGCCATAATAGGCATATTCTAGATTTTCATGCAGCAGTGCTGGAAGCGTAGGGAGCAGACTAGTGAGGAGGTGGATCTTTCCATTTTATGCAGGGGGGAGTGCTGTGATGAGGCTGGATATGTATGGTCTCTAGAAACAAAGCTGGATCCTGTATTTGTTTTATCACCATCAAGCTGTGTGGCTGGACAATCATATACCTAGCTAAACCGAGGCTTCTTCATCTGCCAAATAAAAATAGCCATTCTAAATTTTAATATTGATTAAAGCATTACTTTGTATAAAATATTTTTGATTACTGGTAGCCAATTTTGCTGTTATTGCTATTGTTATTATTATTAGTGTTATGAACTACCTAATACAGAACCTGACATGTACGTGGCTTAAGGTCAATAATGATCCCATTTATACAAAGGCCTTAATATTCAAAGCTTAGATAAAGCAAAGGGATTGGATAAGGTTAGCTTTCCTGGAAGCCAAGTTTGCCTTTAGACTCAAACTATGTGGTTCAGGATCCCTGCTAATACTTGTATGACCTGGATCCTGCCACAAACTATTTATGCCAGTTGCATCATCTGTAAAATGGTGGTAAATCACAGGGCTGCCATGAGCACTTGACAAGGTGAGTTGATGGATTTCTTACCCAACACCTAGTACTATTAAGTGCTCGGTGGGGTAAGATACTAGAGAGAAATAATGGGGGGGGGGGCCGGAAATTTAGCATCATTCCTCTGACTCCATAATCCAAAATCTTAGTATACAACTTTACGTAATATACTTTTGAGGCTCTGCACCATGACTCAAGCTCCTCCTCTGTAAACCACCCAGAAAATTTGTATTTATCCTGATGTTTTCTATGCAGATTGTGGCTCATATGTCTATGCTCCAAGGGCAACCAATTGTCACTTCTGCTTAAGTACATGTTACACTGAACTATAATTATCTGTGTAGAATCTGCCTTCCCACTGAAAATGCTAAGTTCCTGAAAAAATAACCTTTAGTTCTTCATATGCTGAACAGCTAGCACAGACCTCAACCAGCAGTAGCTGCTTAAGTAACTAAAGTGTAAAATTAATGAAAGAATAAATGAGTGAATGAACAAAAATAAATAAATAAATAAATAAATAAATAAATGTTCCCTGACATTATTTTGCAGTTACCTTTGCCAGGTAAGCATCTGGTAAAGGAGAAATATAATTCTCATTTGCACATAGGAGATCTCTTTAAAATGATTTGAATGATGGCTGACATGATTCTCTGCCCTCAAACCTCTTTTCTAGAATTCCAGTTCAACAGATAAACTTATTTCAAATATTCTTACAAAATTCTTTCCAGAGCTGTTTCCAATCAACCCAAATAAACCCAGCCAAAATGAACAAACAAAATAATGTAAAAAAGAACAGAAATGGTGCAATAGATGAAGGGGATTAAGAGTACACTTAACATGATGAGCACTGAGAAATGTATGGAATTGTTGAATCATTATATTGTATACCTGAAACTAATTTAATACTGTATGTTAATTATATTTGAATAAAAAATGTTTTTAAAAAGGAAAAAATAAATATAAACAAGTAAAAATAGCAATTAAAATATATTTTAAAAAGAACATGTTTCCTAAGTTGTTTTTCTACTTTATTTCTTATTTATTTTCTACTTTATTATTTTCTACTTTATAATAACTGAATATATTATTATTCACTTCGTTTTCAAGAATTCTAACTCTTGTTCCACACTTATTTTTTAAAATAAAAAAGTTTGCTCTTTCCACTCTCCTCAGAACTTTCTAGATAATCCTTTTAAGATACCTATAATATCACTTTCTAAGACCTGATCCATACCCAATAAGAAATAAGGAGGCAGCCAATGTGACTTAGAAGAAATGAGGGGGTCTGTGGAAAATACCCTGGATTCCGGGGGCGGAGGGGTAGGAGGGGGAGAAAGAGGGTAAATGTCCAACTAATGATGGCAGTTCAAATGAGTGAATTTTGATGACTGGTAGGAAATTAGGTAGGTCATAGAGGAGTACTAAAAAAAAAAAAAAGTAATAAATAAACATGCAAAAAACAAGTGAGGAAGAAAATGGAGAAGTGTAACTTCTTAATCACTTACTGTGTATGAGGCATCATTCTAGTGGTTGGATATTGAATACACACAAATGAATGTCTAAATAGCATGACTCCATCTACCCACTGCCTCATAATTTATGTCCCACAACAGGTAATTACTCCAACTGAAACAATGTTTTCTCTACAACTTTTTAAAACTGCTTTTATTGTTCCCCTCTACATTGACTGATATTCTCTGTCTTCATTGTTTTATTCTTACTCAGCCATATTTCCTTATACTTAAGATTTGAACTCAGGTATCACATCTTCCAGAAAATCTTGCCTGTCCAATCCCCTGCCCATGTCCAGTGTCCTATACTATGTATCTTTATGCTGCCTTAATAACATGTGGGTCTGTTTTGTTGCACTTACTTGATCGTGTCTGTCTTTACAGTCAGCAATGAATGATAGCTAAACAAATAAAAGTTGGACAAATGGTCTCATTTTAACCATCACAGAAAACCTGTAAGATGGTGTTATCCTTCAAATCTTACACACAATAAATTGTCAAATACCCAGTATTAGTGTCAGCTCCAGGATTCAAAGCCGTATCTATCATACTTATAGTCTACATTCTTGTCACTCAGAAATATTATATTACTTTAATTAAAATATAACCTCAGAAATGAGAAAATGGCTGTTGCTTGGAAAGAGTTACACCAAAAAACAATATGGACCTGACAAAGAAAATCAGAATAACTTCTGCATTCTTGATGAGAAAAAGCAAAAGAAAGGAAATAAACATTTCTGATTGATCAGAGAAGTGAAAATACATTCTGTGCAATGAAATCTGTGTTCTTTATACATGCCAGAAAGACATTTCAGAAAAAAAACGAAAACATAATCCATCCGAAGTGTTATAAAGTCTTTCGTGTGCTCCTATTAATAGAACTCATAGATGAAAGAAAAAGAGCAATGGTCTTGGATCCAGGCAAAATGAATCCATTTGTCAGCCCTGATGAACACGGCAAAACTGGTATTTTTAACAGTGTGACCTTAGCCATGTTACTTAAACTCTCCAGGCTTAGTTTCCACATCTGAAAATTGGACATCATGATATCAAGGTCATAGAACTTTTATAAGTTGTAAGTTAGTTTGTATAAAACACCCATTCCAGTAATTACCACATACTAAATACTCAGTTAAACATGATGATAATGATTATAATGACACCTAAGTCAGGTCTTAACTCCGTGAGCTAAATGTTCTTAGGTAAATATGTTTTGCATAATCAAATGATTATAGGGAGGACCCTAAATGATGATGAATTCATTTTAAGGCATAATGTGCATATGCAGGATGATGAAATTCTTATGAACAGTACTCAGGCTTATTTCTGTTTTTGTTAAGAAAGACAGTGGGCCAGAAAGCCTTCATTTCTATCTTTCTTACCATGAAAAGGGAAATGTAAACATATAGGACAAAACCAAAACAAAAATATGAAACTATTTTATTATCATTATTAGATAGAGACAGGTTTGTCCTCCACACTCTAGCATGTCTCTCTCTGGAAGTAAGCAGCTGGCCTAATTGTAACCCTAAGGCAGAAAGTTCTCCTTCCTTCTACACCCAAATCATACAGGCAAATAGCTGCTTAAAATCTCATAAAGTATCACTGTACATATGAATATAAGAGTACAGGTAAAGGGGCACCGGGGGTGGCTCAGTCGGTTACGCGTCTGCCTTTGGCTCAGGTCATGATCTCGGAGTCCTGGGATTGAGCCCTGCGTTGGGCTTCCTGCTCAGCGGGGAGTCTGCTTCTCCGTCTCCCTCTACCTCTGCCCCTCCCCATCCTCTCCTTCCTCTCCGTCGTCTCCCTCCTCCCACTCAGGTGCTCTCTCTCTCTCTCAAAAAAAAAAAAGAGTAGAGGTAAAGCAAAGCTAACTCTTCTTGATGTTTCACCCATTTGGTTTACCTTCTTACCGATGTTCCTTACACAGGGCCCAAAGCTTGAATTCTCTGAGAAGCAAATGCTGAGAGAGAGTAGGGGTCCAAAGGGTTTACTGGGGAGTCACCCTGAGAAAGGAGATGGGAGGAAGCATGATGGGGACAGAGGTGCCATCAGATTGCAAGGCAGAATTGGCAAAGTCTCTTGCAACCCAAAGAAAAAAATCTGGACCAAAGATTACCATCAGAGGAAAATTGTCAGACTTTTTACCACCACCTTGCTCAATAATTGGATAGAGGACACATGAGGGCATGTGATATAGGGCAGAAAATACTGCAACAGACCCTGACAGTGCTATTAGGTGAAGACTGTCAGCTTCCACACTCCATGCAGATGGACAATAAGTCTTTTCTTGAAGAGGAATCTGAAAGGTATGCTTCAGTATCTCAGCACAAGTAATGACCCAGTACACCACTTATGCAATACAGTCCCAGACATGGCATGTAAATACCACAAAATTGATACCTGCTCTTCTCTTTGAAAAACTAGCTAATTAAGGGACAGAAATTTTGTTTCTTCTCTTCACCTCTTAAAATGATGACCATGATAATGATGATGAGTCAATTCAAAGCACCTTCATTTGCTCTAAACTTTGTGAATCTGCCAGAGGAACTCCCTGTATATTTTTTAAAGAACTGATAAGATAAAATAAGTTTTAAAAAAGAAATTTAATTATTCTATGTTTAGAAGCTGAAAATTAATAAGAAAGCAAAGATCTCAGCATTAATCCTACTCTGACACAATTTTTGAGGTCATTCTTGGGATGGATATTTTCTCTAAGTGTTACTAAGTATGAGGAAATGAATGAAAAGTTATAGTACACTAGATAATTTAAAATAAATTCAAATATTCTTTGAATATTTGTGAATACAAACTATTCCAATTAAGTTGTACATTTAATCATCTTCTTCCTTTTTTAGAATACTTAAGCCTCTTTCCTCCCCCCCCAAAAAAATAAATAAATGAGCAATTTTCCTCAGAAACCCACTGAAGCCTGAACTGAAATATGAGGAGGCCACTCAGTCATGAATTCTACCAGACAAAGAGACAAATAGCTGCACATAGTTTCATTTAATCAAGTAAGCCCATTTGAGAAATCTGGGGTTGGGATACTAAATCAAGTTGGAGATTACACATGTCAGCAGAGTTAATGGCCTTTCTTTTTGAGAAATTGCCATGGGGATAGAATTATATTTAAACTTGTAGCTGATTTAAGAAAGAATTTAATTTAGCATATGCCATATTACCCAAGTACACATTGGAATAATCAATTTATTGATCAACATTTTATTGAGCACCTATTATGTATCAGGTAGCAGGCTAGACTTAGGGCTTTTAGGGAAGTATCAATAAATTAGAATTAAGTGCTAGGATATGACTCTTGTGACTCACTGATCAGTTAGCTAAGGCTCATTCACTCCATGAAAACTTTCCTATAAAATGCCCATGAAAGGAAGAGTGACTCAAATTTATAATAACACTGAGAGATATGCAAATTGTTCATACATATTTGAAGGAACTACCATGAGGTTCGGTGTGGAGAGATACAGATGAGAAGAAATCAGAGACTGAACAGATCCACAGCACACCCACCAGAAAATCCATCAATAAACTAGTCCCTTCCACTTAGCCAACAACACACACACACACACACACACACACACACACACACACGCTACTCCTTTCCTTCTGCTTTATTATGGAAATTACTAAACTAAGCTCTGGGGGTGGAAGAGGAGTAAAGGTTGGGTGCTACATTCTGAAATATGACGTCAGGCAGATTTTGCAAACAGAGAGGGAAAAACACGTAGTGGAGGAGATATGGGAATTTTATTTCCTTATACATTCTTCTAGATAGGAAAGAACCATGAACGACTTTCACTTATAAAGGAAAAACAAAACCTAAACTCCTCCATTCATTCGTAAATTCTATCAGGCAGAGATGTCAAGAGACACACAAGGCTATTGCTACCCACACATCACCAATTAGAAGGACCAGAGCAAATTCTTTCACGTGACTTTACTATGGAAATCTACACAAGATACCCTATAACTGAACATCTGACAAGTACATTCTAAACACCCAGATGTTTATAAGTGAAACAGAGGGAGAAACATACCCTTAACTCAGTGAACAAACAACTGTGCAAGTTAAACACGCATAAACAATGTTCTCCTTATAAAGAGACACTTAGCTTAAAAAACAATAATTTGCCAAATAATAAAAAAGTTGAACTTCATTAGAAATTAGGGAATTGCAAAATAAGACATTTTGCACCTAGCACATAGGCAAATACATACATTTTAAAGAGAGTAACTGTGCCTTCTTAAAGCCATTGTTCTCACAGAACAGGTGTTTGAGATCTTAAGGGATCAGTAGATATCCCTTAAGAGGTAAAGGTATGTAAATATATACCAGAGAGGAACATTTGAAAAGGAACTAAATTTTTTTCAAAAAAAAAAAAAAAAAAAACATTTTCTAAAACAAAACAACAACAGGTCATAATGCCCAGAGCCAGGGCTGTGTGGTGGTGGCAGAGGCAGCAGGGGTGGTGGTAGTGGTAAGGAAAGAAGTGAGCCAGGTAAACAGAAAGTGGGGACCAATACAGAGCCTTGGAATCCAGGTTGCACAGTTTGGGTCTATCCTACAAGCCAAGGGGAACCACTAGAACCCTGGGCATTATTTTCTTGGAGCTCAGGTCAAACAGGTTTCTTTCAAATCTTGTCAATGTGGCCTATATACAGAAATGGAAATCGAGGAGACTGTGGTCAAGAGAGATAATGGGATACACTCAGGGCCATGCAATGAGTTACTGATTTAATTGCCAAGGTTAAATCCATACCATGCATTGCTACAATATGCCTAATTATCCTTAAAAATAACTATTTCTGCCTACAAAGGCATCTGAAACAGTGCAAAAGTCTGTGGGTTTTTTTGGTATTTTATGTAAATGTATTTGTCTTTCTTTTCTCAATCTGTTCCCATCTGTCCTTTTTAAGAATACTCTGCAAAAAAAAATAAAAGGTTGGGGATGAGGGAGGAACAAGCACCTCGTCATTTATATCAATTATTGAGTAACACTCAGAATAACACTCAGAATGGATTGTTTTCTAAACATTTTGCAGTTATACTGTTTATCAATAGTGAGTTCTTCACACATGCTTACTATGAAAAGATAAGCATTAACAAAGTGGATCCGGCTAGAGTCTGAGACTTACAGAAACTGTAGCCAGGTGGCACAGACTTGACCCTGAGAACCTAGGCTACGACAGATGCAAAGCCTTCTCAGCTGAACACCTCTGCTAAGGCAGGCTCTGCAGCTCCTTCACTGATGTATGTAGTAAGAACTGCGTAGTTATTGAACACTGGGTTAGAATTAGACCTTTCACATAGGATGATATATGCATTATGTGGGACAGTATATGTAAATGCCCTGCCTACTACCTGGAACAGGGTAGATGGCTAATAAATGTTTCCTCCCATCGTTTAGAATTACTCCTCTACCCTTAGTCCCTTAAACTAGGAGCTCCTTATGGGCGGGGCATTTCATCTCTTTGCGTGAGCTCATCACTTTACACCTTATCGTTTACATTGTAATATGCTGCTTCTCAATATAACACTTTCTCTGCCTCAATTCTCTCATGTCAAGTCATGATGGAAAACATTCTTCCTGAGCTTGAATTGCAGATTTCATATGATTATCTGTCAGGTGTGTGAAGCACTCATGGCAGCCATTCAATAAATGTTGACCACTATATGCAATACTATAATATAGGGGCAGAGTAGCACCAGAGTTAAGCACATGTTCTTAGGAGCTGTACTGTTAATAACAGCTGTGTAACTTTGGACAAATTATTAACGCTGCTGCCTCCATTCCACATCCGCAAAGAGGGGTTGATAATATAATAGTACCTATCTGACAGGATTGCTGAGCTTATTAAATTAGTTAACATAAGTAAAGCACCTAGAATAATATCTGACATAGAGTAAACACTGCTATTTAATGTCTCCCAATATAATCATCCTCCCTTCAGAGATGAATAAATGAGATATCAAAAGACAAACAACCCATTCTTGTCACCCCTATTGTTTCAGATCCTACAATGCAGGGGTATTTCTTTAGAGCTGGCTGCTCCAATCACCAGCTGTTACTCTGTTAGAAAGATCTCTGGTGCAACTGGCTAGGAACACATGATAACCCCAGAAGATGTTTGCCTTCTGCTGCCTCAGGCTTTTGCAACTATTCAAATCTCGCCTCTGCTTTCCCTTCCTCTTTTCCTTGTCAGCTGTTGCCTTTGGAATCCAGGCTGAAGCCAACGTCAGTCACTTCAGCAAACTTGAGTGCTGCTGTGGGCTGTTCTTTGAACCCCATCCAGCAAGCTCATGGTGTTCATCTGTGCGGAGAGAAGGAGTCTGCCCAAAGAATTCTCAGCACTTCAGGGCTTCCAAGCATTTCCCTGGTGTCTTTGTGCATGTCTATTTCAAATTTGTATGTCAGAAAGTTGACACTGTCTGCATGGAGAGTAAAATGTTACTTTTGGTGTGTCATGTTTCTTTAAGGGTAAAGTATTTCAAATCTTGGCACAGGGTATTTTTACCAAAGTAGGTTTAATCCTGGTGTGTTCTTGTTTGTTTGTTTTGGCAATACAAAATACTCTGAGAAATATCTTAGCATTTTTTCATCTCTTCAGAAAGACGTACTTTCAGATCTAGATTTTGCAGTTCTGGCTTTGGACTGGTTATTTTAGGATTTATTGATTCATAAATTCAAAAATATTTATTCAATGCCAAATATGGGTCAAATACTTTGTTTCTGTGCATCGCTGCATCCCCAGCACTTAAAGATATTCCCTATGCTCTCAAAGAGCCTACATTTCAATGGGGATAAACACAAATCAATATGGTCACAAACAACTGTGTAAGTATAAAATTAAATAAGCTAATGGACAGAAGGAACATAAACTATGAAAGCAGTGAATGAACTTGCCTAAGTATAAGGATCATGGGAAAGACACCTCAAAGAAGTTATATTTGCATAGAAATCTGAAAACTGAGTATAAATTCACAACAGGAAAGAGAAAGTGCTCCAGGGAGAAGAAATGGATGTATAAATGTGTAAAGGCACAGTTACTAGAAGGAGCATGGTCTGTTTCAGGATCTAAAAGGTCAGTGAAAAAGAACAAAAAATTCATTATGGAATTGACCATCAAAGAGGTCAAGGTTGAAGCAAGAAGTCTGCCTTGTCTTCTCTAATCTAGGCTAACAAAAATGACACTTAACTTCCTGTTAGGTTACTAATTTATGCTGTGAATTCTTTAAGCAACAGAATGTTGATGCAATATGTGGAAGGTTTCCTAAGATCATGCAAATCTTCCTATATTATTTACCTCTGTACCTCCCAATTCTCTCCACCCACTACCTCCCTCCACAATAAACTGCTGCTGGCTCAGTATTCCTAAAATATATTTTATTGTTTTCTGGATGAATGGATGCTGCTTATATTCTTATAGTGATGCTAAATTATTTCCTGTTTGGCTCCAACTGACCTTAGTTATTCTCTTGTGGTGGGGGTAGGGGAACTTTGCTTGAAAAAGCTGCCTTCCTTTCCTTAAAATATTCCATTTGCTGCTGACCCATGGATCTTAACTCACGACGCTTTATGTATTCTTCATTCTCATTTCAGTCCCTAGGTTACTATGGTACAACAAAACTCCTACCCCTCCAGGAATAATAGCAAAAAGTCATTGGTCATTCTTCCAAATTGCTTAAATATTTAATTTTAATACTCATACTATTTTGTTCTCACTAAATATAAGTTATTCAAATAGAAGGGTCATATATTTCATTTTTTATTGGCCACAGTACCTAGTCTCACGTTTTTTCTGTTTGGAAATGAATAAGATAGCTAAAAATGGGGAAATTAAAGAGGTCCCTGCCCTAAAAGACATGAAATTTGAGAAAGTATACATCACTAAGAGATTATGGGCAAGGTAAATGAGACACTTAAAACTCTCTATATAGTGTGTTTTCAGAAATCTAGTCCCAACTCAGTTACTAAACCTAATACATTAAAAATCATAATCTTTGAGGATTGTAAGCTTTCCCAGTGGCATAAGCTTTAGTTCTTGGTCATGCTTGGTCAAGGTGCAGTGCTTCCTAGAGTACTGAACAATAGATTCAACACAGGTTTTTAGAGATTTTATGGGAGGGGAATAAACACAACACATACAGAAACTACTCATTCCCTCATCTTAAACCAACCACATGGACCATTTTAATAAAGTACTTTTGACATGCAGAAGCTTAAGCAGAATCTACTTATATTCGGACTTCATTGATCAAACCAGAAAATATGGTATAATACTCCAGGATAGTTCCAAATAGTGACACTATTCTTGGATTATTTGTTTTCTGAAGTATAAACTATCTCAGTATTAGCAGAAGTTTTCTCTGAAGTAATCCTGATTACTTCCAGTTCCCTCAATATCTTACTGAAGTTCCCCACCAGGCCCAATCTTTCATCCTTTAGAGTCAAAGCACATTCAGTACAAAAATATTTGTAAGTACACTTGAATATGTGTTCATAGCTCTACTAACTATCATTAAATATGTTGAGAAGGAAAGGTAGAATCATAGTCCGCTCAGGCTGCCATAACAAAATACCATAGACTAGGAGGCAGCAGAAATATGTTTTCTCAGTTATGGAGGCTAGAAGGCCAAGATCAAGGTGTCAGAATTGTCAGTTTCTAGTGAGAACTCTCTTTATTATGGCTTGTAGATAGCAACCTTCTTGCTGGATCCTCAAATGGCAGGGAAAGAGAAGGGGAACGAGTCCATTGTTGTCTTTCCTCATAGGGACACTAATTCCATCATGAGGCTCCACCCTCACAACCTCATCTAAACTTAATTCCCAAAGGCCCTATATCCAAATACCATTACATGGGGAGTTAGGACTTCAACACAGGATTTTGGGGGATGCAATTCAGTCCATCACAAGTAAGAATTAGGTCAGTTCCCATTTTCAGTAAATTGAATAATTATAATCTTTGGACAACTACTTTATTACTAGAAACTCCATGGAACTTTATCCCTATAATGTTATCATGTGTATCCAGAAACTATTTTGGACTTTATGTTGACGCACAGAAAACTGTCAGTACACAGGTTCTCCAGCCTGTAACATTTGGTCAACAAATAAATGGATATCTGATTCCTTCTTCCTGAATTTCACCAGATACAAGACCTCTGGGCTTTTATTATACTTACTATAATAAGACATGTGAACACACTTGACTGAAATAGAATTGATTATATATTATTTGCTAAAAGTTACATTTGCATTGCCTAATACTTACATTTAATCCATCTTAATAACTATAATTAGAAAAAAAAAACTACCAAATACAAGGTATAAAAAACATCAGCCCTAGACATATTCAGATAGGTGAGCATTTTCAAGATCATTTTATCCCATGACACTTGTCCTCAGCAGGAGCTCAGTGCATGTTTGCTGACGGATGTATATCATATGACAACACCATAGCTGAATGAAAACTGGCTCATTCGAAAGACAGCAGGGGACAATAGCAGGGGGTGAGGTGTAGGAACTAAGAGTTCACTTTCAATATGCTACACTTTAAGGTGATTTTCTCCCTCACTGAATTGCCTGCTTCTTCAAATGAATTCACTAATCTCTTAAAATGGGCTGGTGTAGACCATATCCTAAAACAGCATTGATATACTTAATATTGGTAGAATAAATGCATGTATTGATACACTTAATAAATGTTGGTAGAATAAATGCATAAATGAAATCTCAGTGCCTTCCCCTTACCCCCTACCCCACATGTAAAAAGCAGTAACAATAGCAATGTTATTAGCATTTTTTCAATTTTTATTTTTCCCCTCAGAAAAAGATACAGAATATATTTTCTCTAGCTATAACACGGTATTGGGCATTGGTGTCTATGAAAGGGAAGGGAAGGGAAGAGTTGAATGAACACTATAAACTAAAATTTTATTTAAATATTTATTTAGGGGATGCCTGGGTGGCTCAGTCAGTTAAGTGTCTGCCTTCAGCTCAGGTCATGATCCCAGGTTCCTAGGATTCAGCCCATGTCAGGGCTCCCTGCTTAGCGAGGAATCTGCTTCTCCCTCCTTCTGCCCCTCCCCCCGATCTTGGGCACTCATTCTCTGTCTCTCTTTCTCTCAAATAAATAAAATCTTAAAAAATATTTAAAAGCAAAATCATTAGTTAAAATAATAGTGTGTGATCCCAACTGCTGATATGAATTAACAAATTAGTATACAAGCTCATGTATTCCAGTAACATTTAATGAACTTCTGTTCTGTACTGGGCTCTCTGCTTGGCTCTCAGATTTTAAAGACAACCTACAGACCTGGCCCACAAGAAGCTCATAATCTAGCTGGGAAGATAAATATTCAAACATATGAATTATAATACATGTTTCTGTAATCAATAGCATCTATATAAAAAGGAAGAGGTCTGTGAATCTAAAGAAAAAAAATAGTAAAAAAAATAAAATAAAATAAAAGCAATAGATAACAGGAATGTCCAACCATGTAGACTAATTCAAATCCAACTGATGAATCAGTTCTAATTCTAAAGATGGAAAGAGATTGCTAGGTGAAGTCTTTCACAAATATTTACATTTTAAAGTCTTTAGTGTCATATAATCCACCATGTTCAATTCATAATTCTAAAATTTTTGAAATAAGTCTAGACAAATGAGTTTTAAAAATTGTAGGTTCCCACATAACCCTCATCTAGCTCACCCTAATATAAACATCTTACTTAGTCATAGTATAATTATCAAAATTAGAAGGTGAACATTAATACTATTACATGATTATATAGATCTTACAATTTTGCCATAGGATACATGATCGATGTTCATCTCCTCAGCTTAATCCCTCCTCATATCAGGTGTTGTGACAGAATTTATCAGGACATAGAAGATTCTTTTGTGCTAGAATTTCTAGGTATTGAATGACAATCTTGGAACTACTAGAGTAGAAGACAGCTAGAGAAATATGGAGAGATTCTTTTTACTTTATTTATTTGAGAAAGAATGAGAGAGACAGAGAGCACAAGAGGGGAAGGGTCGGAAGGAGAAGCAGACTCCCTGCTGAACAGGGAGGCCAATGCGGGACTCGATCCTGGGATTCCAGGATCATGACCTGAGCCAAAGGCAGTCACTTAACCAACTGAGCCACCCAGGCACCCAATACAGAGAGATTCTTAATGATATTAGCATATTACAGGAGTGACTGCTAAAGATCTATCCCTGAATGCTTAGTTATAGGACTTAACAAATACCTTTTTACTTAGACTACTTAGAGTTTGATTTTCTGTCACATGCTAAATAAAAAATACAGATATATGTGACTGATAGATATACACAAGTGACTTCTTTCAGATAAGAGCACATTAAGTCATATGTGTATATATAATTACTTATATAATTGCCCTTGGAAACAAAGCTCTATATAAATTACAGGAGATGAATCTGGATCCTGAGTATGCTAACTTGCCACAACCTAAGTTTTTTCTCGATCTCTCTTTTTTAATATTTTATTTATTTATTTACAGGGAAAGAGAGTGAGGAGAGAGCACAAGCAGGGGGAGTGGCAGGCAGAGAGAGAGGGAGAAGCAGACTCCCTGCTGAGCAAGGAGCTTGATACAGGGCTCAATCCCAGGACCCTGGGATCATGACTGAGCAGAAGGCAGATGTTTAACCGACTGAGCCACCGAGGTGCCCCCCCTTCTCTTTTCTTAAAGATATTTCTTTGTTGATTTGAGAGAAGGAGAGAGAGAAAATGAGAGAGCACAAGCAGGGACCCCCTAAGTTTTCTCTTATGAGGAAAATCAAATCTATCTTATTGATTAATGAGACACTGTGCCAATACACCCAGCACCAGAGTCTAGATGATGTACTAGATACTGTGCCAGGTCATCAGTGAATGACAATGCTCCTTTCTTTCACAAATTTCAGGGGGCATTGTCACTGTTGTTACCCTAAGATCATTCTTTGAGAACAAGATCCAAGAGAGGCAGAAGAAATTATATTGACTCTTCAGTAATTCCTCAACTGTCCTACTCACTTGTTTGGTGGAAACAGTGACTTGTAGTGTGCTGGGGGATTTGAAATTCTCCCTTCATATTCAGAATTTAGACAAGAAGTTTGATATAAAAACTGCCACGATTATTTTCCTGTTCTCATCTTTGTAAGTCGCAGCCAGGCTGGGAGTGTGTTTGCCAAGTTTTCCGCCTGGAGGAAAATTGTGTGGCTGAGTTATAAATACATTGATGGATCCAGCTGGAACTGTCTCTTTGTAACTTAATATGCAGAGAAATAATCTGAGTCATAGATGGAGACAAGCAGCTCCTTTCAGATAAGAGCGCTCTAAGTTTGGCTCTACAGAAGACTTTCAAAAGCTTTCTTCCATAGAAGAACAAGAGATGGTCACAGAGCAAGTGGGGTCAAACTTTGTCCTTTAAAAAAGCATTCAATTGACTGCCCCATTCTTTGGTCCAAACATAAGCAAAGGGGCTTATACCACCTGAATTCTTTCTCAATAGTCTTAAATCAAAGGATGGTCTATAAAATGTTTGCCAGTGCTGGAAAGAAAATGGATTTTAGTTGCTGAGAAGTACACTTTTTTTTTTTTTTTTTTTTTTTACATTCCTTTAAGTCAGATAATACGTATGTGTACCCACTGTGAATGGGATAACATGCTATAGAGTGGAAGGGAAGAGAGGTTAAGAATTGCAATTGCACTCTGCCCTCAATATAATGTTGAAGTCATAATTTAATCCGTAAGTATTTGAGATAGCTCTTAAGGCATAATGATACCTTTATTTTCAAGTTTATGATATGATAATGCTATTATTATGTCAATAGTAGCATTAATAATTTAATAATTACAATGCTTTTAATAGTGTTTTATTAATAAGAACTTAAACCATTTGATACATATGCACACTGTTTTAACTATTGTTTATAACGAATCACTCCCAAGACTTAGTGGCTACAAATAGCAATTTTTAAATTTATCTATATGATATGTAGATAGATTTATATAATCTATATGATTATAAAGGGTGGCTAGGAGATTTTCCACTGGTTTCACCTGGATTCATTCTTGTATTGCATGTATCTGAAGGACTGGTTGCTCTAGAAGATTCTAGATCTTCTTTCCCAGGTCTGGTAATTGGTGGTGATACTGCTGAGGCATTTTCATGTTCCTCCATGTGGTCTCTCACCCTCCAGTTGGCTAGACCAGCCTCCTCACATGGCAATCTCAGGGCAGTGCTTCAAGAGGGTACAAACAGAAGTTCCACATCTTCTTATGATCCAGCCTCAGAGGCAGAGCAATTTCTCTTCCATCATTTTCTACCACTCAGAGCAAGTCTTGAGGTCAAGCTGGGTTCAGAAAGTAATGAGTGATACATGGTAAACATAAGAAAGCTGAGGCTCAGAAAGGTTAAGAAATTCAATAGTAAATGACAGAATGAGGATTCAAACCCATAGATACTCCCAGGGCCAACAGTTGTTTTTTCACAGTGGCTCCTTGTGTGTTCAGTTTGTGAAGCACTTTTACCTATCTAAGATTGTAATTCTATCATTCCTGTGAGATAGTTGCTGTGGGTATTTTATCAATACAAAGTAGAGGTCCGGAGAAATTTGCGATTTTGTCAGAGGAAAGTTGGTAGGTAGGAGTACCATACAGAATATTGAATTTTACCATCCTCCTTCACATTTCAGTGATGTCATTTATCCATCCATCCATCCATCCATCCATCCATCCATCCATCCATCCAT